>NW_026892568.1:8430000-8748295 GCF_033815535.1 Pezoporus flaviventris
GTCCAACTTCACTATCTTCACCTTCTCAATAAGCAGCAAGGTCTGGCTGCTGCCTCAGGGAAAAGGAGGGTAAAAGTCAAAGGGATAAATCATCCAGCAAAGAAAGCACCTCAGCAGCTAGAGCCCAGCCCCACAGTTCTCAAGCAAGGCAAGCAGGGCAGACCCAAAGACTGTAAGCAGGGTCAACTAAAGCCTTGACCACCATAGAAGCTCATGCTACTAAGGCAGGTCTGAGGGTCAAGCTGGGAAGTCAGCCCACAGACCAGAGTCAGGTCCAGCAATTCCCACATAGTTTCACAGTGAGAAGACAGAGCAAACCCAAAATAAGAAAACAGCCTATAGACCAGAACAGCAAGACCCACTGCCAGGCACATATAAGGCTACAGGTGAGCTGGAAACCCAGTCCCCTGCAACACAGCTCCAGAAGAACTGGGTGCCCAGAACTGAGTTTAAATGGGGTGCCTGGCCCATGGGCAGATGGGAAGGGTGTGGTGGACGTGCCAGGTGAGATGGTTCAGGGCTAATTAGAGCAATCAGGGTACTGACACTAATTAGCACAGCCCTCACAATCAACAAGATTTGTGTCACATATGTCAATGTTCCCCTAACAGAAATAGCACATTGAGAGCAGAAGTTTGCACTATGTAACTTTCATTCACTGTTCTATAACGCACAATAGCAATAGAAATGTTCCTTTCACCTCTCCCTCCAGCTTGGGGCTGGAAGTAGGTGATGTTACGGTCCTTTCCAACCCAAACCATTCTGTGATTCACTGACTATAAGGTACCAGCAGAGTGTTTTTTAATGCAGTCTCCACTTACCAAAAATGTAAAAAGCAGAATGTGTACACAACCAAATAAAGAGTCACAAATAAAGCTTACCTGGACTGTAAGAGAGCCCAAAATACTCCACTGTTCCTTCCAATGGTGTTTTCATCTGAATTTACAGTCAAGCAATTTCCCTGTGCTGTCCACAGGACTGGAAGAGATGGAATATATTGCTCAAGTAATAAAAATGTTTTACAGGTATATTCAAATATAGCAAATATAGCTTACAGTAAGCAGGGTAAGAACAACACTTACCAGCAGCTGCAATCCCAATAAAAACAGAAGCAGTGTAGAAAGCCCATGTTGTAGGTTGGATAAAAACTGCAATGTATAGGCTAGAATAGAACAGATCAGTTTATTGCATACAGACAAGTGAACACTGCTTTTGAACAATCAGATAGCTCACTTAGCTTAGGTTGTATGTGAAAAAAGGGAATCTTTACTCCACTAGGCATGTAGAATTTTATTTTCTAGTCACTACCTTGAGACCACACCTGAACTCCGAAGTCTGGACAAGCTGGAGGAAAAATACACTGTTTCCAGTAACTGGGCAATTACACATCTACTGATACAAACAGTATCTCTCCCAGGTGCTTTGCTTAGCCAGTACAATGTCATGTGTGGCATGGTAGCCTTAGATGTCAAAAAGACAATCATTTAAGAGGAAGCAGACAAAAATTCAAAAGTAATACTTACCTATAAAATACACCACTAACAACCATGGAGAGCTGAGGTTCTACTATTGCAACCACTGAGGGTGAGATAAGATTTGATGCAGAGAATACTCCATAAATGATGGACATGCTACAAAAATAAACAAAGATGAGTAAGTACTTAGAACATAGGATGTAAGTGCAACTGATTTAGGAATGTTCACTTGATTCCAAAACATCAAGTTAAGTACATACACAACTTACGTAACTGCATAACCTTCATGGTCAAACTTTTCCTTCCTTTCTTTTGTTACTTTCATCCACTGCACTCTGTATGGGAGTGTTTCTTGGATTGCTGAATAGACTATTGCATGCAAGCATAATAATTTACAATATGCATTTGTCACACTGTGCCTCAACAATAGTTACTGTACTTTGTGCCTAGGACTTCTAGAGGAGAATGTTTCAGAGCCTCACTTGTCTCTCAGTGAGGTTTTTATGCTCTGCCAAATACACCACGGAAAATTTATATATTTTCTGCCAACTGTATTTTTAGTTTAAAAGAAGATAATAACCCTCAAAGCAGCAACCAGGTTCTCCTACATGACCAGTTAATTTGGGATACAAAAGGTCCCTGCTCACGCTTGACAAGTTTGAATGTGCCAGTGCAATAACACAGAACAGCTTCTCGTGGCTTTGCTTCTCATTTCTGACTGCATCTTTAATGTTTATGTTCCCGTATCTCCTGGAAGCTTATCCATGCCACCTATCCTACACAAAGGTCTCTTCTCCCAAGTAACAAGTGATCAGACAAGAGGAAATGGCCTTGACCTCCACCATGGGAGGTTTAGATGGAGCTGAGGAACAATTCTTTCCCCAAAGGGTGCTCAGGCATTGGAACAGGCTGCCCAGGGCAGGGCTCGAGTCACCCTCCCTGCAAGTGTTCATACACTGTGTAGACAAGGCCCCAGTGCCACGGGTTAGTGGTGGCCTTGGCAGTGCTGGGGAACGGCTGGACTTGATGATCTTAAAGATTGTTTCCAACCTGGTTGTTTCTGATTCTATGATTCTAAAGGCAAACAAGCAGGGCTTAGTGAGCAGTTTTATTTATTTTAAAACTTCCACATTCTTCCTCTCCTAAGACAAAATGCTGACAATGTGATGACCATATGGTGGGTTTTCTCCCTAGAAAGAGAACATGCAAAACAGATCTGTAGTTCAACTAGACGTAATTCAAAGTAGAACTGGCGTGAATGTGAGAAGCCTGTTTAAAACTCCTTTGAGTATGTCACTAAATTTCAAAGTCAGCAGAATGCTACAATCTCTTGAGAATATATCTCTACCAGATGGCATTATAACTGCCTTCACCCTGCAAGGAGCAAAGTAAGATCTGTGTAAATTACCTTGTGTAGCCACTGCCATGGAAGTCCGTGCTGTTTAAATTTGTGATAACAGTTTGCTGTGAGGAGAAAATCATACATTGTCATATGCTAGAATATATCTTGTAGTCTGAGAACACTTGCATCAGTTTGAAGTCAGTATCAAACATTAGAATTGATCATTAATAGACTCTACAAAGTACTTAAAGTGTTAATTACAACTCACACCACCTCCACAATGAAGGTGAAGGAGATACTTGGCAGGAAAACGTTTGTAGTAGTAACCAGTATATCATGATTTCATCAGAGACCTTAAAATAATTCACAGAAGTTTTGTTTCACCGAATGCCTCTCTAAGGTAGATTTGTATGACTATCTAAATTTAAAAAGTGGGAAAAAAGGAGAAGTTTCAAAATACTCTCCATTTGGCCTAACTCTGAGCTTCTGATTAGAGTTTCCGTTCTTTCTGGTTTCCTGTTATTTCCCTGTTCCTATTTTTTTCCCTTGAATCAGCATTTAATGATCATGAGACCACGGAATCAGTTGGCTTGGTGGGCAGATCTGATTGCAAGTCACCTGGAATGACTTTAATGACTATAAATTACATGATTGCATGATCACTGGGTGTAATTTAGTGAGGTGCTCTCAATTCACTGCAGAACTTCTCAGATTCCTGGGCTGTACTGACATCCAGTGTCATGCTGAAAATGACACTTACAAAAACCATTCTAAAGTAGTTACTCCTATAAAGCAGTGAAGGACATTTATACGTCTGAACCCAGGAAGGATTCTTCTTGCACGCAAGAAAAGAGAAGCTGCAAGACCAGTAGGCTCAAGAGATATGTTGAAATCTAACTGTCCTTCAGGCACATTACTAATACTGAAAGCAACGTTGACAGCTCCGTAAGTTAGAGGATCTGGACTGAGTATATCAGTAGCAGGATTCTAAAACTGCAAGCAGTTAGAGTGCAATCTGCTTTTAATGGTAAATTTGGATTGTTATGCTCAATTTTGCTTCAGCACACAAAGAGATACACACTACTAAAGCAGTAAATTACTTTTTCAGATGGTGACTTGGCAGTTGTAGCAATTACGGAAGTCTGACTCCTTGTCAAATGTTATCCTCATACTCCCCCTCAATATCTAGTTTGTTAGAACAGAAAAATACATTTAGATTAGGAAAAACACTCAAGGGCATAGTTAATAATAACAACTTCGGCAAATATTTTGAAGGAGACTATATGGAATAATCAGAAATATGACAAGTCCCATGCAATTCAATTGTTCAAGTGTCAAAACAGACACTATTTTAAACAGCAAACATTTGGTAAGATTAATTTTCTCCTTTCTAAGCAATCAGGCACAGTACCATGTGTAGCACTGCTATCTTAAACTGCTTAATTATCCAGTTCACCAACTTCATCTAGTTAACACAGAACCAATAGAGATAAAATGTCAAGGTGTCTTCCACACTAAGAAATGCCATGTAAAGTACCTCTTAGAGTACACAAAAGGCAATGAAGGATGAATAACTGTGACAGAAAACTTGGCATGTTTTGAAATCCACACCTACCGCAATATTTCCACAGGTTTGGAAAGCAGTGAATATAAGCATAAATGAGACTCCCAAGATAATGATGTTGGAAAGCTTTTTGGATTCAGGAGACATCTTGTGTTTTCTTGCCAAGGCCTCAGCTTCAGTCTGGAAAGTCTCTTTTCCTTTAAAAGTTTCCTCTTAACTGCTGTTAAAAACAAACAAGCAAAAGGAATAAAAGAAAAAAAAAGAAAGCTTAAAAAATGATGATTACTGCGGGCTACTTATCAGCTGTTAGGACATAACCATCAACCAGCTCTTCAATATTGTACAGTAAAATCAGTAACTTGAAAAGCAAACACCAAAGAAAAGTCTGGTACAAAGGGTAAAGACCCACATTCTCTACCTTTTCCCATGAAGTTAACAGAGCAGACTGCAGGGTGTCACTCCTTCATGACATCACCTTCCCCCAGATGAAGAAGTTTCCAAGGTATCAAGCTAGTTCATCAGCTCAGTTGCTTGCCATTGCTTGAAATCCGAATTCCAGAACACAGCCTCTAAATCACCTGACAAAGAAAAGATGAGACATTCGTCCACGGGAGTCATTTCCATGCATGTTGGACAGGAAATAAGGAACATTTCCCAATCTACATCAGCTGACCCAGCCTGTGTGCACTCTGGGAAATGCAGTTTTATGAAGTATACCTCTGCTGCTTAAAGGGGTGGTAATCTGCTAATCCTTAACATAAAATGATTTGTACTTGTCTAAGACTTGTAATCTCTATCCACTAAATAACACCTGGCAATGCAAGAAAAGCCTCAGGAAATCATCTAAGACAACTGTTTAATCCACTGAATCCACACAGAGTTATTCCAAAGGGGAAATGATCCCACCTTGGAAAAAACACGTAACTCAGTGCCATCAGCACACAAGCTCTCCATGGTGCTTCTGTCATCCTCCCAGTGACACAGGATAGAAAAGAGTCTTCATAATCTTTCACTGCCTTATCTCAAGGAACAGCATTATAATTATCAATTACATGCCCTTACTATTATACTTCACATTGTTTCTAAATAATAAACTTCAGAGCAATTGAACTTTAACTTGTGAACATCTCTGTTAAAAGCCAAAAGAGGCTCGATCACATGGAATGGCTGCTTTTCACTGTCACTGTCTTCTGTCTGCCCTGTTGGGCCTCCTATTAGACTATCAAGGTGTGCGTGGGGAGGTGTTTAACACAAGCAAAGCTCTCTTCTTCCTTTTTTAAACTATGAATTTATAGTACCAGCCTTTTAATATCCTCTGGGCTCTGTGTCCCACTCATGCCTCTTCCTCTTGTGCCACCATAAGGATTCATCTGCCTGCACAGCAAACTGGGCTGGTGCACTGGAGCAATCCTTTTGGTAACAGCTTGTATTGAAGTCACTGAACCTGGGGAAGAAGAGACACAGGAAACCCTCTCTGTCACTTTAGGGAAATCATTGTAAAGAGAAACTTCACATTTGAGGAGACGAATTACAATTTTAAAGCAAAATTATCTGGGAAAAACCAGAACAAATACAGCACAAAGCAATGCAGTGTGAAAATCAGTACCAGTTTATTTGACTTCCTGAAGTCCTGTTGCTTCCGGGTTTCTGTCGATGTCACTGCTTATTTTTATACTTCAGTGCAAAAAATATTAAACGCGATTGCAGCAAGGAGGAGGATTTAAATTCTGAGTTTGTTTTCTCATTGTTAATGCTATCATTTCACTGAATAAATCACTATTGTCTCTGTCTATTCTTAACACAGTACTACGGAACAGATGGATAGACACACTTATTGTATTAAGAGAAGAACCAGGTATTAGAATTTACATTTGGAGCCTGGAAATTTGATTCAGTGTCTGTAGTCACTCAGCAACACCTTTTTGGGAGGGGGAAGCTCTCACGTTATTCCCTACAAAACTCTGTGAATCTGTCACTTTTACACACGGGCTGTGCTAATCTCCCTTGTTCCCACTTTAACAAAGCACAGCCCCACAGAGCACACGGTGTGTACATGAGGGTAGCTGACGTTTCCCAGCTCGACTCGCAGCTCCCGGACACAGACGGGTGCAGCCGCGGGAGATCGCCTCGCAACGAGGGCTCTACCACCGCACCACAGCCCACATCCAGCGCCGCACAGACCGAGGCGGCCTCCCCAGGCACTGCTGTGGGCAGGAGGTGAAGAACACCCCACGAAGAGCACTGCCTACCCCTCAAGACCACAGCCCGCCTGCCCTCACAGCACCCGCCCCACCGCTCCAGCCCGCCTCCCCTCACAACACCCGCCCCACCGCTCCAGCCCGCCTCCCCTCACAGCACCCGCCCCACCGCTCCAGCCCGCCTCCCCTCACAACACCCGCCCCACCGCTCCAGCCCGCCTCCCCTCACAACACCCGCCCCACCGCTCCAGCCCGCCTCCCCTCACAGCACCCGCCCCACCGCTCCAGCCCGCCTCCCCTCACAGCGCTCCGCCATTTTGAGCCGCCTCCCCGCCCACCCGCGCGAGGGCCCATCCCCTTCGGGATCGCTACTTTCCCTTTCCGCCCGGCGGCGTTCCCCGCCCCTCCCCTCCCCCAGCCCCCGCCCTGTTTCCGTTAGGATTTTAGATTAATTTTTTATTTATTTATTTTTTTTTACCGTTTTCAGAGCACATTGTTCAAAATTTCCCCGCCTCCGCCGAGCCCTTCCGGGTCAACGGCGGAGCCGCCTCAACGATCACTTTGAACAACGGGAGAGTTATTAATTTAGCAGCCGCTTTCCCGCTTGCGCTCCTCCGGGATCCGCGGCAGGCAGTGAAAAAAGAAACGAACAATAATAATAATAAGGAAAACGAAAACGGGGCTCGGGGAGGGAGGCGGCCACGGGGCGGGCGCTTTCACTTCCGGGTCGCCGGCGGCCATTTTGTGGCGCTAAGTACCCGCGCGCGGGCGGCGCCCGCTCATTTCCTCCCAGCGGCGGGTAGGGGCGGCCGCTGTTGGCGCCGCGCCTCCGCTCCGGCCTTAGGCCGCCTGCTCTGCCCCCGCCCCGAGCAACGAGGTGGGTGCCTGCGCCTCCCTCTTCGCTGAGGACCTTGCGGCGTTGCCCTATGCCCTGCACCTCTTCTCCTTTCTGGACTCTTCTAGGCCGCCGCTCCGGCGCTCCCCCTCCGGTGTGAGGCGCTTCCCTCTGAGGGCCGCGCCGTCTCGTAAGGCGCTCCCTCTTCCCTTTCCTCGGGTTTCTTCTCCTCAGCCGCCGCCGCCCCCCGGGGGCTGTTGCCCGCCATGAGTTACGGGCGTCCGCCGCCGGACGTGGAGGGCATGACGTCCCTCAAGGTGGACAACCTGACCTACCGTACTTCCCCGGACACGCTCCGGAGGGTCTTCGAGAAGTACGGCCGTGTGGGCGACGTCTACATCCCGCGGGACCGCTACACCAAGGAGAGCCGCGGCTTCGCCTTCGTTCGTTTCCACGACAAACGCGATGCCGAAGATGCCATGGATGCCATGGACGGGGCCGTGCTGGACGGCCGCGAGCTCCGAGTGCAGATGGCCCGTTACGGCCGTCCCCCTGACTCGCACCATAGCCGGCGGGGCCCGCCGCCGCGCCGCTACGGGAGCAGCGGCTACGGCCGCCGCAGCCGCAGGTGAGCGCCGGGAGGGGTGCGGAGTTTCAGCAGTTAGACGGGCCTCGGGCGTGTGGCTGTGTGGTGCGGGCCCTTGGGTCTGTGTCCTTTTCCGAGTGACTTTCGGGGCGGGGTTTGGAGCGGGGAGTTGGGGTTTAGTAGGGAAGGCACATGGAGTTTCCTCGGAGCGGAAGGGGTTTGCGCTGTAGTAGATTTAGCCCCCGGCCACTCACTCCGAACAATGGCGCCCTCGGAACACTCATTTTCTTGCCCACGTGGGTCCCGTTCCGCCCTCCCTGTCCTGAAGTAGTCATTGGAGTCTGTTGCGCCGCCCCTGTTCAACTTCTAACGTGCCTTTCTTTCCTCCCCCTCCTGGTGTGTTTCAGCCCTAGAAGACGCCGTCGCAGCCGATCTAGAAGCAGGAGCCGCTCTAGATCCCGCAGTCGGTCCCGTTACAGTCGATCCAAATCCCGGTCTCGCACACGCTCTCGGTCTCGCTCCACCTCCAAGTCCAGGTCTGCCAGGAGATCCAAATCAAAGTCCTCATCTGTCTCCAGATCCCGGTCCAGGTCTAGATCCCGGTCCAGATCTAGAAGCCCTCCCCCAGCCTCAAAGAGGGAATCCAACTCTAGATCCAGATCTAAGAGCCCTCCTAAGTCTCCGGAAGAAGAAGGAGCTGTATCCTCCTAGGAGCATGGTAATGTATCTCAGGGTCAGCATATGTTGCATGTTACTTTATTATAGTACTTAGGTGGGGTGTTGGGTAGTTTGTAGAGTATTAATAGCCTGAAGCAAGTGGATCCTAACGGGGCACATTGTTAGTTGGTTTTTATTTTCTTGAGCAGTGCATTTTTGGTTATTGGTTTAGGGAAATTAATACCAAAGGGCTTTCTACATGGATTTTCTTTTTAAACAGAGAAAATGTTTTATTGAGAGATTAATGGCTTGGTTTTAATAAAATATTGTATGAGACGCAACCTATGATGAAAAATGACTATTTCTTACTGTATTTATCCAACATCTGCATTTTCCCCTTTAAAGCTGCGGTCTCCTGTTTGCTAAAAGAATATTGGCCAGTATTGCAGATTTTAACTGATTTGGCTGATCCTCCAGGGACCAGTTTCTGTGGGCGTGTATTGGAGCAGGTTTGTCTTTAACTGTTAAAGATACACTATCCTTTTATAACGGAAGATCGGTTCAGTGGCCGTTAAACTGACTGGAGGTAATAACTGTTCTAGAAAAGTGGCAAATTGCAACGAGAAAACCACGGAAACTAGGTTTTTTCCTCAAGTTGACATCTTGAAGAGGCTTCTAAGGATACACACCGGGTGGGGAAAGGATAGTGTGTCTTTAACCCTTCAAACTGTTTGGTCCTGTTTTTGAAAGGAAAGGGCCTAAGCTAGAATTGAAGTTAGATAACTGTAGCAAAATTAGTCACCTTTTGTGTTTTGAATGCTACTTAGAGTTTAGTTAAGTCTTTAAGAAATACTAGTTTTATAACTTTTATATAACTTTTCATAATCTATTGTTGAACAGGCTGAATTGAAGTTAATGGTGGCTTGATCTCCAGCCTGATGCTTACTCTTCTTTGTAACTACATATTCTGATACAGAACCTTGCATTTGGCCTCTGAAGTAAAGCAACACATTTGGGGGGGGAGGTGGAGCACTATGGAAATTCCTAAAGCTTAATTAAATTAGGCAAAGCCAGTTGAAACACAACTAGGAGTATACCTGAAGTCATCCCCACAACCAAGAGAGACAAGGTAGAAACCTGGCTGAACTTTTCTTTCTTCAAACCTAGATGCATCACATAAATGAGAGCTTCCATAAAGGACGCCTTTGGGGGGAAAGGATCGCTTGAGTCTTCAGTCCCTTGGAGAGCCCTGGCCCGAGCAACCAGCTGATGAAAAGGTTATTTTGTAACATTTTGTCTAACTTTTTACTTGTTTAAGTTGCGCCTCAAGTGGCAGATTTTACATTTTATGTGCCATTTTGTTGCTGTTATTCAAATTTCTTGTAATTTAGTGAAGTGAACGACTACCGATTTCATTATTGGCTTGGATATTTGAGGTAAAACTTCATTTTTGTTTATATAGTGCTGACTTCTATTTCAAATTAAAACTGATGGTAACTTGCTGCCTCCAGTTTCATACTGAGGAAACGGGCAGCCATTACATGCTGAGTAGCTAACTCTTGTCAAAAACGACTTTCAATTTTGTCTTCATTCCTTAAATAAAACCCTGCCAGACTTCAATTTGAAACTTAACTGTAAATGCTTTTTTTTTTTAATTATTATTACTTTGACTTTAAATAGTATCTTTAAATTCAAATTGATAGAAATCTTTTCAGGTGACAGTTAATATTTGAAAAGGATTGTTTTATCAGCCTCAATTCTAATCTCTTCTCTTATGTATTTTTGTGCACTAGGCGCAGTTGTGTAGCAGTTGAGTAATGCTGGTTAGCTGTTAAGGTGGCGTGTTGCAGTGCAGAGTGCTTGGCTGTTTCCTGTTTTCTCCTGATTGCTCCTGTGTAACGATGCCTTGTCGTGCAGAAACAAATGGCTGTCCAGTTAATTAAAATGCCTGACAACTGCACTTCCAGTCACCCGGGCCTTGCGTATAAATAATGGAGCATACAGTGAGCACATCTAGCTGATGATATACACACCTTATTTTTTCCAGAATGGTAAAACTTTACCAACCTACATATATGAACTTATATATACGAGAAATGTAATGTTAAGACAAAAAATGGTTCATTCCTTTGTAAGTACTGATTGGTGTATCTTTTGCTTAAGACATTCTGTACTATACCCACTGTCTCTGTAGTTAATATTAAACGTTTTTTCTGTGTTAACTTTTCTCAACTTAATGTCTGAGTCAGCTTATTTTTAGCTTTGAAAGATTTTTCCAATTCCACTGACAATGTTTTAACTTCTCTGTAGTAACTGAATGCATCCTACCGCTACAAACTTTATCTACTGGGGTGGCTTTGAAATTACTAAGGGCAAACTTTAACCAGTATTGTGACTAACCCAGACATTGTATGGCAAGTGGTGCATACCAGAGTCCAAACCCCAAACCAGACAGGTCTGTTGGATGTTATGAAGGTAGATACTGAGCAGTACTAACTACATTTGCTGTGTACTTGCCCTAATGCCACAGGCTGCTGCTTGGCGGTAGCTAATCTTACAATGATGATTTCTGTTTCTTGATTTGGATACCAAATGAATTGTAACTTAAACCATCGTGTGTCAAGGGTTATTGTAATGCTTTGTTAACTTCTATGCATGTATGTTAAATGGGAATGGAAACATCTGAATACTTGCAATCTGGCTTGATTGAGGATTAAAAGTACTTTTCTACAAACGGAGGAGTTTGTATGTTCCAGGGCTGCATGACCAGACTGAGTAATTTAAAAACAAAGGGGCTGGGTTTTGTATGTGGATCTCCTGGGAGAAGCCTCCATCTTGGGAAACAGATCTGACTCTAATACTGAAGGAGTATGGCTAACTCTTCCTCATAGCTGAAGTTGTGAGTTCAGGTTGGCTCTTCTGGCTTGTCAGGTGGTTCTGCTCTGTTGTACTGTGGCGCACAAAATGACATTGAGTCTTTGAACTATGCAGCGGTCTTTGGGGAGGAGCACAAATCTCTCAAGCCATAGCTGAACAATCAAACAGCTTTATTTTTACAATGCATGTTTTAAGGATTACTTAAAGGGATCTGCTTCCCACCAAATATGCATGAGGTTTGCTATGAACAGGACTCTTTTCTGCTGGTCTGTGCTACAACACACAGTTCCCAGTTCAGTATCATTTTGTATTGGAAACAAGTGGAATAAACTTAAGTACTATCTGCTTGTGCTAGTGAGATGATCATCATTTCAATGGTATGTCTTCCTGGTAGGGAAGAGCTGGCCAAGTGCTCTTTGTCTGCTCCAAAGGAGTGCAAGGGAATGGGACTGCTCCTCAGTTTCCATTTGTAGAGCAAAGCTTCGATAGACCAGTCAGCACTGAGGGGAGGAAATACCAGTGTGTGAAAACAATCCCAGTTTGTAACTGCTGGGTAATTACAGCAGTGTCACCAAACTTAATTACAGCACTTCACAAAACAAAGGTGGTAACAACTTTCTAGTCAACAGCAAATTGGTGGTTCTTGGATGGATGATCATGATCTTGTTTTGGCTACTCGCCCTATGATTTGGCTAATAGCAGCCTGATGGACAGTCTTGAGAAGCTCTGGAATGGGTGCAGTGGTGCCTCAGGGAAGTTAACACTCCTTAAGAGCTGAGATGGGGCCCAGGAATTGAGATTTGAGTCTTAAATGCACAAAAGTATTTACCTTCGGACTTGATAAGTAGTCCAGAATTGAGCATGTGGGTTCTTTTCCAGCAAGAAGTAAACTGTAGTTAAAATATCTTCAAAGTCTGTGTAGTTTGGGAAGATGAAGCAGTCTTGGTTAGTCTCTGGGTTCTAGGTATGGTTAAATATGCCTGGCTATATGAAATGGCAATTGGAAGTCAATAGGGACCTTAGAAGATGGCCTTGAGCGGTGAGTTTATAACTCCTTTTTCCACACCCCACCCTTTGGTGGTATTTATAACAGCTTAATTCTAAATTACCTCAAGAATAACAAGTTAATAGCACAGTGTCACCATCAAGGCTGACACCTGCTCTCTTGACAGTGTTCCCACTACCACGTGGATGCAAAGTCCTTGCAGTCTGTCACAAATCAAAGATGCCCGAGAGGATTAACATACCTTTGGGGTCAAAAAAGATATCCGATCCTAAAATGATGTCTACGGGCGGAAGAGAGAGCAGCTCCGGGGATACGCGCCCCCAGGTGAGCCCCACGACAGGGACCTGGGCCAGCCCATTCAGTAGGCAGCTCCTCCGGCAGCTCTGCAGGCACCGCGGCAGCTCCTCGCTGTCTGACAGCGTCACCTCAGCCCCGCACTTGGCAGCCAGGACACCAGGCAGGCTCACACCCGCTCCCACCTGCAACCAAAGCGGGGGCATGGAGCGGGAATGGGGGGAACAAGAGGGACCGCGAGGGATGAGGGGCGCGTACCTCCAGCACCCGCTTCCCGGGAAGGCTTCCCCTGCGGGCCCACAGGTACTGGGCCAGCACCACGGCGCAGGGCCACACGTACGTGCCGTATTGCGAGTCCGGCACCTGAAACACACCGTGCGCGGCGCTGAGGGGCCGGGCCGGGCCCCGCCGCCCCGCGTTACCCCCGCGTTACCCCGGGCCGCGCGCTACCTCAGGCACGCGCAGCACCAGCGCCTCCCGCCCCGCCGTGAAGCGGTACCGCCGCACGCGGGCCCGCTGCTGCTGATCCGGATCCTCCATGGCCAATCAGGGGCGGACACGTCGTAGCGCCAGGCGGCGCGGACCAATCGGCAGCGTCACAGGGTGGCGGCGGGCGGGTCCCTCAGCGCGCAGCTTCCGCCCCACCCCCCCGGGGGTCGCGGTTAAACCCGCACCGCTGGGCCCGCGGGCCGGTGCCGCGAGGGGAACCGCGAGTCCCGCATGAGCTGCGGACACGCGGCCGGCTCGCAGCTATCAGGGAAGCAGCGGGCGCTGAGCGCGGGGAAGAAGCGGCCCGGGGGAAGGGGGGGTCCTGGGGCGATCCCACCGGCAGCGAGGCCAAGGGCGCCGGGGGCCCACGCTCCGTTCATGCCTTCCGCAACACCAACATGGCGGCTTAGCGCCGCTTCCCCGCCTCAGCCAATCAGCGTCAGCGGGCGGGCCAGGCGTAGCGGAAGTCGGAGGGGCAGGGAGCCAATGGGAGGGCGGCGTGGGCGGAGCCGCGGCGACAGCGGCGGCAAGGGGGTGAAATTTCTCGAAGGTGCGGCGGTTGCGCCGGGGCGAGCGGGGCCGGGAGCGGGGCCGAGCCCGCAGTACGGCGGCGGCGGCGGGAGGCGGCCCCTAGCGCCGCCAACATGAATCATAAGAGTAAGAAACGGATCCGTGAGGCGAAGCGCAGCGCCCGGCCCGAGCTGAAGGACTCGCTGGACTGGACCCGCCACAATTACTGCGAGACCTTCCCCCTCAGCCCTGCAGCCTGCAAGGTGATCCCCGGCCCGCCTCGCCTGAGGGGAGAGAGGGGATCTGAGGGTAACGGGAGAGGCTGAGATGAAAGCGGGGGAGAGAGATTCGGGACCTGATGGGGTTAGGGAGGCCCTGAGGAGAATCGGGGGCGGGGAATGATTGAGGGAGTCCTGAGGGGAATGGGAGAAGGTGATTAAGGGGAGCCCTGAGGTGCTTAAGGAGGCCTGGGGGGGGGTATGACTGAGGTAGTCCTGGGGCGGTTGGGGAGGTCTGGGGGGAAAGAGTGGCTAAGGGAATTGTCATGGGAACCACAAGGGAAAACGGCCCTTTCTTGAGGCTGTGGGTGTTGGGACCCTGGGGAAGAGGGTTGGCATGGGCAGTGGGAGGTCAAGCACCACCCGTGGCTTTTCATCGCTCCACGTGGCGGGGGGTGTGGGAAGGACCAGGCCCTGTCAGGGTGGGATGGGCGCTCCCTGTGCTGGGGCACCCACATAACTCCCAGGAGCCTCAGGGGCAGTGAAGGGGTGAATGCAACAGAGGCTGCATCAGCCCAAGGGGCAGAAGTGGTCTCTCCACCCGGGGGTTACCTCGGTTGGAGGAGTGCTGAACGGCTCCGGGCTGCTGGTGTTAGTGGTATGTGCAAGGACGGGTGCATGAGAAATAGGGCTGCAGCCTCAGGGAGCTTAAAATAGCACACAAACAGCTTGCTACCCTCGTGGTGTATGGAGCAGAGTGTGAGCGTGAAGCTCCTCCACACTGACTTAGCATGGTTCTAGGGCATCAGTCTAGCCTAATACCTGCTTTGTATTCCTCTCGTGGCTTCGCAGGATAATGTGGAGAGGGCAGATGCACTCCAGCTGACAGTGGAGGAGTTTGTGGAGCGGTATGAGAAGCCTTACAAGCCTGTAGTCCTGCTGAATGCTCAGGTGGGCTGGTCTGCCCAGGAGAAGTGGACTCTGGAGCGGCTGAAACGCAAATACAGGAACCAGAAGTTCAAGTGCGGGGAGGACAATGACGGTTATTCTGTGAAGATGAAGATGAAATACTACATCGAGTATATGGAAACCACGCGTGATGACAGCCCACTCTACATCTTTGACAGCAGTTACGGAGAGCATCCCAAGCGCAGGAAACTCTTGGAGGACTACAAAGTACCCAAATTCTTCACTGATGATCTCTTTCAGTACGCAGGGGAGAAACGGAGGCCGCCTTACAGGTACAGTACAGTGACAGCAACATAGAATTGGGTCTTTTCCATCTCATCAGCTCTTCCTGAATAGGTATGATTGTCTTGCATAAAACAAAGAGGTAGATTTACATCCCGTCCTTTGACATGAGCATACACCTGTAACCCAGAGGTACAGAAGGGCAGATTTGCTCATCAGTTTCTGGTTCTGCCAGCAGTGTCACTACTAGTTTATGTCTTTGGGTTTATTTTTCTTTTTGTTAAACGTTTTCCATCACTTCTTGGATTTTTCAAAGATTACATAGTTCCTGGAAGTACTGAAGATTATTTTCTTCCTGTGTGTGCCTTCAGGCTTTCAAATTTGAAGTACCTCGGGATTTGCTCCAGGGTTTTGCACCAGTGGCTTATGTGCAGTGTGGAATTGTGTTTAATTATGAGTCAGTCCTTTTAAGGTAAAGATCTTAAGCTGATTAGTATGAAATGTAGAGACTAGTACTTAGCTCCACTTCAGATGATTTTGAGAGAACAGTAGTTCATATCTGTGTTGTCTCTGCAACTACTTATTTTTTTTTTGTGGCTGATTGGAAAAGGGTTGAAATGACACTGAATTCCTGAATTCAAATGCAACAACCTTGTATTTGGGCTGTTACATACAAAAGTGATTTGTGTGTTAATATAACACAGCACTGTGAGCATAAGATGAAGTAATTAAAGACTTCAGTGACATTATAATCCAAGAATTCCTTGTCCTTTGGGTGACATGAGGCTGTGATGTGGGGTTTTATTTGTTTAAGGTGTTTAAAATAGAACAGGTAGTAACAACGGTGCTCTTCTCTGCCGTCTCTCGTGTCTCTAGCCCAGCTGTGCTTTTGCAGGACAGAAGCATGAAGCTGGTGCTGTTTAAGATCACTGAAGCAGGTGTTTTTACAATGTTGTAACAGACCCTTTTTTATAATTCACTTCTAAGAACACACAGTGCTGTGAGCAAATGCAAAAGCACACCACGAATAGTCACTAGTAGAAGCTGCGGACACTTACAGGACTGGGAATCATTTCTCCAGGATATAGGTGGACCAGATAATCTGGATGTGACTCACTTGGATTGCTCTCTTCTTTCCCCCCACGCCCTCCCCACCTACAGGCACATGCTGAGCTCCTTGTGAGCTTGGTATTCACAATTCTTATACTTTGTTCTGTAAAATGTGGGTTTCTTTGAGGTTGTTACCTCTTCTGGGAGATGAGTGATGCAAGAGAGCACACGGGTGCCTCCTAGAGTTTGGGGTTTCCTTTAGGTACAGAAATGGATGAAGAGCATCCAGTAGTTAAGAGCATAATTGGAAATCCAACAGAGGGTGGTGCTTCCTAATCATATGAGCAGGAGATAAACTGCACAGATTGACCTCTGGATTGAGAGGTGAGTGACAGTGTATGGATCGTAACAGAAGAACTTGGGCTGTTTAGAGTACCTTTATTGGAATTTTTCCTCTTCAAAATGAAGGCAGTATTTTTGGGAAGCCATTTAGTGCAGCAGCTATTTTAGTTTGGGGGGTTGATGGGGTTTGTTGGGTTTGCTTCCTAGATTGAAGTTACAGGTTGTAAAGCTTTTAACGGCAGATGTGATGTCTTGAGGCAAGCAGGAAAATGTTCATTGTGAATTAAATGCCTGGAGGAAGTTGCTGGTAAATGATAGTGTTGCTAAATAAAGGGTTTTAAAACTTCTAAGTGTGTAGTTCCAGGTTATAGTCAAAAAAATGGTCCTGAACAACCCATGTCTCTGTACTGGACACATCTTTGTGTTTAATTTCTTCTGGTTCTTAGTAAAAGCTTTAACTTTTCTGCTTGCAGTTTAATCAGCTTTCCAAGGGTAATGTGAATCTAAAGAGTGAATTGATAATAGAAGTGACAAACAGCTGCTTTATACCCTTTTTGGCTCATTTGTGAAGAAGGCAGGGTGCAGCTTGATAACCAGACTTAGTCCTACAATCAATGCTAGAAAATTACACTTGAAAAACAGCTGCATGCACACCTGCATTGGAAAGGGGAGATGGAGATTTTCTGAACCTGTGAACTCCTTGCTGGGTATCACCTGCCTGTCAACCACACAACAGAGAGATCATAGAATAGTTTGGGTTGGAAAAGACCTTAAGATCAACCAGTACCAACCCCCTGCCACGAGCAGGGACACCTTCCACTAGACCATGTCACCCAGGGCTCTGTCCAACCTGACCTTGAACACTGCCAAGGGATGGGGCAGCCACAGCTTCTCTGGGCAGCCTGTGCAAGCACCTTGCCACCCTCACAATAAAGAACTTCTTCCTTATATCTAAGCTGAACTTCCCCTATTGAAGTTTGAACCCATCACCCCTTGTCCTACTACTGCAGTCCCTGATGAAGAGTCCCTCTTCAAGCATCCTTGTAAGCCCTTACAGATACTGGAAGCTGCTCTGAGGTCTCTCTCTCCATGTCATTCGTATGTCAAGGACGCCAGAACTGCACACAGTACTGCAAGCAGGGTCTCACGAGAGCAGATTAAAGGGTCAGGGTCACCTCCTTTGACTTGCTGGTCACTCTCCTTTTGATGAAGCCCAGTATACAGTTGGCTGCTGCCCATTAAACAATTCTTGCCCTTTTTTTCCCCTTTTGCTACCTGATACTATCACCTCCCGCTTAACCTGGTATGCCAGATCTGTTCCAGCAGAAATGAGCAACTGGAAGTGCTGCTGTTGTTAAACATATAGCATAGATTAAGCTTTCCACTGGGAGAAATAAACCTTGTAAATCAGGAATGAGAATATACACACCAAATCCTGAATGTTCACTGGAGAATAAGCTCCATCTAGTTAAATGCTGGAATGAAAAGCCTTTTGTAAATGAACAGAAGGCATAGAGGGAGGTCAGGGTTGCATAACTTTGCTCTGTTCCTTACTTGCAGTGCCTTTTTTTTGCTCCTCATTGTTCTGCAGCTCTGGATCTGTTTGAGCAGAGAATTTAGGAAAACCCAGGCTTAGGAGACTCCCTCTGCACAGAAAGAAATCTAGCAGTCTGTTGTGCCTTAACCACGTTCATAAACCTTGAAATTACTATATATTTCATTGCAGAACTGCTTAAAACAAAGTACAGCTATGAAGTATGAAAAGCTAGCTTCACTTTCTTGTCCCAGTCATTCCTGTCCCAGTTCGTGTGGGTTTCTAGGTTGAACCAACCTTTATGCTGTAGCATGGGCCTAACAATCTCAAGTAGGTAAATGAAGGAGCTATAACTACCTCTATTCCCAGCTAGATGTGAAATGAACAGCTGGAATTTTCTGTCTAACCTGAAGAGAAGGTAGCTACTTGCTTGCTCTGTGACTAAAGAATTTTGTTTTCCACTCCTGCAGATGGTTTGTGATGGGCCCACCTCGTTCTGGAACAGGAATTCACATCGATCCCTTGGGAACTAGTGCATGGAATGCCTTAGTCCAGGGACACAAACGTTGGTGCCTGTTCCCTACCAGCACTCCCAGAGAGCTGATCAAAGTGACACGAGAAGAGGGGGGGAACCAACAGGACGAGGCTATCACTTGGTTCAATGTCATCTACCCCAGGACGCAGCTCCCCACCTGGCCCCCTGAATTCAAACCTCTGGAGATCCTGCAGAAGCCAGGAGAGACAGTGTTTGTGCCAGGTATGGACAACTCTCTCCAGTAAGGAAATCATAGAATTATGGAAGAAATCTGGGAGAGAAAAGCATATATGTAACTTCTGTGTGTGGTAGACATGAAGAGAATATTTCGGCTTTCTTATATGGCCCATCTCTTACAAAAAAACAAAACTATTCTGAGCTGTTTCAAGAGGGATATATATTGTGATGCATATTTTGGGACTATTAAGTTAATTCCTGACTATCCTGAAACCATATGGCCTATAGCATAGGATTGTGTGCGGTACAAATAACAAGTGGGGCCTGAGTTGCAGCATTGCAGGACTGTGATCCTCAACTAAATTGCAGTAGTAGGAAACCATCAAGGTATAAAATAATAGAGGTGTTTGAGTAGAAGCAACTCTCAGACAAAAATGCTTGAATATATATATATATATATATATATGTACTATCACAAATCCATGACTGGAATTTTTCTTAGCTGTGAGGAAAGAGCTACTTCAAGGCACTTCCACCCACCTCCCTGTGGTTATGTTTCATCCTGCATTTGAAATCAAAAGCTAAAGCAAGAGCCAGTAGAGATACCATTCTCTCTGAGCGGCTGCACTCTGTGTGCCCATTGTAACTGGGAGGTGAAGGTGGCTTATGGATGCAGAGGGTGAGTTCTCAGTGCCCAATTCTAAACTCTGCATCTTGCATTGTCTTATTCAGCTTCTGTCTGCATTGCTCATCTCTCACATCCAGCTGACTTCATGTTTGAAGAGTGCGTTGTGATTGTCTTGGCACTTCTTGGTGACTCCTCAGTGTACCTTCTGTTAAGATTTTGTAGCTGTCAGGTTCAATTAAACTGGTTCCTTAGTCTTTCTTTGAGGTCTAAGTGGGTTGTAAGAACACCACTGCCTATTTTTATCCGTGTGGAGAAGCAGTTTTTGCATCTATTTTTAAATGAAAGGTTAGTCTGTAGTCATAAGAACCCTACTAAATCAGCATGGAAAGTGCTCTCCAGCTTAACAGAGCTAGGCTCTGTGCAGTCTGAGTTACAATGGTTCTTGCTACTAAGCCGTCAGCAGTCAGTGTCGTCCTGTCCGGTTAGATCTTCAGTGTTGTTTGTGAGCTGGAGAATTTGAGCAGACCTTTGAGCTGCCTTCTGTGGTGTATTTCTAGGTGGCTGGTGGCACGTCGTTCTCAATCTTGACACAACCATTGCCATCACACAAAACTTTGCCAGCTGTACCAACTTCCCTGTGGTTTGGCACAAGACGGTGAGAGGGAGACCCAAACTGTCACGGAAATGGTATAGGTAAGAGATTCAGTAGCTTTCTTTTCATATTATCTACTTAAAACCCCAAATACCCTGTTCATTTACGTGCAGTGTTACTGCTCAAAGCTAACTGTGACGTTTTAACTGTATTTAGGATCCTAAAACAGGAGCATCCTGACTTGGCAGCCTTGGCTGATTCAGTTGACCTGCAGGAATCTACTGGCATTGCTTCTGATAGTTCTAGTGATTCTTCCAGTTCCTCAAGCTCCAGCTCCTCAGACTCTGATTCCGAGGTAATGCTTTTTACCCCAGAAAGTTATCCATAGCCTGCAGTTATATTGTTTTTTTTCCATACCTGATTGAATGTTCTGTCCTTACATTCATGTCTTACGAAAAAAATTAATAGCAACTAAACAAAACTACATGGTGGAGGAGCCTGTGGTCTTTGCAGGTTCCATTTGCCGAAGCCTCTTTTTGTATTGCTAAATGGACTTGGTTTGTTTGGTCTATATTTATATTCTGTATAAATCTGTCACTCATCTAGCTAAGCCATACTGTGTGAAATGGCTGCAAAATGAGTGTTTTAAAACTGGGGAGGGGGCACAAGTTCCAAAACAGAGGCTGTGACTTATGACAGGGGACATTTCTATGCATTTGAGTCCTTCAGAAGGCACTAAGTCCACTCTTATTTGGAAGAGTATGGCCTTCTAGGAGTCAAAAGGAATGCATCCATTGTCTTGCCCCACACCAGTCAGTGATGAAATCTAAGAACATACCTGTTCCTGATCTTTAAATGCTTAATTTAAGACTTATTTTATGTGCCTAATCTAAAACAAAACATTCTTTGGATACTGGTCATTCAGGGTTGCTGGGATAGCTCTTACAGTAAATTCCACAGCACAAACAGTGTTCTAGGTTTCTCTGAATTCTGGTTCCATCTCTTCATCCTTCAGTGTGACTCTGGCTCTGAGACAGAGGGCATGATGCACAGGCGGAAAAAGAGGAGAACCTGCAGCATGATGGGGAATGGTGACACAACTTCCCAGGACGACTGCGTGAGCAAAGAGCGCAGCTCCTCCAGGTGACCCCATGGCAGCTGTTTGCTTTAAACAAGCAAAAGACAATGCAAGGCAGAGCTGGCAGACCTCAGGCAGGGTGTTTCCTCAGGACAGAGGGATGGAGAGGAAGGGATTCCTTACAGAGCATAAAGCAGTTGGGTGGTGGTGGTATCTTCCCTCCAAGAGTTATTTTAATTGCTCAAAGCTAAGATTCTTGATAGCTTTTTAAAAATGAGGCTATTTATTTAATAAACAGTTTTATTACTTTTCCTAGTTGTCTCTTTTTATAAAGTGGTTTATTTTTGTTTAATGGGAGAGGTGGGATATTTTAACTGTCCTTTTCAGAGGGCACAAATGAATAGTGAACAGTTAAAGACGAGGAATCACATCAAGCAAGACTTTGGTTTTGATTCCTTGCTGTTCAGATGGAAAACCTTCAAGTAGTTGTGTGATTTCTCTTACTGTTGCCTGGTTACTTCAGTTTGGCTCACTGCTTTATCTGTTAAAGGCAAAATTCATCCAAAATGTCTGTGCTTATCTTAAAAAAAAAAATGCAAGTTTCTAGTTAGTCTGAAGGGGGGAAAGTTAATATTGCAGAACCAAGAATTAAACATTGCTCAGGGAAAAGTTGCTAAGGAAGCTTTCTGAACCTCGCAGGTCAAAAACAGTGAAACGGTGGGAATCTGGGAGTACACTGCAAGGAGGAACTCAGAAATTTTTTACTAAATGAAGCCTTTTTCTTACATAGCAAAGGCTTGCCAAAATGCTTAAGCAACCTCTCGCAGCTTGGTTAACTGATGCTGCTGGATGAGCTGGCCACCTGCATTAGGGTGCTGTCCAGTTAGGAGCTGCTGGATGCTCCAGGTGCCAGGTGGATGATGCCCCATCTATCCCTGGCAGTGTGCAAGGGCAGGTTGGACGCGGGCTTGGAGCAAGTTGCTCTAGTGGAAGGTGTCCCTGCCTGTGGCAGAGGTTGGAACTGGATGAGCTTTAAGGTACTTTCCAAGCCAAACCATTCTATGAGTCTGACTTAACTGATAACAGTGTGTGCAGCAGTAATTTACCTGAGGAGGTCCAGGTTCCCTGTATCCTGCCCGACTTCCCAGTGTAGGGTACTGCACAAAGACCTGCTTACTCCTGTATATGCTGTCATGTGTCTTGCTGTGATATAGTGCTCTCTTTTTTCCAGGAGTTGCTCATAACTGAATACAGCTGCATTACAAGTACAGAGCATCATTAAACAGTCAGAGAACTGTACTGACTGCTTTGCCCTGGAGGTTTTAACAATCTGTTTGTTATAATGTTGTCAAATCCCATTTCAGCAGCCAGTGTGACTTCAGGCAGGGCACGAACAGCAGATAACAAACCTTAATGTAGAGCCTGTTCTTTTAGAGGAGAACAAAGCTGTAAAATGCAGAGCACACGTGCAGATCTGTTCCTTTGAAAATCATGTGCAATTTTAAGTCATTTGCACTTCAAATCTTGAAATTAATACCTAAAATATGAAAGATCAGCACACTCCCTAGAGCATTTGCTTCCCAGGTTTCACTGCTCTTCCTCCTGCATGTTGGTTGTTTCACTCTGTGGGGATGGGTGACCTTTCTGTTCCTCCTGTGTGATGGGTGAGCTGACAGAAACTGTTCCAAACATCTTACCTTGCTTGTGCATTCCTGTAGGGAAAATAAGCATACAATTAACCTGCATGCTGCAATCCTGTGTGTCTTGCTAGGAAAGGAATGCTACAGTTGTTGACAGACAGGTCTACTTCTTTTAACAGGATTAGGGAATCTTGTGGAGGCCGCAGCTACCCCTGAGAGATGCCACCACCAACCTAGAGGCAGCTGCCCATCGATGCTCCGTTAGCAGCTAGCCAGCTCTGTTCTACTCCCTTCTGCTCCTGTTTCTCACAGTCCTTAAGTTCTTGTCACTCTTCCTCGATCCAGACGTCGTCTTCATTTTGTGCTGTCAAAGGTTGGCTCCTTAATAACTTCTGCAGGGAATGCCCTGACTCTATGTTCTTGTGCAATGCTTTGTCCCCTCTGCGCCCCAAGTGAGTGCACTAAAAACCCACCTTTGGGTAAGGACATGCCAAGTATTTAATGGTTCACGTAACTGGCAAGGAAGACAACGGTCAGTTTTTAAAGAACTCTTTTTAAAACCAGCGGGTAAGTGGAAAAACCTGCCTTGTTTTGACACTGTCATATGTTTACATGTTGTCCTGGACACTTGAGGAAAGGAACGCCAGCCCTTTTGGCCTACCTGAACGTCCGGCGGATCTCACACCACAATGTCAGGAAAGGGAGGTGGGATGAATGCTCCAAACCCTGAAGGGACTTCAGTGGAGGTGACCACCAACCTGAAGCATCTTTCATGGTCTTAATCTACATCTAAGGTGCAACACCTTAACCAGCAACGGTCCATTTACTTTTGCTCTGTGTCTGTTCTGATGACTGGTGACGAAGATGCACTAGCACCTTGTGGCAGGAAGCTCAATGGAGCAGGAGAATCCTCGAGTTTCTTGCACAGCAAAAACTGGGGGGAAAAAGTCAGCATTTGCCAGTAATCACAATCCTTTAGGTGCAGGTGTGATGTTTAGAACCAGGCAGCAACTGACAAAGTCTGACTGTATGATAACAGTTGCTGGACTTTAAATACCAAGCTGTGACAGGGCCGTGGGCTCACCCAGGCCTGTGCAGTTCACATGCCTAAATGGCTTTTCTTTGACATTATGGCTTCAGACATTTCCAGAACTTGTGGTGCCAATTTGAAAGGACTGGGAGGGGGACATATTGTTGTTTTATGCTTTTTAAAAATGCAGTGTGTTGCTTAAGTCTGTGTAGGTGCATTTGTATTATTCCAGGTACAGCTCTCATCCCCAAGGGATCTGTTGGGAGCTGCTGGGTGTTTTTAGCAGGGGCTTGTGCTGGTAATGTCAGTGAAGAGGTCTGTCTGCCTGAAGGTGAGCTGCAAGGAAATCCTCCTCCTCCATCTGAGCAGCACAGCCAGAAGGTGGCTGGGTTGGGGGCCTTCCTTGGATGTTGTTCTGAGACCCAGGAGGTGGGTATTAGATCACTTCAGCTGCTCTTTGGGAGAGGAAACTTGAAAGCAGAAGTAGTGTGTGTTGTAAAGCTGCAGTGGTGCCCTGGCACTGGGAGCAGAGTGGCAGCCTTAACTGTGACTTGCTTACACATGTTGGGGCTGATGGAGCCCAGGACATTGCTTGTCTGGTTTTCCTTATCTGTTTTTTAACCTTGTCTCTTCTTTGTTCTCCCCCTTCTTGGAGAGTTTGTCAGGATCTGTTTCTGAATCCTCTGTGCCAGTCATTTTGCATAGGAAAAATGAGGTGGTGGGAAAATGGAGAGAGGGAAGGGTTTTGGTACACTCCTTAGCTGGATTTCTTGTGATAGCCAGGCATAAATGAGCACACTTACTCTGTAGACTGCTGCAGGTTCTTCCCCAAGATTACTTCATTTTAAAACAGAAAACTTCCCAATCTCCTGACATTTCTGGCCAAGGTTGCCTTTTTCCCTGCCTGGATGAACATGCACAGCATGTGTCTTCTCAGAGCAGGCTGAGGCTGCTGCCTTCTGCAAGAAGGTGGGAGCCTGGAGGGGCGAGGGATCAGAAGTCTCAGCTCTGTCAGGGTGAGGGAGCCCTTGGAGAGCTTCCCACTGCCCTCTTCATGGCTTGGAGGGTAGTACCTCAGTGAGGGGGCTCACGCTGTAGCTTGCAGTTGCCTTTAGCGTTCAGGGTTCAGTTTTACACTCTTCAAACCTTCCACACCCCTACCCCCAGAAGCACAGTGAGAAGATCCAGAGTGCAAAGGATTCTTCCATGCCTATGAACTCTTCCATGGTGTGAAATCCAGCAATCCCAGATTGAAGCCTGTGTTTGCCATCCCTCACAGGAAGCAGTGTGTTTGAAATGGACTGCAGGCATTGCAATACCAGCAATGCTCTACTGACTGCTCCACAAGGCACTTCCCAATACAAAACAAAGGTGTATCTGTTCAGGCTACCTGGGAATTGAGACTCCTGGGATCTCTGGTTCTTCCACTTACAAGTTCTTGCCTCAGCTGAATGGGTGAGCTTCTGTCTTTGTTTTAGTAGATGAGGAAAATACCTACCTCACAGGGGTGTTGTGAGGCTGAAATGTAATTACTGTGTAAGATGCTTTGAAGTCCTCCTCCCACAAAAAACTGTTTCAGGCATCTGAAGCAACCCAAGACTTCCTAACCTGGTGTTACCTTTCTGTAGCAGAAAACATTGGGGATGTTGTTGTTCAGCACTCTTGGCCACGTGGGGTTCTGTGCTGGCCCTTCCAGAATTGCTGTGTGGTACAGAAATCGTAGCAGAACAAGGTTTTGTTTTCACCAGTTTAACTGTTGGCGTTTCATGGCCTGCTCCAAACAGGAGGTCCTGCTAGATCAGGAGCTTTTGAAAATAAGTCTAAGTTATATCCTCTCTCAGCACGGAGGCAGTTTCACTGGCCTTAGAGGAAGGAGGAAGCTGGTGCCTTCCAAGCCCTCCTGCCAGGCTGGGTGAATGAGGAATGAAGTGAACTGTGCTCCCTTGTGCCCAGCTCTGTGCTTGTGAGAGGCTGACTGGGGAGAGGGGTTTTGTGCTCTTGCCTTTCCAGGTTTGTGCTTCTTAGGGCATCCGTGTCTCTTGATCCTACCCCACTGCTTTTGTGACCTGGAGAACCCCTGGATATGGTCCAGTGCCCTCACTTCTTTAAGCCCAAGGCAGCAGCCACTCTCCCTCAGGCCCTGGTGGCACTTCCTCCCACTTGCTCCCCAGGGGTAGGCTGAGTGTCCCACTGGGTTTGCACTGAGTGCTTCCTGATGTCCTGTGGGGGGGGGTGTCACTGTCCTGCCTGCTCTGGTGGAAGCTGAAGGCATTTGTGAGCTCTGGCCCTCTGATACCCAGTACAGACTTGTCTGCTGTGACAGTTCAGGAGTAGAGGAGTAAATACCCCCTTAGAACTGTCCCTGCGGACAACAGGAGCAGGGATCTTGGCACCTGCTCTCTGCACAAGTGCAGTGGGAGCACAAGCACAGCTTCGTCCCTTCCCAGCTGGGCTGTGTTGGCTCCACTTTGTCTTCTCAGTTATATTAAGCATCTCCAAATGCTAAAAGACAGACAGCAACCTCTTTCATGATTAACCCAGACCCTTTTCCTCCCTCAATCCCCAGCCATCGTGGGGCAGGAAGCATGACTCTCAATCGAATCTGAAATGCCTGTGTTAGCTAATTGTACCCAGAGATTTCTGGCATCCCCCTTGTGAAGGGGGGAAGGGAAGAGCTTAGGGATTCATTTGACAGTCACACTGTCAGCTCCAAGCCCTGCTACTGCCCTTAGCTGCTTTTATCACCCATCCAGCAGAGCTGGGAATACTCTTAATTGTCTTGTTTGGATGATTGTGGGTTTGCTTTTTATTTGAAATAAAATCGATTATTTTGCATTACCCGTTGGCTGGTCCCCTTTGTTCCTGTGAGCTGGCATAGCCCCATAGCACCTCTGCTTCCCAAAGCACCGCAGTGTGCTCAGTGGTGGTCAGTGATAGCCACAGGGGTGCTTTGGGGACTTTTTCAGCTCTTTCTCATGTGTCATTAGTGTGTCTGTGTGATGAGGAGTGGTTTGGAAGCTGCTGGGGCCAGTGGGAGGTTTGTGTCTGTAGCTTTGTTACCAGACCATAATGAGTGCTTTTGACCCTTCCCTGTCCTGGATTGGGAAAGTGGAAAAAACCTCATGTATTTGGTTAGTGATGTATTTTGGTGAGCTTGTTGAAACCAGTAACTGCAGGGAAAAAAGCTGGGTGTGGGACAGCAGCCTGGAGACTTCTGAACTACATCACGAGGTTGTAGCATTCAGCAGCACCCGATTCCAGAACACTGCATGACCTAGAGCTAGGTAAAGCCATTGTAGAAATGCTTTTCTAACCCATCTCTGATTTTTTTCATTCCAAGAGAGGTGGTTTTGTGCTCTCCCAGCCTCAAGATAATCCCGTTGTTCTTCATTTCCAGGTACTGCTTTTACCTCATTCAGTGCCACTGTGGCCTTGCACTGGGACATGGGTTAGTGGTGGCCTTGGCAGTGCTGGGTGATGGTTGGACTGGGTGAGCTTAAAGGTCTTTTCTAACCTAAACAATTCTATGATTCTATGATTTTCTTTTATCCTTCTGATTTATCTCATCTTCCTTTTTGTGGGACAGTTGCACCCCAGTACCTCGTGTCAATGAGGAGAACAGCTTACTGCTGTTTAATTGCTGCTGCGGAGCTGACAGGATGAGGTTACCCAAGTGGGAATGCAGAGGATTATTGTCTGTGCTGCACCAGTGCTGATGTTCAAATCCTCTGAAGCTCAGGTTGTTCAGCCTGGAGAAGAGGAGGCTCCTGAAGGGGAGACCTGAGAGCAGCTCCAGTGCCTGAAGGGGCTGCAGGAAACCTGGAGAGGGGCTTGGGACAAGGGATGTAGGGACAGGCCAAGGGGAATGGCTTTAACCTGCCAGAGGGAGACTGAGCTGAGCTCTTAGGCAGAAGCTCTTCCCTGTGAGGGTGCTGAGGCGCTGGCACAGGGTGCCCAGAGAAGCTGTGGCTGCCCCATCCCTGGCAGTGTTCAAGGGCAGGTTGGACACAGGGGCTTGGAGCAAGCTGCTGTAGTGGAAGGGGTCCCTGCCCGTGGCAGGGGTTGGGACTGGAGGAGCTTTAAGGTCCCTTCCAATACAAACCAATCTGGGACTCTGAAACTTGGGAAACCATCTACAACAACTGAAATTGTCTGTTTTCTGCCCCTTGTGAGCCGAACCAGCTCCCTGAGCATCACAGCAGCATCAGTGCTAGCAAAAGGCTGGGTGTGAAAAAACAATGGACAGCCAGAGGGGACAGTGACCTCCAAGCCTGTGTCAGGGGGAGAACAGGCCAAGTACAGTGACACTGCCTGGGGTGGCATCAGCCCAGAGAGGATGGTGTCCTTGGCAAGGAAATGTAGTGCTGGTGGTGGGGAGCAGGGCTGGTGCTCACAGGCGTAACCTGAGTTGGGATCAGTTGTAATGCCTGTCTGCGCCCGGGCTTGATGTGGGGGAGAGAGGACCTGGGGTGCCCAGAATCATCTGCCTGGAGCTGGTGAGGTCCGCGCACACCAGCGCTGCTGCTTGTCCTGCTCCAAAGCAGCACATCCCTGCTCTCCTCACGGCATCCTGCAGGCCCGTGTGTGGCTTCCAGCAGTGCTGGAGGGGAGGTACCGACCCCCCCCCCGCTTCAGGGGTGGGAAGGGGGCCGGGTGTGAGCGGAGCCCCTGGGAACAGGCGGTAAATCCGGTCCTGTTGTGCTCTCCCGGCTGCTCCGCGCCGTTCCCGGGAGCAGCGCGGCCCCGTCCCTCCCGCGCAGCCCCGGCCGCTGTCACCGCGGCTCCTGAGCCCCTTTGTTGGGGAGCGCTTCAGCTGCCGCCGCTCGCTTCCCGGTCTGTAACGGGCCCCGGGCGGGGCTCCCGGAGCGCCGCGTCCCGGCCGTGCGGAGCTGCTCTGCTCCCGGGAGAGGGCGCTGGGATCAGCCTGGCCCCGGGCTGCGGATAGGCGGCAAGGGCATGGCCCCGGCCCACGAGCATTGCCTCTCCAGCGCTTGTCCCCGAGCGGGCAGCAGCACCAGGGCACAGATCCCAGGGTGGGAGCCTGCCCGGTGGGTGACCCGGTGTGTGAATGCATCCTGCACAGTGACCCGGTGTGTGAATGCATCCTGCACAGTGACCGGTGTGTGAATGCATCCTGCACAGTGACCGGTGTGTGAATGCATCCTGCACAGTGACCGGTGTGTGAATGCATCCTGCACAGTGACCCGTGTGTGAATGCATCCTGCACAGTGACCCCTGTGTGAATGCATCCTGCACAGTGACCGGTGTGTGAATGAATCCTGCACAGTGACCTGCTGTGTGTGAATGCATCCTGCACAGTGACCGGTGTGTGAATGCATCCTGCACAGCGACCCGGTGTGTGAATGCATCCTGCACAGTGACCCGGTGTGTGAATGCATCCTGCACAGTGACCGGTGTGTGAATGCATCCTGCACAGTGACCGGTGTGTGAATGCATCCTGCACAGCGACCCGGTGTGTGACTGCATCCTGCACAGCGACCCGGTGTGTGACTGCATCCTGCACAGTGACCGGTGTGTGAATGCATCCTGCACAGTGACTGGTGTGTGAATGCATCCTGCACAGTGACCAGTGTGTGAATGCATCCTGCACAGTGACCCGGTGTGTGAATGCATCCTGCACAGCGACCCGGTGTGTGAATGCATCCTGTACAGCGACCCGGTGTGTGTGAATGCATCCTGCACAGTGACCTGCTGTGTGTGAATGCATCCTGCACAGTGACCCGGTGTGTGTGAATGCATCCTGCACAGTGACCCGGTGTGTGTGAATGCATCCTGCACAGTGACCGGTGTGTGAATGCATCCTGCACAGTGACCCGTGTGTGTGAATGAATCCTGCACAGTGACCCGGTGTGTGAATGCATCCTGCACAGTGACCGGTGTGTGTGAATGCATCCTGCACAGTGACCGGTGTGTGAATGAATCCTGCACAGTGACCGGTGTGTGTGAATGCATCCTGCACAGTGACCTGCTGTGTGTGAATGCATCCTGCGCAGTGACCCGGTGTGTGAATGCATCCTGCACAGTGACCCGGTGTGTGAATGCATCCTGCACAGTGACCGGTGTGTGAATGCATCCTGCACAGTGACCGGTGTGTGAATGCATCCTGCACAGTGACCGGTGTGTGTGAATGCATCCTGCACAGTGACCGGTGTGTGAATGCATCCTGCACAGTGACCGGTGTGTGAATGCATCCTGCACAGTGACCGGTGTGTGAATGAATCCTGCACAGTGACCGGTGTGTGAATGCATCCTGCACAGTGACCGGTGTGTGAATGCATCCTGCACAGTGACCGGTGTGTGTGAATGCATCCTGCACAGTGACCGGTGTGTGAATGAATCCTGCACAGTGACCCAGTGTGTGTGAATGCATCCTGCACAGTGACCTGCTGTGTGTGAATGCATCCTGCACAGTGACCGGTGTGTGAATGAATCCTGCACAGTGACCCGGTGTGTGAATGAATCCTGCACAGTGACCCGGTGTGTGAATGAATCCTGCACAGTGACCCGGTGTGTGAATGCATCCTGCACAGTGACCGGTGTGTGAATGCATCCTGCACAGTGACCGGTGTGTGAATGCATCCTGCACAGTGACCGGTGTGTGAATGCATCCTGCACAGTGACCGGTGTGTGAATGCATCCTGCACAGTGACCGGTGTGTGAATGCATCCTGCACAGTGACCGGTGTGTGAATGCATCCTGCACAGTGACCGGTGTGTGAATGCATCCTGCACAGTGACCGGTGTGTGTGAATCCATCCTGCACAGTGACCCGGTGTGTGAATGCATCCTGCACAGTGACCGGTGTGTGTGAATGCATCCTGCACAGTGACCGGTGTGTGAATGCATCCTGCACAGTGACCGGTGTGTGAATGCATCCTGCACAGTGACCGGTGTGTGAATGCATCCTGCACAGTGACCGGTGTGTGTGAATGCATCCTGCACAGTGGCCCGGTGTGTGAATGCATCCTGCACAGTGACTGGTGTGTGAATGCATCCTGCACAGTAACGGGTGTGTGAATGAATCCTGCACAGTGACCGGTGTGTGTGAATGCATCCTGCACAGTGACCCGGTGTGTGAATGCATCCTGCACAGTGACCGGTGTGTGTGAATCCATCCTGCACAGTGACCCGGTGTGTGAATGCATCCTGCACAGTGACTGGTGTGTGAATGCATCCTGCACAGTGACCCAGTGTGTGAATGAATCCTGCACAGTGACCGGTGTGTGTGAATGCATCCTGCACAGTGACCCGGTGTGTGAATGCATCCTGCACAGTGACCGGTGTGTGAATGCATCCTGCACAGTGACCGGTGTGTGTGAATGCATCCTGCACAGTGACCAGTGTGTGAATGCATCCTGCACAGTGACCGGTGTGTGAATGCATCCTGCACAGTGACCGGTGTGTGAATGCATCCTGCACAGTGACCGGTGTGTGAATGCATCCTGCACAGCGACCCGGTGTGTGAATGCATCCTGCACAGTGACTGGTGTGTCAATGCATCCTGCACAGTGACCGGTGTGTCAATGCATCCTGCACAGTGACCCGTGTGTGTGAATGCATCCTGCACAGTGACCGGTGTGTCAATGCATCCTGCACAGTGACCCGTGTGTGTGAATGCATCCTGCACAGTGACCGGTGTGTGAATGCATCCTGCACAGTGTGTGAATCCATCCCGTCCTGGAGCATGTGAGTGCATGGTAGGAGCTGGAGGCATCAATCTCGGGGGAACCCTAGGGATACCCTCCCTCCCAGCGGGAGCCTTGCAGTGTCAGTGCAAGTTCACTCCCCCCAGTTGGCTCTGAGGATCCATGGCAGGGACAAGTCGTTATCCCATGGGACCAGCGGGGCTTGGCTTCTCCCTGGGGGCCCCGTCCCATACAGGGAGCCTTGCTGTCAGCCGGTGTGGCTGTGGGCGCTGTGCTGTGCTGCTGTTCCCACCACCTCCTTGCTGCACCCAGCTGCTGCTCCCCCAGCGGTGGCCTTGGTGCTCCCGGCTGCTGCTCCCGGGAGCAGGAGTGCTCCTTCCCGGAGGTGTCTGGGCCCTGCCGTTCTCATCACTCCTACGAATTCCAGCAGCCTGCCCGTGAATCCCTGCAGGCCCAGAGCCAGGCTGCTGATGGGCGCCTCTGCATGGAGCTCGGGCTCCCCACCAGTGATCCTGACCTCAGAAGAAGCAGTGAGGCCCAGAGCCTCTCATTCTCGGGAGGTGATAAACCCTGCTTGGGAAGCGCTCCGTCTCTGTGCTGGGTCAATGCCACCGCATTCCCGCGGAGGCAAACACCCTCTAACAGCTTCCAACCAAGGCCCATGGAAAGTGGGCAGTGCCAGGGAGAAAGACTTTGGGATGTGGGCAGTGATTGAGGGCACTGTGACAGCTGCAAGCATGTGCATCGTGTGTGAGGCCAAAGCAGCCTCGCAGCAGGACACAGTGGGCCAGAATCCTTCTTTGTCCCTAAAGCAGGCAGCCCATGTGGGCACAGCAGCAAAGACCCAGCCCCATGAGTTTCCCCACCCTGGTTCTGCCTCCACTGTGCTCCAGAGCTGTTCATAACCCTTGCTATCAGCCTACTGGTGCAGTCCTGGCTGTCACATCCCTCCAGCTTTTCCTCTCCATCCGTGTGGTGACTCAAACCTTTGGAAGCTGGCAGCTTCATCAAGTGAAGGAGTGGATTTGGGCAGGAAGGGAGGAGAAAGGGATCAAACGCACATCAAGAAGCTGAAGCAGAGGGTGCTGTGGTGCTACCAACATCTGGATGCTGTGGTGCTACCAACATCTGGATGCTGTGGTGCTACCAACATCTGGATGCTGTGGCTGAGCTCTGGAGCAGTTCTGAGGAGCAGGGATGGGAAGTGCCATGGTTGGTTGTTACTAAGAATACAACTGTCCATAGCCTGCCTGATGGGATTACCAATAAAGACAAAGCACAGTGAGGATCATGGCTCCACTTCCTTCCTCCTGCCCCAGGGGTTTAATCCCATCTTTGTTCCTGGCTTGGTTTTAGCTGCTCAATAAAAAACTCTGCTCCAGGAGGTAACTCCAAAGCTTTTTCCCTGGAGGAAACTCCAGGGGCAGATTCCCACGTCTGCTCCCATTGAGGGTATCTGGGGGATTGCTCCGTGCTGGTTTTACCCTGGCAGGAATAGCTTAGGCTGCCTAATTCCAGCCTGCTTTGTCCAAGGCTGGCTAATCCTGCAGCGGTCTCAAGGGGCAGGAAATCCTCAGTGACAGGGTCTGGAAGGACCTGAAACCCCTTGGCCAGGCTCCTGGGGAAGGCTCTGGGGTACAGCCTGGCTTTGGGGACACCCTGGCAGTGAGGTGCTTGGGGGAGGCTCCTGCAGCCCAGCTGCTCTCAGCACCCACTTTTGTGGTGGGTACCACCAGTAAATACCTCCTGCAGCTCCTGGGGATGGAGGAAGGACGTGATGAAGCGTGGGGTGGATGTAAATGCTCTCGGAGTGCTGCAAGGGGGGCAGTGGACACGCCAACGTGCATAGGGCTCCCTGCAGTTATGCTGAGCTTGCCAGGCTGTGGGTGCATCCCAGGATGCAGAGCTGAGGAGACAGAGACAATTCTAAGGTAGAGAGTTCCCAAGTGTTTAAAGGATGGCTACAAAAGATGGAGACTCCCTTTTTGCAAGGAGCCCCATGGAGAAGTGGAGGGGTGATGGAGACAAGTTACTCCTGGGGAGATTTTGCTGGATGCAACGGGGAAGTTTTTCACACTGAGAACAAGCAGTCACTGGAATAATCTCCCCAAGGAAGTGGTGGACTTCCCAGCACTGGACACACTTAAAATTCAGCTGGGCAGGGTGCTGGGCCATCGAGTCTGGGTCATGCTGGCAGAGGGGAGACTGAGATGAGCTCTTAGGCAGAAGCTCTTCCCTGTGAGGGTGCTGAGGCGCTGGCACAGGGTGCCCAGAGAAGCTGTGGCTGCCCCATCCCTGGCAGTGTTCAAGGGCAGGTTGGACACACGGGCTTGGAGCAAGGTGCTCCAGTGGAAGGTGTCCGTGCCTGGGGCAAGGGGTTGGAGCTGGAGGAGCTTTAAGGTCCCTTCCAACCCAGTCCATTTTGTGATGATCCCGTGCTTCACCGGGAAAGGTTGGACCCCGTTATCCTTCAGGTCCCTCCCAGTCTGGGACCCTGCGATGACCCCATGAGTGTGCAGAACCGTCTGGAGGTGCCGTGTTGGGGAGAGGACAATGTCAACGGAGGAGCCTCCTGTGCCAAGCCCGACACTTGCACATAGCAGAGCCGGGCTGCTCGCAGCGCAGCCTCTGGAGCGGGGGCATCGCTCTGGCTGCCGGCTCGGTGCGGGGGGGGCCGGGCTGTGGGCAGGGCCCGGGCAGATGACGCCGGGTAAAGCCGTCTCGGAGCCTGCCCAGCCCCGCCGCAGCCCCAGCGCGGTGGCCGCGCAGTCGGGTCGGACGGGCTCCGGCAGCAGAGCGGGATGGACGTGGCCGTGGACTTGTACCTGGCCGTCCCGCTGCTCTTCACCGTCCTGGCCCTCGTCCTCGCCTCCGTCTTCGTGAGGCTGCGGGGAGCCGAGGGGGAGCGGCCCCGGGAGCCGGCGGCAGCCGAACCGGCTCGGGAGAGCGGCCCCGGGGAGCAAGCGGCGGCGGGAGCGGGGCCGGAGGCCGGCGGGGAGCGGCTGCCGGTGGAGGAGGTCGGGGCGGCCGAGGAGCGGAAGGAGGCGGCGGAGGAGCCGAGCCCCGCGGCCGAGCCCAGCCCCGCGGCCGAGCCCAGCCCCGCGGCGGCCGAGAGCATCCCCCGGGAGCCGCTCACCGAGCCCCGGGAGCCCGAGCCCCGCCAGGATGCTCAGAGCAAGGTAAGGCCGGGTCCCTGCGGAGCCGCCCGCAGCCCGTGCAGAGGCCGGGTCCCCCCCCCCCCCGGCCGCAGCAGTGCCCGTTCCCGGGGGCCGGGGGGGGAGCACAGAGCCGGGTTTCGGCCCCGGTGGAACAAGCCCGTTGTCCCGAGGGCGGCAGCGGGGGGGTTGTTTCGGGCTCGTTTCCACCGCCGCCTCCCAAGGAATGCTCTTGAAACCGGTCGAGATAGCGAGGGTTTCGGGGGGGGGGGGGGGGGGGGGGAAGCTGTGTCAGTGCGCGCCTCTCCCGGCTGCGCATCCAGCCCTTGGGAGCCTTTCCCTTCTCCCAGGAGCTAACCCAGGTGCTGGGGTGGGTGTGGGTGTGTTTGCTCTCCCCGTCCGCAGCCCCGTTCAGTGGCTCGCAGCAAACTGTCCCCTTGCCAGCACCGGTGCCTGAACCCGGTCCCTGCCTGCCTGGTCCCCGCCTTCCCCCTCCCCTCCCAGCCCCAGCGGGACGCTGACCCCGAGGTCTGACTCCCGCTGGGCTGGGGGGGCCGGAGGAGCAGCGGTGCCCATAAACACCGGTAAATCCTCCTCCCGCGCCGGATCCTCTTTACGAATCAAAGGGCGACCCTGGGAAGAGCCTGCTCTGCCCTTGCCCTGCTCCGCGGGACTCGGGGGCAACCCGAGGAGCCCCAGCTCCCCGCGTTGGTGCCCTTCTCCCGGCACCAATGCCCCGATGGGAGGAAGCGGCTCAGGAATGCGGGAGCGGTGGATGCGTGGCCTGGCCGTGTGCTGGGGCCCTGCTGGCTATTCTTAGCAGCACTTGTAATCCTCAGCAGCTGCCTGCAGCAGCCCTCGCCTCGGGCAGCATCACCACTGACTCACCGGACAGGTCCCAGGGGCTCCGCACCCTGCTCTGCACCGCAGAGCCCAGCCTCAGGGCTGAGACGTGGCACCCTGTGCTCCCCATCACCTCCCCTTGTCATTTCTGAGCCTCCGGGCTCCCAGTCTCCCCTTCCTGGCACCCCTTGGCCATGGATCCAGGCCCCTTCCCTGTCCCAGTGGCCTGGCAGCCATCCGCCCCTCTGCCTGGTGATTTATTGGTGCCTAGGAGTGCCAGGGTCTCTGGCAAGCTGGCGAGCCTCCGGGCTACCCTCAGCCAGCTGAGCACCAAATCTGGCCACCCCACTGGAGCTGCTGCAGGGCCTGGCGTGCAGCCGGTGTTCTCTGATGGAGCACAGCACCACGCTGGGGCAGATGGCCCAATCCAGCGCTGCCAGAGCTCACCGGTTCCTCTGCTTTCTTGCAGTGTGAGTCTTGGGAATGTTTTTCTCCCCTCTGTCTACTCTTCAGCCCTGCTTTGAACAGGCACTTGCTGCCTTCAGAGATGGGCTCAGCTCCTTTACCTCTCCCCTCTCAGGAACACGTGTGGTAACAGGGCTTTGCCCACCCAGGGGTGAGCCCTTACCCAAGGCACAGGGAATTGTGTGTCCTCCAGGAGCCTCCCTGGGCTCCGTGGGATGGGGAGGGTCTCTGCTGCACTCCCCTCAGCCCCTCTTAGAGCAGAGCAAAGGGGACACCAGGGCCAAGGAGGGTCCTGGCCTGGGATCTGTGACCTCGCTGTAGCAGGATGTCACCCTGGACCTGAGCAGCACCAATTTGGGCAGGGGCCAGGCAGCGGCTGGGACCTGGGGGGTGATGGAGAGGGCGAGAAGGCGGAGGGATGCTTCCTGCTGCTGAGTAAGTGTTTGGGAGCGCTGGTCCCTCGTGATGCAGCAGCTGCCAGGACGCTTGGCACGGGCAGGGGCTGCTGGTGCAGGGTGTACGTGGTGTCCAGCAGGCACCGCTCCTGTGAGCAGCGCTCCCAGTGCTGAGCCAGGGCAGATCCCATGGGCAGAGCAGGGGAGCCCATGCACAGCTCTGTGTTGTCTCCCCAGGGTTTGCTCCCTGCAGACATCCTCCAAGGTGCTTCCTCCTGCTCCTGGCAGATGTGGCAGGCAGGGATGGGACCGGCCTTGGGCAGAGCTGTGCAGGCAGCTGACATGGAAACGTGTCTTGTGGACCCTGCCTTGGCTCGGCTGCAGGCTGCAGTCCCTGCTGTGACTCAGCAGAGAGGCTCCTGCAGGCTCCGGGCTGGGGACATCAGCACATTCGCAAGCTGTGCTGGGCACCCAGAGAGCTTTCTGCCCTTTTCATCGCCTCCTGTTTGCTCAGCACAGACTGCACCAGCCTGGTCTGGAGTCACTGCAGCCGGTCACCACTCAGCCAAACGCTGATGGATGAACCCGCTCAGGGAGAGCAGTCTGGCTGTGTTTAATGGCTGGAGCTGCCCACCCCACAGCCTCCTCCCTTCCCTTCTCCCTGCCTGTGCAAATCAGCATCTGCTGGGGCTGTTTCAGCCTCCCTCCTGCTCCCACCTCCTGCAAGGGCAGCCTGAGATGTGAAGCCAGCAGGTAAAGTGTGTGGGGCAGGCCTTCCCAGCCCCTCCGCATCATCGTGCCCATGGCTAGCCAATGAAGCACTGGCAGAGCAGGGAAAGAAGCCCAGGGGTCCTTGTTCCCATGAGCTGCGGGTAGCGGTTCCCCTTGTCTCTGCTGGCTTCCATCACCGAGTAGTTAACATGTCACTGTCTGTTCGCATCCCCATTCCCGGCTTGGGAATGGTGGAGGCAGCGCTGTCGAAGCGATCCCTAATGAGTTGTTGGGTGGGAACTGCAGTGTTGCTGGAGCTGCTCAGGCTGGTTCTGCTGGGAAACGGTCAGAAAGCCTCAGTGCTGGAACGAGGAGCTCTGGGCTGGGAATGGCAGATGGCAGGGACAGGGTTTGCCATGGTGCCATCCTGCATCGCCTCCCCTGGGATGCCACAGGGAGGGCGAGCGGGCAGCCTGGCTGCTTTGCCAAGGGTTAACTGCAGACGGTGGCTTCAAACAGAGACAGGTCCAGGGGGTGACAGTGGGGCTGGACAGCAAAGGCACCAAGGGGATGTCCTTGCATCTTCTGCAGAGCTCCTGCTGCCTGTGTCCCCCACCCCATCTGGCCCTTCCTGGGGGCTCCTGGTGCCCCTGGACACCCCAGGCAGCAGAAGCACGCAGCAGGGACCCTCTACATTGAAGAAGTCAGCATCTCCCCTCCCGCCTGCCTTCCCAGTGCCCGCGGGGAGAGGGTGTCTGATCAGTCTGGCTTCAATTGGCAGCTCTGCCTCTGCCTCTGCCGTGCCACAGGGCTGGGGCAGCAGCTCTGCAGTGGTGGGGAGGGATGCAGTGATGTGCCCCCTCCACCACAGCCTTGGCAGCACCACAGACCCCTGCCAGCGGGATGTGGGGCTCTCCACAGGACCCGTAAGTGCTCAGATGCTCCCCAGCTCTCGCCCAGAGCAGTCTGTGCTGATAATGAAAGCATTGTCTCTCGCAGCAGCTGCAGCATGTGTCCTCCCCTGCAGGCCAGGCATGGGGCTGGGGCTGGGATGGTTGCAATGGGGCTTTATGTTGTGTCCGTACAGTGGATCCAGGAGGTCCTGCTCCTACCCAGTCCCTTCTGGGCTGGGTACAGCCTCGGGAGCCTGCGATGTGCTGCTGGAGCAGAGCCCATGAGGACTCTGCCTCCTCACTCTCTTCAGCCTCAACCTGTGCCAGGGGAGGTTTAGATGGAGACAAGGATCAATTCCTTTCCCAAAGGGTGCTCAGGCATTGGAACAGGCTGCCCATGAGATGCTTTTCTCAGCTGCCCAGCATTAGTATGTATTCTTTTAAAGGCTTCTTCCTTCCCTTTCTCCTCCTGGCATTTCCCTTGCTGGCTGCCCTGCTCCTGGCTGCTTGCTTTCCCTCTTGCAACGTCTTGCATCAGGCTTGGAGCAGAAAGTGCAGCCATAAATGGCAACACATGGGGCCCAGGAGTTTAATCCAAGATAATTTTCTCCCCCTGCTTTTGCAGCCTGGGATATTCCCTTTTCCTGGAGCTCAAGCAGGACACTGCTTTATCTCCATCCTGGCCATAAGTGCCAGGGCTGTCCCTGCGACTAAGGAAGGGGAGAGGGACACGTCTGCCCCATGGCCTCCTTGTGCCCTCATGAGGGAAACCCATTGCTCAGAGGGGTTCGTGATGGGAGGGGGGGGGGAGGAAGTGGGGAGGAAGCAGCCAGAAATGAGCTAAACCCCAGCTGCTGCTGTGATGTGTGGGGCTGGGAGCGGGCTGGCGAGGTGACCGCGAGGGGGATGCTGGGGATGCAATGCCAAGGCTGATTCCCCTGGGAGACTCGGGGCTGCCTGTGCCCACAATGTCCCCGGAGGTGTTGCCCTTTGCTTTGCTCCAACGCTATCCCTGTTGCAGTTGGCTTCGTCTCGCTCGTTGGCCGTGGGAGCTAAAGGGCAAGAGCCCGTTCCTGATGATCCCACAAGTGCCTCAGCGCCGGGGCTGGGAGCACAGCCCAGCTCACTTGCTGCGTTGGTGTTAAAGGTGAACGCTTGCTCAATGGGAGCCCTGCGGAGGTGGGCACTGCCCTTTCCCAAGCCCCCCTCAGGCTCTGTCTGTGATTCACAAGCATTAGGGAACAGGCTGCCCAGGGCAGGGCTGCAGTCACGGTCCCTGTGAGTGCTCACAGTGTGGAGACGAGGCCTCAGTGCCATGGGTTAGGGGTGGCTTTGGCAGGGCTGGGGTAAGGGTTGGACCTGATGAGCTTAAAGGGCTCATGGTTCCATGAGCCTCCAGCAGCTCACCTGGCTCTGGTCCTCGCTCCCCTCACTCCCCACCGCTCATGCCTCCCTGCACTGCCCTGGGCTGTGTTCCTTGCAGAGGAGCAGTGTCTGGGGTGCTGGGATGGGCTCTTGAGCTCACACCTCCCAGCGCTGCAGAACACCCTCCCTCTCATGTTGTGCCTGCCCTCCTCTCACAGAGCATCCCACGGCGCACAGCAGCCCCCAGCTCAGCTGCTCCTGCCCCACGGCTGATGGAGACAGCGCAGCAGCATCCACCAGCCATAGGAGGGCTCAGGAGCCCTGACCTCTGGGGCAGGCTCCTGAGGGTGTTGGGATGCCGGTTTTCCAAGCCAGCCCGGAGGCTGCTCGCAGTGCAGGGGCACCACATCCCTGCTCCCTGCCCATACCTGTCCCCCTTCAGACAGCAGGGAAGGGCTCAGCTGGGAAGTGCTGGGAGAAGGCAGGGGGAGGAAGGATTTGAGCTGATGTGGGGCTGAGGGCAGCTGTGGGATTGCAGTGGGGTACCAGGGGGTTTTGGGGGGTTGTTGCCCTGCAGCTCGGGCAGAGCAGGCGCTGCAGGCATTAACAGAGCACACACTGCGCTGTTCCTCTGCTCTCCCCTCCTGTAGCCCTGAGCTGCTCCCGTCACCAGTGGCTCCTGGTCCCGCAGGCAATGGGCAGCTCAGGAGCTCCAAACCCTGGCTCCAGGGCTGGGCAGGGGAGGGCTCTGGTGTCCCTCACTCCATGCAGCACCATGGCTTGGCCCACGGACCGGAGGCAGGATGGGCTCAGGTGCCGCAGCAGGGCCACAGCCAGGGGCTTCTTCCTGTGTGCTGATGCTGCCGGGGCTGAGCCCGGGCTGTTTGTGCTCAAAGCTTCTCTCTCTTTCCAGACACCACCTTTGGGAGCCTCAGCTGGGTCCAGCCCCGGGCAGCCGGGACAAGCGGAGGGTGCAGGAGACCACACAGCACTTCCCAGCAAGGCAGAGGTGTGTGGGATGGGGTGGCCTGGGGAGGGTGGCACAAGCTGCATGGGGGGGACGTTGTCCCAGGGTAGCAGTGGCCATGGCAGGGATGGGGGTGCAAAAGTTGCCTGTTCTGCTGCCCCGAGGGTAGTTTTTAATGGCTCAGTCCATTTTGAACAGAGAGAAACAGAGCCCCAGGTGAAAATGGGGATGTGCAGGGAGCAGCGCGTGGATCCTGGGGGAAGGATTTTCCTTCCTTGGAGCTTTGGAACCCACATTTCCCACTTGCTTCCACTGTTAAACGCTCAGAAGTGCTCGGTTCCTAATGCCCAGGCAGGAAACAGCCTAAAATACCCCTGATTGTGCCAGCTCCTGGAGGGCCGGGTCTCCCAGGGGACTTCCTGCCTCACAGGGAGAGACGGATCCAATGGGGAGCCGCTGCCCTGGGCTCTTGGCCACGTCCCCAGGGCCAGGGCTGAGCATCCTCTCCTGCTCCCTCCCTGAGGCCTCTCCTTTGGGTGCTTCCCAGCTCCCAGCCCTGCCAGGGGAGAGCCTGGGTGTCCGGTGGGAAGTGCCCATGTTTGGAAGCGTGGCTGCAGGAGGTGGGGGTCCTTCTGGGGAGCCCCACAGGAGGCTGCTGAGGAGCAGCCAAATGCCTGTGAATAACGCGCATTCCTCACTGGTGACAAACGCACCCAGAGCAGGGTCAGGCTCCAGCGGTGCATCTAAAGCCCGGCCCTGCAAAGCTCAGCTCCCTGCAGGGTCCTGCTTGGAGCATCTTCCTTTCCCTCAGCGATCATCTTCCTTTCCCCCTTGGCAGTGTGGTGGCTCCCTGCTCCTTCCCTTCTCTCCCACGTGCTTTGCCCTTTGCCCACCAGCCCCATTACTTTGAATGGGATGCCCAGAGCAAGAGTGGATGCAGGATGGATCCTCCCGGGTGCTGTTTGCCTCCAGGCTTGGCGCACAGGGGGCTTTGCAGGAGGAAAGCACATACACGGGGGCATTGCCATGTATCCTTGTCTTATCTCCAGAGCTGGAGCGCTCCTTTCCCTCCCTGCTTGCAGCTTGCATGACTTTGTGCTGGTCGTGGGGCAGCCCACGAGGGTGCTGGGGCACGAGGCTGTGCCTGGGGCCACCAGGAGAGCAGGTTCTGGTGGGAGGAAAGCAGCCCAATGAACCTCTTTCGTTAGCAAGCATCCTCTTGGCCTGCTCCATGGAGGAGGCAGGGAGGGGATACCCAGCCCTCAGCCCAGGCTCTGCCGCCCTGCCCTGACCAAGCAGGGGGTATTTAGCAGAGCACCTTCTCCTCATCACCTGCTCTGGTTTTAACTCCTCCAGGGGGAAGATCTGGACCTGGAAAAAGAGAAGCTGGTGGTGAGGGAGCCGGAGGATGAGGATGGTGAGTGCCAAGCAAGCCAGCACCGTGAAGGGAGGCTACAGATGGGGCTGAGGGGCTGCAGCCCCACGTGCTTGGGGATGGTCTCCTTCCTCCAGGAAACAGAGAGGAAATTCCTCCCCTTTGCTTCTCCACGTGCCCTTGGGCTGTTTGCCATGGGGGGAGCTTTGAGATGAAGCTGCCCCAGAAGCTCTTTGCTCACATCCAGGAGGCTCTCCAGGGGCTTTAGCCAGAGCCCTGTTTAACTGATGAGCCAATTAGTTGATTGGAAAATGATTGAGTAATTGTAGTGACAACTGCTGTGCTGAGAGATGCAGCAGATGGTGCCAGGCAGGAGCGTGGCTGGAGGGGACGTCGCTCTCCTGAGCGGAGATGCAGGGATGTGCCCAGGAACCCCCTTTGGGGTGGCTGTGGCAGCCGTGGAGCTTGGGGTGCTCCCCCTTCCCTGCCCCACTTCCCATTTGTGGCCAATCTCCTGGCTCGGGAGGATTATCCCTAATGCCACAGAGAATCAAATCTGAATCCTGGGGCTGTGTCCGCAAGGGGGGGGAAGCACCTTTGGAGATGAGGTTCCCAAAAGACTCTTATTCCGCCCCCTTAGGCACTGGTAATCAGGCCTGTTCCCATGCAGGACTTGCTTTGAGGAGCGATGGACATATCCTGCCAAAGGGACGCTCAGTAGTGCTGCTCTGCCTCCTTCAGTTCAGCTGTTTCAGGGCTGCCCCAGCACTGCTGTGCATCATCCCAAAGTGGCTGTGGCTTGGGATTGGTGACAGTCCCCATCCATGAGTGGTGGCTAAGTCCAGCATCCTCCCCCAGCATCTCCTGCAGACGGCCATGGGCTCCTCTCCTGACTTATTTACATCATTTCTGAAGGGTTTCATAGCGGCACTGGTTAGAGAGATGGCTCAGCCTGAGGAGGAGACAGGTGGGGTAATAACAGTGCCCTGGCTTTGGTAGGGAGCAACCTCACTCCTTCCTTCTGCCTCTCCTGTGCCTCATGGTCCCGGCCCAACTCAAGCTGCTGCACAGTCGAGATTCCCCTTGGGCTCATGGGGACCACCAGGCCAGGATGCTGCTGTGGTGGCCTCGTGTCCCCACTGCGGGTACCAAGGCTGGCTGGGAGCAGGATGAGAGGAAAGGGACTGCTTCCACCAGCTGAGGCAGAGGGATGAAACACAAAAGTGGTGGTAGCGTGAGCTCACAGAGGCTCGGAGCAGGTCACTTCTTTCTACAGTGGTTTTGCACTTGACGCAAAGACCCAGCCTCCCCTTTCCCGTGTGTTTCCTGAAGCTGGATTTCGGTCTGCAAAGAAAGTTCCTGAGCTCAGAAAACAACCAGGGCTTTCCAAAGCCACACACGGGCTCCTTTAAGCACAACGCGTGGGCAGGGAGGTGGGCGGCTTCCTCACCTCCCTCTTCCCTTGCTCCCTCCTGGTGGGGTGGCAGTGAAAGTGCCCTTCTGGGGACAGGCAAAGGCTCAAATCTCAATGCGCTTGGCAGGAAACCATGGGAGGGAAATGATGCGAATTGTCCTTGAAATCAGGCGAGCTATGCAAAGGTAATGGAACGGCTCCTGCCCCGCATCAGGGTAAGAAACAGGATGTTCCACCCTCACCGCCTTTTCTTCCTCTTCATGCCTCCAGAGCAGCAGCCAGCTGGAATTTTCTTTCCAGGCACTTTCCTGGCCACCTGAAGGGCTGATAAGCTGCAGCATTCCTCCTTGTTTCCAGCCAACCAGACTTGTTTGTCTGCTTGCTGGGAATGTTTTCCCACCAAGGGAAGTGGGATATGGCCGAGCTGAGTGTTTGGGGCTGCAGGACCAGAGCATTTGTGTGCTTGTGTTGGGAAGATGCTAGGGAAGGGGTTTGTCTTTGTTCCCCAGGGATGGGATCTGGGGAGCAGTGAAACACCCTGGATCAGTGAGCAGGAATGCAGCCGGGATTCGCAGGGAAGCTCCTGAACATCAGGGACATGGAGATGTAGAGGAGAAGGGAGGGAATGGGGCTGTCTGCAGGGAGCAGGCTCTGTTCGCTCCCCAGGCACACTCCATGCAGCAGCAGCCCTGACCTTGCCCCACCGTCCCGAGCCTGTGGCCTTGCACAGCTTGTTCTTGAGATCTCAGCCTTCCCCAGCTGGGAAATGAGGCTCTTGCGTGGGGGTCCCCAAGGTCTGCGGGAGCCCTGGCACGAGCCTGGGGCTAAATGAAGCGCCTGGCCTCGGATACAGGGAGAGAATCCTTAAAGGGCTGGAACTGGATGAGCCCTAAGGTCCCTTCAGACCCAGACCAGTCTGGGGGTTTATATGATTCTATGAAACTAGAGGAAAGCTGCTGGTGCTCAACACTTGTGAGTGTGAGGAAGGGAGGAGAGGGGCCGTGGGGTGGTTTTCCCTTGGGCAGGAGGAAGAGGAGAGGCTTTCATCAATGTGGTCCCACAGCAGCAGCGGGAGCAGTCCTTTCTCCCCGTTGATTTCCCTTTCCCTACGAGTGGAGCCTCGCTGCAGCTGCCTGTGCTCGACACCCACCCGATCACACTCCTTTCTCAGGAGTTTCCCCTCCGTCGGGGTCCTGTTGGTGCTGTGTGGGGTCATCCTGGCTAGCTGGGTTGTGGATAACACGCAGCCCTTCAGGGCCACGCAGACAATACAACAGCATCTTCCTTTCGCGGAGCCCTTAGAAGTACCCCCAGGGCTCTGAGGGTCGGTGGAAGCAGCTGATGTTTCTGGGGGCATGTGGGAGCAGCAGTGCTGGATGGCTTCACGTGAGCCCTGCAGTCCTTGGGAGGCTCACGGGTAACCAGCTCTCAGATAACCAGTAAAGGCAGCTACCCGAAGCAGCCACTCTTCCTGGGCTGCCCTTTGGGTTGACCTCCACTCCTCTTGTTTTCTCCCATCTGCAGGAAGATAAAGCAGGGGAGAGGTATTTAAAAGCAAACAGTGCTCCAAAATCCGATTGGAAAAGGATCGGCTTTGGCTCAGAGTCCGTGAGCTTTGGTGCTGTAATTAGCACAGGGCTGAGGCTGGTGAGCAGGGCAGGAGAGCACCCAGGCCTGGAGAAGGAGACCTCGGTTTCCTCTCCAGGTCTGTTGGCTGGTGATGGAGGGACTTGAATCCTGTGTTCGGCTCTGGGCCCCTCACTCCAAGACCTTGAGGTGCTGGAGCGGGGCCAGAGAAGGGAATGGAGCTGGTGCAGGGCCTGGAGCACAAGTGTGATGGGGAAGGGCTGAGGGACCTGGGGGGGTCAGTGTGGAGAAGGCTCAGGGGGGACCTGATGGCTCCCTACAAGTGCCTGACAGGAGGATGGAGCCAGGAGGGGCTGGGCTCTGCTCCCAAGGAACAAGGGATGGGGCAAGAGGAAACGGCCTCAAGCTGCACCAGGGCAGGTTTGGATGGAGCTGAGGAACAATTCCTGCCCCAGAGGGTGCTCAGGCATTGGAACAGGGCAGGGCTGCAGTCACCGTCCCTGCAAGTGCTCACACAGCGTGGAGACGAGGTCTCAGTGCCATGGGTTAGGGGTGGCCTTGGCAGGGCTGGGGAACGGCTGGACTGGATGAGCTTAAAGGGCTTTTCCAACCTGGTTGATTCCATGACTTGGACCCAGCTGTGGTGATGCTCCTGGGGCTGCCTTGGCTCAGCTCTGCAGCCCCATATTTTGCAGTGTGGCAGCTCCTTTCCTCACCAGCTTTGTCAAGGGCCGCAGGAGAGCTCCATGGCCCAGGACTGCTCCACTCATGGCACCATCCAGGAGCCACAAGCATGGGAAGGGGCCCATGGGTGAGGAGAGGGCAGGAGGAGGGATGCAAGTCTGGAGAGGAGGAGTGGAAAATGCTGCAAGCTAATCGGGGCAGGATTAGCACGTCTTGATAAGCCAGACTGGGTCTGCAAGGCTCTGAATCCAGGGAGAGCCATGGCATATGGCTCTGTGCTGCAGGATTTGCTTGTATCTGCTTCCAAGCAGGGCTGCTCACTCACAGCCCCTGTTCCTTCCAGTGGAGTTGCAGCCTGGACTCCTGCTGACCTCTGGCCATCATCACCTTGGTTCTGCACTGCAACCCTCACAGCTTCCCTGACACTGCCCAGGCTTTCTCAGCCTGGAGCCCACTGAGGAAGCGGGTTTGGCCGTCCGTGGTGTCTGGGATGCGTGTGCAGGAGCAGGGAGCATTCCGAGGGAACAAGCCCAAGGCTGGAGGTGGCTGTGCCTGGAGGTCTCTGGCTCACAGGATCTCTTGCTCTTCTTTGTCTCCCCCCCTCCCCAGCTGCAGATGGGACATTCTCTTTTAAATACAGTCCTGGCAAGCTGAGGGGAAACCAGTACAAGTCAATGATGACCAAAGAAGAGCTCGAGGAAGAACAAAGGTACGTTGAGTTTCCTGTTTCTTCTCGCCCAAGGCACCCCCTTGAAGCAGGCTGGGTCTGCTCAGACCTCTCTTCCCTTGGCTGCCTTGGGCTCAAGGCCTCAATGGTCCAGACCTCTGCCACCCAGGAAGATGTGAGAACAAATAAAGTCACACTGATTGAGGAGATGGAGGCACTGTGGCCCTATACCCCTTTGGAGCTGCACAAGCTCCCTCTCTGCAAGCTTAGTCCCAGTGTTCCAGCTGATGCAAGAGGGTGTCGTTCCCCTGATCCCAGCACTGGGTTGGTTTACATCTGTTGACCTGATCTCTAACTGCATCCCTCCCTTCACCCTGTGGATGCCCTCCAGAGCGAGGACATGGGCATAGCTCAGAAATACTGGAGCAGAGAGTGTGGAGCTTTAGAGCTCACTGCGATGGGGCTGACACTGGGAATGTCTGCTCCCAGGGCTGGCTCCTCAGCTGGAAGTGGTGGGGATTTGCCAAGTACTGGGCTTGGTAGAGATGGAGACTTGCCCATCTCCTACTTTTTGCTAAGGTTTCCTGCTGAGCCCTGCATGAAGAAAGCAAGAGCCTGTCCTCTTACCAAAACCAAGCTTTCTAGCTCAAGATTTCCCAGCCTATTCAAGGGAAATCAACACCAATCTTGCATCTCAAGCTGTAAACCCCTACGTGAAGCCAGTCTGTGCTGCCAGTGTGAAGCCTGCCCATGTGCAGAGGGAATCCTTCAGCCCACAGGCATGCAGAGCCCACACTAAACCAGAGCTGTCAAACCCCACAGCCAAGGGCTTTGCCCTACAAGTAGGCTCCATGGCAGGCTGCTCCCTAGCAGATGTGTGCAGCCCATACCCCATACCCCTTCCTCTGCAGTGGTGCTCAACAAGCCTGGGAGATGATGTTCTCTCTGTTGCTGTCTCAAGGTGTGTAGGACCCAATTCTCCCCCCCGTGTTGTGCAGCTCCTAGAATGACCTGGGGGAATTTGTCACCCCTTGCCTGTGATGCTGTAGTCTCAGTACCACTGCAGCTGGTGTGGTGGGTTAAACACGACAGCCTGACGTGGACCAAGTGGAAAACCGAAGCAGGGAAGGCAAGGATGGAGGGCACCTCTCCCCTAGGTCAGGTTTGAGGTGTCTTCCCCTTCTGCCCTGGCTTCTGGGCTCCCAGCTGTCCTTAAATCTTGGGCTTCACCTGCCCTATAGCACTGCCAGGAGCAAAGATGTGCAAGGACTCTGTGCTCTGGGGACAGCCACAGAAAGGAGCTCCAGTTTCCTCTGGCGTGGGGTCGATTCTGCATTGGTGCTGTCAGGAAGACTGGGGTTTGCTTTCTTCCTTTTGGTCTATCTACATCATGTCTGAAGCCCCGAACCTGTAAAACTCTAAGCAGGTCTGTTGGTGTTGCTGTATTTTTCACTGGGGGAGGGTGATGGTGGAATGAACTGAGTGAATGTGAGAGGAGCACATGCAGCCCACTTGGAATTGCTTTTCAGGATCCTTCTAAGCACCAATACAAAGATGGACCTGCAGCAGCAGGCAAATTCAAACCCTTGGCACCAGCAGCTCCGTGCCAACCACCTCAGCAACCACTACTTGGGTTTTCAGGGCTGCAGGGCCTTGGGCTGGCTGCTCTGTGGCAGCAAATGCTCCTGCAGTCACCTGGGGACACTGAGGGGACATTTGCCTGCAGACAGCAGTGGGGTTTGTATTCGGGACCATAGAACAGGCTCTTCCTGGGCATGTGGGACCTCGCAGGCATTGCTGCTCATGTCTGCGTGGAGTGGTCCCAGGGCAGGACAGTGCACCTAGAACTGATGGACAGTGTCGTGTCCTTCGGAGGCTCTCAGCAGCCTTCCACACAGAGGACCATTGGCAGATGAGGTTTTTCTACTGCTCCTTTTCTCCTCTTGCATATTTGTGTTGTTCATTTCTTCAAGGCAGCTTTGTGATTTTATTTGTCTTGCTCTGTTGCTGGCTTATTTCCCCCCTTACCTCTTCACTGCAGCATCAGCAGCTTTTCATTTCAGGCCTGGCAGGTGGTGTAAGGGGCAGGGCTGCTGCCAGGTAAGCTCCAGTCCTGCATCCTTCCCCTTCAGCAGTGCCATCCCCCTCCATGTACCCCGACCATGCTGCTGCTGTGCTGTGACCCAGGTTTGCCACCTTTATGTTGCAGGATTGAGCTGACCTCTGATCTCACATCTCTGTAGCAAGTACCTTAGGTCCTCGGCCACAAACATTCTTGCAAATCTTTTTGGTAAGGACACGCTGCTGCTTAGAAGTAGTGGTACCACTGGTAACATGTGCTCATGTCTGGGGAGGGGGTTGCCTTTGGGTCTCACTTTCTGGGGAGGGTTTGTTTGTGAGCTGCAGTTGACTGCTTGTCCCACCTCCCTTCCATCCTCCTCCTCCTTCCCTCATGTGAATGAGTCCTCTCCCCTCTGCCTCCATCTTGCTTTCCATGGGGGAATTGGGTGTTCTCACGTTCCAGCGCTCACCTCTTCCAAGTTGGATGCCTGAAGCTGGACATCCCACGACCACTTCTGTTTACTGGTCTGGAAAATCAGGGCTGCTGAGGGAGTGGGGATCTATTCCTAAGGTGAATTGCCAAAGATGAGACAGGCTTAGACTTTGCTTTTAGCCTTGTCACAGTCTTCCGATGGACCAACAGGTTCCCATGTGAAGCAGTTTGTAAGGAGCACCCCAGAAACACAAGTGGGTCCCCCCAAGCTCCTTGAAGCTACCTGTGGTGTTGATCAGGTTGGACACAGGGGCTTGGAGCAAGCTGCTCTAGTGGAAGGTGTCCCTGCCCGTGGCAGGGGTTGGAGCTGGTGGAGCTTTAAGGTCCCTTCCACCCCAACCCAGTCTGGGATTCTATGGTCAGTAGTTAACAAGTCTTAACTTAGGGACCCCTAATTTTGGAGGTGCCACTGACAGAATTCCTTGCCTGTTGCAGGAAGATCAATAAGACTTCTCTAAGACTTCAGACAGGAGAGGACAGGCATGCAGCAGGTTGGGTTATTTAGCCAAAAATCCACTTCTGCTCTAACACACATCACTCCAGAAGCTGTGGTTGTCCTGCCTAGCATTCACTTGAGTCTTGTGGCCTCAAAGTGGTGCTAAATCTGGACTAAAAGGGGAAGGAATGTGACCTTTACCGAGCGATACAACTTCCTGCTTCTGGTTGCTCCAGTCTGGAAACCCAGGAGTGCTCAGTGAGGGAGGAGGACAGTAAATCTGGTTGGCAAATACATCTGCTCAGGTGGTGGCTCTGCTTGACGTGGGTCACCAGGACTCCTAGATCTGAAGCACAGATTTGCTCCCCTGGGGCAGGAAGGGGAAGAGTGCAGGGGAAGGAGGCAGCGCTTCGTCAGGCACAGCACATTTCCCAAACCCTTCCCTCCTGCACCTGAGGCTTTTGGCCACCTATTGCCAACTGTAGCTGCAATGTGCAGCTTGTCCCCACTCGGACAGGGCTGGGTTGTGTAGGCATGAGCCTGTGAGGTGCTGCTGTCCTGGCTGGGCACCTCTTTCAGGTGAGGAAGAGGAAGGGCTCTCCAGGGTGCCCTCAGGGCCTGGCTCACATGGATGTATGGAAATGATCTCTGGCAGCTGCTCTTCAAACCGCCCTTGAGGACGAAAGAGCTCGGTGGGGTTTGTGCAGTTAGGAGTGTGATCAGGTGGGTGTCGAGCACGGGCAGCTGCAGCAAGGCTCCGCTCATAGGGAAAGGGAAAACAACCAGGAGAAACGATGCCCTTGGGTCTCTGCTTCCAGTTCCTTCTTCCCATGAGGCAGAGCAGGTTCCAGCCAAGTCTTGCTTGGTGCCAGTGATGCCGAGAGCTTGGGCTGCCTGTGCTCTGGCCCTGCTGCTCTTCACTAGGTGTGTTGGCTGGAGAAGGGAGAGCAGATCCCACGTGATGCTCTGTGGAAAGGTCTCTCCTCTCTGCCCTCTCTCTTGTTTCTGGGATTTAGGAAGAGGTTAAGGGTGGAGAGGCAGAACCTGCCCCTGGGGCCTGTGGGTCTGAGTGAATGGCACCAAACTGCTCATGAATGGAGGAGGTGATCATCCCCCAGACCACAGCCCAGCCCTGTTGGAATGAGGAGAAAGTAGGGATGGATGGATAGATGGATTGGATGGATGATTAAATGGATGATTAGACGGAAGATTAGATGCATGATTAGATGGATGGATGGATGGATGGATGGATGGATGGATGGATGGATGGATGGATGGATGAGTGGGATGGGTGAATGGATGGGTGGCTGGATGAATGGATGGATAGATGGATGGATGTCTGCCCAGTTTCCCTAGCTAATGGGCTCTCAGGTGAGCCATTCTAGGGGCAAATTCTCCTCCTGGCTCTCAGTCCTCTACTCTCATCTCCTGACCAGACATGGATTGAGGAGACAGTGCTTGAATCCAGACTAGGTTTAAGCCCAGGGCCCAACTGTAAGCTGGAATTCATGCGGAGGGTGTTGGATGTCTGTAAATCTCATGCTCAGTCCTCTTTTTGGTGGTAATTTAACAATAGAAACCTGTCTCCTCCCCAGCTGGGCTCGAAGTACCTCTTGGTTACAAGGCACTGAATGAAAATGGGCTTGGACCCTGGAGTTTCAGCAAGCAAGGGTGCCCTGGATGGACCCTGGCTCTAGGGAATGGCAGAGAGGAAAGATCCACGTGGGGATGCAGCTGTGGCTTGAGGGACAGCCTCAAGCTGCAGTTTGCTTTTGAATGAGACAATGCTTGTGGTGACAGCTTGGAGCACACAAGGGCAGGAAGCACCTGCAGGGCTTTAGTGACCGTGGTGACAGACCTTGACCTGTTCCAAACATCACTACTGGCCCTCCAGTACTAAGTGAATGGAGTGGGCTGGGGGAGGTTGCAATTCAAGAGAGCTCTCCATTGGCATCTGTCCCTGTCCACCCCCTCCATTGCCATCATAGCCCTTGCTTGCTTGCTTGCTCCCTCCTCTGTATAGCATGGGTTGTGGGCCCCTTTCTCCTCCCTTCTCTTGTGCTAACCTTCAGCCCCAGCCCAGCAGCTTTGCTGTCCTCTCCTGTCCTGCCCAGCATGGTGCTTCTTTTGGATGAGGGAAGCTGGTAAGTTCGGGCCTTCTTTGGGGTTTTATTCATTTGCTTTTCATCTCCTGCAGCACGATAGTCGCCCTGGGCTGAGGGAGCAGCAGCACCTTCCCCCCCACCTCTTGTGGGAAAGGGGCGCTGTGTGCTTGGGGGTCCCTGCTGAGCTCGCCTTGCTCCGATGCTTCCTCCGTACGTGCCAGGCGCTGCTTGTATGAGGAGGGAGTCTCCTGGTGGGCCGGGGCTGTTCCCTGCCTCCATATCCGCAGGGAAAACGTGCTCTGACCTACAAGAACTTGAGCTCTGGCCCTATTGATAGAGCATCTCATTGAGTCATGAGTGCCCAGCTGAGCAACTCAGGATGCCTCCATCGGAAACCCAGGGAGGGGAGGCCTGGAAGCCCCTTCCCCATCTCCTCCTCTCCTGTCCCAGAGAGGAAACTTCTGCAAGCTACCCCATAGCCTTTGTGGGGGATGCATCTCTGCCCCTGCCCTGCTGTGACATTTCAGACCACACAGCAACTCTGCTTGAGCTCTTGGGTGGTTTCCTTTGGCTCGGGTCCTAAATTGTCCTCACCTGTGGCTGCTTCTCCATGTGTCCCTCACCCAGCGCTCACAACTTGTCTTCATCTGCTTCTGCTTGCTCCTGTGCAGCATGGGCAGCTTGTGCTCTACCTGCTGGGCTGGCTGGGAGCCTGGCTCTGCCCGCCCTGCGGCCGGGGGGCACCGAGGGATGTGGGGAATTGGAGCATCCCAGCAGGCTTGGGGCAGAGTGGTAGACAGCAACCTGGAGCACCGGCACTGAGAGCTGGAGGAGAGCTCAGGCTGCCCCATCCATGGCTTTCCCCAGTGCTGTGGTGTTGGCTGGGCAGGTCAGGAGTGTTACAAGGGGATGGGCATACAGCTGAAGGAGGTGATCGTGGCTTCTTGGCTGAGCTGGGCAAGGAGCTTGAGCCACCCTCCTGGCTGTGCTCTGACCTGTGTGGCTGACGCTGCTGTGGCTGGGAAAGGTGGGAAGCTTCTACTCTGAAGCAATGGTGGTTCCCAGGCAGAAGCCCTTGCAGCCCCTGACCCCACTGAATCCTCACCAGCCCCTATCCCAAAGGCAATGGGAGTTGTGCTCCAGCAGCTTCAACTGCTGTCCTGGTGTTCCCGAGGAGCAGGAGGTATCTCCTGAGGTCCAGTGCTCCTTCCAGCTTCCCTGTATCTGAAGGAATCTCACATTTGTGATGACAGAAGCTCCCATTGGTGCTTCTCACTCTCCTGCTCTTTCCTAAGCACTGTCTCTCCCTGTTCTGCATTTCAGTGCTCTCCCTCGGTGTTTCACCTATTGGCTGAAGCAAGTAGCACCACACTTTAGGGGCTAGGAAAGCTTAGATTTAGTACGTCATTCCTCATACTACTCCTGCAATACCCCTGTCCTGTACAAGACTAGGGTATGGTCACTACCAGAAATGGGATGGTAGCTGTCCCCCTGATAAAGAAATGGGAAGCAGTGGTGATTGATGGGACCATCCCCAGCAGTGAGATGGGAGGGACCTGCCCGAGGAGAGCTTGGCCACCCGTTGCCAGGTCTGCCCAGGGCCTTTCTTCACTGCTCTTGATCATCAGGGGTTGATCCTAACCTGCTTGGAGTGAGAAGAGTCTGGAGCCAGGTTTCTAGCTGCCCTTCTCGCCAGGTTCAAACCAGAGGACTGATGGGCCCCACAAGCTGAGCACCTTCCTCTGGGGGAAGGAGCTGGGAGCGCTCCACACTTCTGAGCATCAGCTTTCAGAGTGAAACTATTCCTGAGAAGGGCAGAATCGGTTACCGGAGGTGGTAATCTTACAGCAGAATGCTCTGGGATCTCCTTGGGGTGGGTCAGGACTTCTTTGGAAAGCTATGGGCTATGGATGGGCTACGGAATTTCCTGACCTGCTGTGGAGTTTGCACACATGAGGGATAAACACACACGGCAATGCCAGCAGCCCACCCCATTTGTCATTGCTGGGATGCTCTCAAAGGCAAGAAGTCTTGTGCCAATGCCACAGCTGAGTTGGAGTAAGGGGAGCAAGAAGGACACGCAGTTCCCATGCTTCAGGAGAAGCATAGACCATCAGTACTGAGCCTCCCTCATAACCCAGGACCTGCTCTTGTCTGAGCTCCTTGTTCTCCAGCTCTTCCTTGCTCCGAGCCATGTCCAGCAGACAAATCATACAATTCACTGATCTGGTCCTCAGTTTGGGCCAGAAAAAGAGATATTTGGATATCTGTATCTGAAGGAAGGATATGGGCTTCCAGCAAAAGAAGCCCCTGCCCTGCTTTGATTGCTGTGCTGCTGGGGAAGATCAGGCTGATTCCATTGCAGAAGGCAAATGGAAAGGAGGGAGGGGCTGAGGACAAGCTCAAAGCTCTCAGCCTCCATCCCAAAGCTAATGAAGTCTTTGATGCTCTCTGGCAGCAGTGCCAGAGCTCCTCAGTCTGGGGGTTATATCCCTCTGATGTCCCCAGTGATGGACTGCATCATGCTCTTGAGTCTAATCTGCTCCCAGCTTGCTCCAGGAGCAGAAAGGGGTATCCCTGTTGTGCAGGTGGGAAGTTGATGGCTCTGACAGACATACTCCATTAAGTCCCTGCTTGGTTTTCAATCCTCTCACCCCAGCTGCAAGCCTGGCCCTGTCCTGGAGGTGAGTATCCCTGTGAGAGGCTATTCTGACATCCTGCATCCCTCTCCAACTGCAGCATGCTGGATGGGATCCCTCCTTCTGGGCCCTGTGGCAACGAGCTTATGCCTTCGTGCATGAAATCTGATTACACTTGCTTGCCTTGAGCGGGATGAGCTGATCCTCAGCCCTGTGAATCCCACAGAGCGATTATCCACTCTGGAGAACTTCCTTTCTTTGTCCTCATGTGCCAGGCACTGAGTCTCTGCAGCATGCCTTGAGTAACCCCGCTCCCATGTGATGCTTCACCCTGCATCTCCCAGCCAGGGTCCTGCACTTGGATGCTGCTGGAGAAGGCAACCTGTTGCAGAAGAGGAAGAAATGAGGCTGGAACTTGCCTTCATGCTGCGGCTGGCAGGAGTAGGGGACTTCACACGGAGTTCAGGTGTTATGGACAGTGAACCCTATTGAATTCAGGAGGAATTAGGCTGGGGTGCATCTGGGTGTATTTGTAAGTGCCCAGGTAATGTGTGTTGTAGCTTCCGTCTGTCTCAGCGCAGGTCTCTGTGTCCACAGTGTGTCATGGTGGATGACGGGGCCATGAGAGATGCTGGTAAGGGCAGAGTGTCTGAAAGCTTCAAGCTGAGAATGATGAACCCCATTTTGTAGCCCTGGCTCTACTAACAACACGCTGCAAGACCTCGGGGAGTGCCTGGGGTGTCCTCACGCACGAAACACATCTGATCATCTCAGCATCCTTCCTTTGGACACTGGGAGAGCTTCCCATCAACAGGAAGCCTTGTGACCTGCAGAAGGTCTAGGGTTTTTGCCTGCTTCCCTCAAAGAGGCACAGCTGTAGGAAGGTTGAGAAGGGTCAGCCTGCTCAGGTACACTGCCCTGTGAAACTGGGACTCATTCCCAGCTCATCTGGCTGCAGGTGGGAAGAGGAATCTGGGCTGGACACGGGTGCTGGCAGCCCAGCGAGCTTCTGCACAGGCCAGCGAGGAGTTAATGATGACTTCCCATTAGTTGGGCTTCTCCAGCTCTCATGAGTAGGTCAGAAGGGCTGTAACTTCTGTCGGTGCCAGAGGAGAGGATTTACCCCTCTGAATGGGTTGTGACTATCCTGCTGCAGTTGATCAAGCAAAGTGCCTCCTTCTTAGAGGTGTGAGGTTTGCAACCAGTGCTTTGTTCGGCCCTGAGGTGGGAAGCTGCTTTGTCTTCTTCCCAACGCACACACTGAGGTTTTCCCCCTGCTTGTTTGTGTGAATAATAATGACCCAACCTGAGGGGTGAAATGACTGAAATGATTTCTCTCCCTTTCTCTTTGCAGAACTGAAGACTATATGAAGTTGTCCCTAGCCTCCTCCTAAAGGCATCCCTTGGCATCTTTAAAGGCTTGAAATACCAAAACCAACCAAACACACCCATAAGAGAAATCCATAAACCCTCAAAACTTGGGATCCCCTCTTGGTCCGAAGTTGAGTTCTTCAAAAACTTCTGTGCTGTCAAGCTTGAGGAGATCCTGTTGTGTGGCTCCAGGGACTGGGGCTGGGCCCAAGCAGTGACTTGAGTTGTGTTTAGGGGACAGGGATGAACCTTCTTCCCTGTGCCCAAAACAGAACCCATATTGGACACTAAATATGCAGCAAGTCTATTAGTTGTGTTCATTACTACTTATTAGGCCTGCTATGAAATCTCTGCTGTTCCTTTCTTAGGGGGGTGAACCCATAGCTCTTCTCCCAGACCAGCCTGGACCTTATTTCAGATGATAAAGTTGTTTCTTCCTGGGGCCAAACTCCTCTTTCTTGCTGGGGGGGTGGGAACTGCCTGTGATTTGTTGTACAGAGCTGCTTTATTCCAAGGGGTGAAGGAACAAGTGGGGTCCAAGCAAGGGATGGCAGATGGTAGCTGGACTGACTCAAATCTTGCTTCCGGAGTTATTTTAGCTGAGAGCTGATTCTGTAGGCAGAAGACTCGAGAAGTGACAAAGATTGATAGTTTAGCTGTTCTGCTTGTGGTGCAGGTTTAGGAGACCACACTTTGGCTGCTGCTAACATCTGGATTCACGCTTTTCCTTACTTCATTTCCCAAGAGGAGAGACCTGAGGGGGTAGCTACAGAATCACAGGTTCCCTTTGGCTCCAGATGAGATAGTGGGGGTCCTGGAAGAGACACCTTCCCCATTCCCTTGCCTGCTTGCTGCTCCAGTGCCCTCTTCTCTTGCTAGCTTTGTGGCTTGCCCACTGGAGCCAGAGCTCAGCATCGCTCCTCTGCTCTGCCACACGTAGAAGATGAATTTGGCCGGGCACGTGTAACACCTTCAGGCATTGCAGGTTCCAAATCAAACCCAGCTGGTTTGTGAGGGTGAGACGAGGGTCTGAGTCCTCTCTAAAACACCTAAAGTCCTCTGTAAAACACCAGGCTGGGGGGGGGGGGGGGGGCATGTGTCCTTTGACATTTGTCTTTCACTGCCGGGCAGCTGCCTCTTGGCTAACGCCGCAAACATATCACAAACCCAAGAAGCTGCTTTTGTGTTTTCCTTTTCAATTCCTATGCAGACAATACTTGAAACCTTGTACACGGTTGTCCTTTCCAGCACCTGGGGTTGGCACACTCTTCCTAAAAGGGCTCATTTAAAGAACAGCAGGAGGCTTCAGCTTTAGAAGAGGCTGCTCCTTCCCAGCCGACAACTGCAAGCGTGTCCAGGGCTTTGCATATGAATTTAGGCACATCTGGACCCTCTGCTTCACCACCCTGCTGGTCCAGCCGCTGTCTCCCCTCGGTGCTGGCTGACTCTGTGTCCTGAGCACCCAACTATGCAAAGAATGCCTTATATACGTTGTGTTGAAGTTACGTGGCAATATGTACATCGAGCAAAGTCTATAGTTGAGTCCAGAGTTTTGCTAGTGGCAGCGAGCCAGACTGTTTCCTCAACTCCAAAGGCCGTCTGGGTGTTTTTTACTTGTGTTCATTTTGTTTGTTCCGTATCTGATGGTGGCTCTTACACAAAGGACTGTCATTCTAGTGGCTTGAATCTGTAAAAATTGCCTTTGTTTGGTCCAATAAACCTTTGAATAGTTTCTTTGCTCTGTGCTTGTTCTCCCTGCCTCCAGCAGCTTATAACATCTTTCGAGAGAGAGCTGTATTCAAAATGTGACTTTTAGGGCAGAGGTACATTCTGCCCTCCTGTGCCTTTTACCCCATAAATGATTCCATTGGCTTCCTCGACAGTAGACTCAGCCCAGTGGCAAAAGTCAGGGATTTTCCCTTATTTCTGCTGCGTTCCTGGTCTTGTTTGGCCGCAGAGGAATGAGCAACATTCCCAATGCAGAGCTCTGCTCGGGGTTTCAGCTGCCATCATCACGAGTGCCTGAAACAGAGATCTCCTTTCACATACCTATGGATCCCTGCCCCAAACCTCCAGCTAATGGTGAAAGTCTTGGACTGAGTTGCCAAAGAAGAGCCTAAGGCAGCTCAGTGTGCAAATTCAACTGCCTAGCAAGGAGAATCAGGCTGCTTTGAAAGCCTTAACTAGTCTCTTTTGTCAGCAATAAGTGAAATCCTGTTTGACCAAATAGTTTTGAGGACAGAGCTTACGGGAAGAGAGAATGATTTCACTTGTGAATGGGGTAGGTTTGATCTCACATCATCAAACAAGCCCCCAGCCTGGAGCACTGCTTGTTTTCAAAGTTGCCTTTGAGAGGAGAAGCTCCTTCTTGCAATCAGTTTTATGGTTTTGATGCCTTCATCTTCCTTCCCAGGCTTGTTTCTCTCTTTATCTTTGTTTTGCTCTTCCTTTGTTGTACGTTATGTAGCACAAAGAAGTAACAGCTCTTCTTTGTTTGTTTTTCAAATGCACAGGCTTATTTAAAGTTATGGGGAGAGCCAAAACGCATTGAATAAACAGAGTAAATATTGACCCTCATCTTGATTCTGGAGGTTTGGAGGTGAGGAAACAGGCCCTTGGGAAGGTTGTAATGTCTGTGATGCAACAAGCAAGGGATGCAGACCTGCGTGGAGCACTCCCAGCTGGCAATGCATTTCAGCCACAGGAGGCAAACTGTGTATTGGATTTCTCCACCCCAGACTGGAAACGTGCCCTCTGGTGCCTCTACAATAAAATATTGATCGCTAACAACTCTGCTTCCCTCCCTCCCTCTCGTCTGGAAAGGGCAGTTGGACGCTATCCATGCCAGCACAAAACATTACAGAAGAGACAGACAAATCCAGGCTCTTGCCAGCCTGTGACCAGAGCTTTCATAACCAGAGGCTCCCACAGCATTAGCAGGGTATGTCTGGCCTTAGGACAACTGCATTTACTGCATTTTAATTGCAATAGAAAAGAGCTGGCAAAAGAGCTTGCTTTTGCCCGAATCTGCTCTTTCCCTGCTGTGATGGTGCTAGGGGACAGCCTGCTGTTCCTGCTGCTGCTGGGGCTTAGCCCAGGAGAGGGCAAAATCCAGAGCCCCCCTCAGCAGGAGCTCAGCACCCAAAGGCACCTCTGCTCCCGACCGTCTCCCTCCATTGATCTTGTTCGTGGTGTGGTTGCTTCTGATGCGTTGACACTGTTCTGTCTTCTTCTGAGCAAAGATTGCATCCTGGGTTTGCCTGCCAATCGGTATTTCTACCCCTCCTGGTACTAGAACTGCTTCTCCATATGGGAATTGCAGGAAGACTCCCTCAGGTTAACTAATGGTGTGCATTTAAATGGATTAATTACAGTGTATTAAAATCCTATGCCAAAAGCTGTCTGTGACGGGGAATGACGACTCTTGAAAGGGTGACCATGTGGAAGTGAAAGCCAGAGTCTCTTTTTCTAGCCCATGGGACGTGTAAACGTGTTAAACAAGCAGGAGGAGCTGGGATTGCAGCAGATCTGTGCTCTGAGCTGCTGAGCTACCGCTGAATTCTGGCCCCACAGTCACGTAGAGGCAAAATGAGCCTTGAAGTAACAGAAACTGTTTTCCCCTTATTAAAGCCATAAAGCACCACAGCCTCACTAGCTCTTTTAATCTCACACAGGAGAGTCAGATAGGAGATGTGCTAAGCGATACTGCAGTCTCCTCCCTGGCAGTAAGAACGTACCAGCCCACAGCCAGCCCGGACTGGAGCCAGGGTGCACATTCATTTTGCCCTAAAAAAGGATTTTGTAGCTCATTACATCAGTTCATGAGCCACTTGCAAGCAAACGACACTCCTGTGCTGCCCACCCTTCTGTACCCCTGACTCATGGTCAGTAGATGTGGGACCAATACATCTATAAAGCTTCCTCTGATTAAACCCTGTGGCAGACACCAATCTTCATGCTGCAGCACGCGCAACAATGGTTAACTGCTTCAGGTTAGGGAAGTTATATCCTATATCCCATATCCTCTATTATGGGGACAAGGGTGTTGGTCATCTCCTGTGGGACTTGCTAGGGATGGAAATCTGAGCTGGGTGCTCCACTGCCCAGCCTCTGCTCATGCAGGGATGTCCTCATTGTTGGTATGGCTGCGAGTCCCTCTCACCATCTGACATTGGCAAATGAAGCCAATCAAAGCCAATTTCTCTCTGTGATCATATCCTCCAGTGGCTGATTAAAGCCATGGACACTCTGAGAGTAATCTGGTCTCTAGTTTTAAGGCAGGGTATGTGTTTTAAATGTAATAGCTGTTCCTGAATTACTCTTGTGTCTATGTACTGTCATGAGAGAACACTGTGCTGGTAAAGCTCCATCCGGTTTCAATATGGAGTCTGCTAAATTGAGACGTGTTGGTCTTAGGAAATTCCATGTCTCAAGTTATCTTGAAACTCTTGAGCACAGATAAACCCTAAGGAACTCCAAAGCTAGTGTTAAAGCACACTGGTTTATCTCCGTATGTAGAGAACTACAGAGAGACATGCAGGATGATTAGATAAACGGGAAGGGGGAGGAAGGAGAACCAGAGGCTGTCTCTTTCTTATCTCACATGGGCAGATTTCCTGCAGCCACTAAGGCTTGTAAAATGACCTGTGTTTGGCTTCGTGTTTCATTTGACCAGGGTGTTCTTGCTCAAAGTGCCTTCTTCTGGGGCCTGGCTATTCCTACTTCTCCTTTTCTTCTTGACAGGGTGCAGAGGGAGCAGCTGGCTGCCATCTTCAGGCTCATGAAGGAAAAAAGTGACACGTTTGGAGAGATGTCTGAAGGAGACATGAAGGAACAGCTTAGACTCTATGATATATAACCTTGCAGGCAGAAAGTCATCATGTCCCTTATTATGCAAGACACTGGAGGCTGTAGTTCTAGAAATACGTTTCAGTAGTTATTTTGCAGTTCCAGTTTGTTTTGCAAACCCATATAGGCCTGTGATACGTATTACAAAAGACTTGTAATTTCTCACCCTTTATATTGTTTCTCCTTGAAGAGCTATCATATTTTCATCTCGTACAGAGGTTGGTACCTCCTTCTAGCTGTGTCATACGTCTCGCTCACACAGAGCAGTTAAACCCACAACATTTTCTGGCCATGCTGTGTAAACGTGACCTTTCCAACCTAGTCTTTATCAGTTTGATACCTAAAGAAAGCCAAAGATGATAGACATAAAATGGATGAATATAATATAATAGAATCATAGCATAACTCAGGCTGGAAGGGACCTGAGGAGGTCTGTAGTCTAACCTCAAAGCAACATCCGCTATGAGACCAAGCCAGGTTACTCAGGGCTTTATCCTGTTGCATCTTGAAAACCTCCAAAGATGGAGACTGCACAGCCTCTTGGCAGAGTCTTCCAGTCCTACAGTTAGAAAGCAAATAGCCAAAGGCATGGCAATCCTGCTTGTGTTAGAGGCGAGTTGCTGTTCTTGTCTCCTTGGAAGGAACACTTCATCCTCCTTCACCCTGCCTTTTGGAAACAAGCCCATGTTGGTTCCAGCTGACCTCGTTGAGCTCATCTTCACGCCTGGGAAAGCAGCAGCTAACTTAAACCTGGAAACACAAACATCTCTTTGCCTCTCAACACTGGTAAGAGTAGTACGGAAAGGTGGCTTCTTTACAAGGATGATTGTGTTCAACTCTGATCCTGTTCTCCCAGCAGAAAAACGATGTGGGAAGCCACCTCCTTAGGGAATCTGTGAACTGAGGAAGTATTTTGAAGCAGCCGCTGGTGGTTTGGGTACAGTAAATCACTGGGCATTCTGAATTTTAACTGAGTGTCTTCTGGTGGACTTGGCTCTCCTACGAAATCCTGTTAAACACTGCATTATCAGGAAGGATCTCCTCAGTTTTAATAACTGCTGACAAAGGGAGGCAACGGTTTCTGAGCCAGTTTTAGGGAATGATCTCTTTCAAGATTAGTTTTGCTTTGTTTTCTGTAATCCTTTAGAGTCTGGCAAACCTGTTAGCTCATTATCTGGTCTCTATTTCCCACCACAGTATATTCTATAATACCATAGTATTTGACTTCTAAGAATCACTTTACCTTCCAATTGCTGTCGCTTAGGTGAAGGCACATTTATTACAAGATCAACCTGGTTTTGCTACCAGTTCTGACTTAAATCTAAACATAATGTCAGAGAATTACCTCTTCTTGTTCAGCATGAAGGAATTAAGAGGGAAAGGAGTCTCATGATGTGAAACACCACGCTGGCGTGCGGTGTCCCTGGGACATAACCTCCTCTGTCAAGCTGTGCAAAGGGAGGAATGTGGAGAATTTGCATATGGGACCTCTTCCTAGTTCAAAACTGAAAGCAGGATCTTTCGCAAAGCTGCTCGTGAAAGCAAGCAAAGGAGCATTAAGGTTGAGTTGATTTTCAGTCTTTGTCTTGTAGCCTTTATAGCTTATTGCAAGCATTTTAGAGTTCTTCCTTTACATCTGGGCCTTCTCTGAACAGGAACATTTCTGGAAAATAAAAAGACCCCTCAAACTCCTCAGCCTCACATTATATAACACTGTATAAAGCAGAGCGGTTGGCATTAAACCTGTCCGACACCGAGCAGTGCCACCAAAATAAGATGCTGTCGATGACGGGACAAAGGTAAATGATCTGTCGTTTACTAGTGAAGCATGGAACCAGACTCTACAATACAACTCAGAGTTATAAAGCAGGGATGTTTATTACGGTGCCGGGTGCAAGGGGGATCTCTCCTCCTAACTTGCACACCGAGGGGTTTATGACACACAAACATGCATATTCATTAGGTTCCCGAGGGAGTGGTGGGGATATTACAATTAGTTTAGGTACTCATTATCATCAGTCTCCTCCCTTTTGGCACTTGCGCACTGCCCTCCGGTGGTCGTGGGCAGGGGTCTGCAAGAGGAAGCAAGCAGTCTTCCTCCGGCTGCACTTTGCACGTTTGGCACAGTTGGCTGCCCCAGTAATCACGAAACTCGATGAAACCACCCGTACCTGCAAGTTTCTGATAGCTGGCAAAGATTTAGAACAGTGGGACCTTCGTACAAAATGTATTGCAAGCAGAACAGGACGGGCAGACAAGGAGTATCCAAAGCTAGCCGACGTTCGGGAAGCACCATCTCCAAACTAACTGATCATTACGATGGTCACTCATTGGAAGGATGGAAAGAAATAATTCACTCTTGTTGGTAAGACTACTAAATTCTGTTATCCCAGCACAGACTTACAGCACAAACATTGTTCTGTCTTAGACCTAAGTTAAAAGTATCTTAACCCTATGTTTTCCAGGCACTTGCTTTCCTTACATCACTAGGTCCAGTCAAAGCAATGAAGCTCAGCAGGAACACCCCTTCCCAAGGCACGGGACAAAGGGATGTCTGGATGTAAGCCCTGGGGGTTTAAGGTGCGTGTCCTCTGCGTGCAGCCGCAGGGCGGTGCTGAAGAGGAGCCCGCGGGGAGCTGCTGCGGGGCTGGGATACATCAGTTCCAGTTTCCTTTTCCCGCTGGGCTCTTAAATATTTACACAGGAAATTCCACCCCTTGCTCCAGCAGGATCCCCCCTCCGGGTGTTGTGCTTCACTTAACGCTGGCCTCCCGCGGGGTGCAGAAGCGGTTGCACGAACACACCCCCTGAGCGGGACGGGGGGGGGGACACACTGGGGGAGACCTTTCCCTCCTTGGACAACACTTGGAGCCACAAACACGGAGGGGAGGATCCCGAATCATCCCCCCATGGCCTCCCACAGCGATTCGCTCCTCCTGTGAGCGGCCGCGGGCGCTGCGGGGCCCTGCGGCTGCGAGGCCCTGCGATGGAGCCGCTGCCATGGCAACCGGCGCTGGCCGCGATTGGACACTCGTGTCCACGTTAGGCACCCGTAAAGAACGCGGAACACGGTGGTTTGTTCCCATTCGGCCGCCGTAGCCCGCTGAGGCTGGGGTTGGTAGATGGGGCGAGCGCGGGTGCGCGCCGTGCGCATGCGCACTGCGTGCGGCCTCAGCTGCGTGAGGCCTCAGCTGCGTGAGGAGGGGGTCTCGCTTCGCCTCACCTAAGATGGCGGCGGGCGCGGGTTGAGCGCCGTGAGCTGGGGTAGTTTTTAGCTTCCCTCACAGGCACTGAAGTCGGGATGTTGGGTTCAGTGGGCTCGGAGTGGGTGCAGTGAGATGAGGTGACCCTGGGTTCGGTGGTGGGTTTGGGATGCGCCTGTGCTGGCACCCCGGGAAATGAGTCTTACGTCCCTCCAGGAGTGCCCAAAGGCCCATGGAGTGTGTGCTGCTGCCCTCACTGCCGTGCTCGGCAGGAACGGGTCACCCTCCGTCTTTGTCAAGGTACTTTGCAGTCGCGTTATCTCTGGTGCTCTTATTTATATGTGTTCTGACAGCCCATGAAGCGTGCTTCAGTGTGACTGCAGTCACACAATCGCTCTTAAACCTGCAGGTGAGCAACAGATGGTTTTGTCTGCATCTGATCGTGAGCAGCTCTGAGAATAAGAGCATTTTGTTCTGCATCCTCTTGTGTTCCTGGATGTGTTTCTCATTTCTCATTTGAGCACCAGAGATCCAGGTCTAAGGAAAACCAGAATAATTTACTTAGGGAGCTTTAGTAGTGGAGGAGGTGGTGGCTGGGGAAGGAAAGTGTCCACTGCCCCTTGAAGGAAACGGGAATAGGTGGAAATGGGAAAGAGCATGGCCCCATACCTGCCACAAACCTCTCTGCTTTTTGCATTTACAAGGTTATTTTCCATCTCGTGTTGCCTTCTGTGCTGCTCAGGGGAGTTACAGGGTTGTTTGTTTGGGGTTTTTTCCAAACTGTGTCAAATATTTTGGATAAATTCCTCAGGGACATTTCTGAGAATGAATCAAAGGCAAAACTCCTCAATAATACCCACCGGAAGAGAACACATAGGAGTTTCTATGGAGCTACAACACTAAACCCCCTGCTCCTTCCTGTCCCTCCCTCATATCTTTAAATCACTGTATCCAGGCTACATGCCTTTGACAGGGAATTAAATCCCCAGTCTTTGAGTTTATAATAGATTTGGTTTACTCCCATGAGAGTGGTGCAAGCCAAGTTCAAAACCTCTGTTGTAGATAGCAGTCTGGTTTAGATGATAGCTTCCTGTGGGGAATGCAATAACTGGTTCTGAAAGCGGTGAGTGGATGCTGTAGGGAATTTATGTAGTGAATGTGTGGCAAAAGCATCTCCTGGTTTAAGAAGGCATCACCTTGGTTACCACGCACACTCCTGATGGTCAGTCACCTTTTGATACACATAAGCACTGTATAAAGGCCACAGAGAGAAATCTTCCTAAAGCCCTTTTCTAACCTGCACTTCTCTGGCAGTTGTCTGACCAACATAAGAGATTCAGAGCCGCCCTGCAGAGAAGGACTTGGAGGTGTTGGTTGATGAGAAAATGAACATGAGCCAGCTTCAGTGTGCACTTGCAGGCCAGAAACCAACCATATGCTGGGCTGGATCAAAAGGAGCGTGACCAGCAGGTCAAAGGAGGTGATCCTGCCTCTTTGCTCTTGTGAGACCTCACCTGGAGCATTGTGTGCAGTTCCGATGTACTCAACATAAAAAGGACATGGAACTGTTGGAACAAGTTCAGAGAAGGGCCATGAGGATGATCAGGGGACTGGAGCACCTCCTGTATGAAGAGAGGCTGAGGAAGTTGGGGCTGTTCAGCCTGGAGAAGAGAAGGCTGCATGGAGACCTCATAGCAGCCTTCCAGTATCTGAAGGGGGCTTATAGGGATGCTGTGGAGGGACTCTTCATTAGGGACTGTAGTGATAGGACAAGGGTAACGGGTTAAAACTTAAACAGGGGAAGTTTAGATTGGACATAAGGAAGAAGTTCTTTCCTGTGAGGCTGGTGAGGCACTGGAATGGGTTGCCCAGGGAAGTTGTGAATGCTCCATCCCTGGTGGTGTTCAAGGCCAGGTTGGACAGAGCCTTGGGTGGCATGGTTTAGTATGAGGTGTCCCTGCCCATGGCAGGGGGGTTGGAACTGGATGATTTTAAGGTCTTTTCCAACCCTAACTATTCTATGATTCTATAACCTCAGTGCTGGAGGAAGCTGGGCAGTGGTGTCTGTCACCTTCTGTTTGTGGCAAGTTAGTGGTAGTTTGGTTTATTCCTTCACCATAATAAGATGACTGAAGCGGCTTTCACAAAGGTGAGGTTTTACATTGATTTTGACATGTTCCAGGAATGTGATCTTGTGAGTCCTCTCTAAATGTCAAGGGAAGCAGGAGAGATTCTGATCTATGTGTTCAGACTGAGTTTCAAAATGATAGAATCACAGAATAGTTTGGGTTGGAAAGGGCCTTAAGATCATCCAGTTCCAACCCCCTGCCACGAAAGCAGCACTAGATGGTAAGAATTCCTGAAGATAAGCTCAGGCAGTGGGATGGAGTGCTGGTCCTGTGGATTTGAGTGTGGCTTTTTGGTAAGATGGGAACAGAGCAAAACATGGAATTCCTTGTGATTATTTTTCCTTTAAGCTTTGAATAGATCTATTGTGCATCAACCATATGTGATCACTGGAGCCCAGCCAACAGCTCTGGAATAGCTGTGGGACACTCCCTTTTGGAAAGGGGGGAAATGTGTCTGAAATGCTTTCTTAATTCCCAAAGTAGGTCAGGAATGCAGTCATTGGGATGCGTATGTGTAGTGAGTGAGTGAGTCACGGTGTGGTCAGCTCTTGGGAATGCTGTGTACCACTGGCATTTGTTAACTGCTCCATGGCACTGGGAACAATAAACCAACAAAGAGGAGGTATTACATGGTTTGGTTCATCTTTGTTTGCCTCAAAGAAATGGGATGATTTGGTTTATTTTCTGTGGGAGGCTGGTGTCACATCTGCTCTGGGAATTGTGTTGGGTTTTAAGGCAAATTATTGGGGATGCTGCTGGAGGAAGAGGTAAAACAGCCTCTAACATCGTCCAGGGGCTTCATAAACAGCCTCCACATGTCCAAAACCGGCCGTGTGACCTGGGAGCAGTGTGGCAGGGGGGGTGTGTGCCTTCCACATGTGCTCACGCTGGCTGTGAGGCTGTTCCCAGTGGTAAAAACCAAGGGTGAGGTGTGATGAGTCCACTGGGCTCAGTTTTAACTCCCCTACAGTGATGAAGAGATGGCAGCTGCAGTGCAAGGAGAGGTAACACTTGGAAAGAGCCAGTGCTGTTTTACTTGCTGCTGACAGTAGAAAGCGTGGTTCTTTTTGGAGCTATTTTTTATCACTGTTTGACCACAGCTCACATTTTTTTACCCAAAGCTCATGTAAACGCAGCCCCAAAGTGCTCACGATTGGAAGGAAGTTTATAAAGGGCATGTTCTGAGATGGGGGGGAGGAAAGGCCAGTCCTGTTTATCCGCTGGATGGTGCTGCTGCTCTGTACAAACCGCAGAGGGGTCCTGCAGCTCCGACTGAAGGCTTCAAGTAGTTCTGCTTCATAGAGGATCAAGGATACCCACAGCCCTTTTCTCTGTAGCAAATCTTGCACGAATCCTGCACGTTTAAACAGAAAAGGGGAGATTGAGGTGAGCTCTTAGGCAGAAGCTCTTCCCTGTGAGGGTGCTGAGGCCCTGGCACAGGGTGCCCAGAGAAGCTGTGACTGCCCCATCCCTGGCAGTGTTCAAGGCCAGGTTGGACACAGGGGCTTGGAGCAAGCTGCTCTAGTGGAAGGTGTCCCTGCCCGTGGCAGGACTGGGACTGGATGATCTTGAGGTCCTTTCCAACCCAAACCAGTCTGGGATTTGATGTTGTGATCCACCTGTTATCCAGCATTCCCAAGACCGACTACAGATAGGAAAACTCCTGAGCAATTCCTTCTGATCAGGACCAGGGTTTTTCTAAAGTAATCCGTTTAAAAGCTCCCTCAATCCCCCAACCTCACAATTTAACCTTTATTTCACCGGCAGGATGAATCTTGGTTGCTCCGTTAAGTGCAGTCAGCTCGCTAGGGGTCACTGGAGGAAAACCTTGTTTTCTCTCTGTGGTTGTACTTCATTGCGAGGGAAGAGAAGACACATTCTCTGATGAAGCCACTTTTCTAGAGGCAGGGACTTGGGTTTGAATTTGGTTTGCTTTCCCATAGCATCAGATAACATCAGAAATAAGGGTTTGTGACTAATGGGACATTGTTCTAATGTCCTTGTAGCTTTTAATTGTGTTGTTCTGTGACTCTGTCTTAAAGATCTAATCGATCCTTAGGAAGGAGAGGACTTTGTGGATCACTGCCTCTGTCATTTGTCTTCCTTGTCAACACTGTTGCAGCCTTTTATTGGAAACAAGAATAGCTCGTGCGCTGTGAGAAACTGTTTTGCAAGCTCTGCCTATGACGTAGTCATTGGAATTCTGCTCCTGATAATTGATGGAAGTAGAAATGAACTTGAGATGCTGTTTTTTAAGGAAATGGGAGGCTGGGAGTTTGTGGTGAGTGAAGATGGCACCACTGGTTCAGTCACTTCTGAGAGTGATACTTCGATGGTTTTAGTGCCTTTCAGCATCAGAGCACTGACTGGCAGCTCCTTCCAGCTCATACATACCCCAAATTCTGGTAGCAGAGGAGAGCTGTGCAGAGAAAGCCCCAGTCAGCTGCAGCAGATGCTGCTGACAACCATTGCGAGCCTGTGGAGTGCACGTGCAAACCCGCTGTGTGACTCCTGACTTCAGGTGAGTTACAGCATCAGGTTCATGCCTCAGTTCCTCCTCTTATTGTAAACTGTTTGTACTCAAGGTAGTGGTTCCCTGTTGAAGGATCTTTCTAACCCCTCTTGTCACCCTGAATTCCTTTAGCTGCTACTCCCTTTATAAGGAGTGTATCCTTTCATGTCAGCAAGGACCATTTAAAAACCCAGCTGTTTTGGAGGAGAAGCATTCTAGGCCAGCTGCTATTGGAGATGACTGTGACCTTTAAAGGGGGCCTTCCTGGAAATGTGACTGGGTGATAAAGCAGCACTGCCTGGGCAAACACATCTGCAAGGAGCTGGAATTGCTGCTTAGGCTTGTCCAAGCATCTCATGTTCGTACTGAAAGTTAGACCTGTGTTGCAAACTGGAGGTGTTCTAGTTTCTAGATCCTCCCAAGATGCGGTCTGTGTGTGGTACTCACCCCTTGATCTCTGAACTTTCTGTTTGTTTTGGCTTTTTGTTAAAGGTTCTCCCCCGTGTGTGTTTACGTACTTCAGGTTTGATCTGCATGGGTAGATATTGTCTGTTCCTCTTCCATGGGCTTTGTTTTGTTTGTTTTTCCCCTGGGTTGTGAAGCTAGCTATTGGATGAGTTACACAGGGTGTTACCTGGGTATTAGCAATAGAAAGACCAGTGGAAACTGGCTGGAGAAAATAGAAGCCCAGCTTTGCTCTGTGCTGAAATTATCACACCCACACACTTAAATCAACTTTGGAGTGGTGAAGTTTGGCTTTTGGCAGGGGCAAAGAGGCTTCTGTTTCAGGCAGAGCTGCAGGAAGGTTGGAGGTTGGGTATTGCTGATTCTTTCTCCTTTGTTGTCTGGTTTCTTTGTCCTGCAATAAAGAATTCTGTGTCTCATCCACTGTCCTTGTGGCAGGATAGAGCTGTCTGACCTTGGTGGAGAAGGGCAGTACCACTGTGTATGAACCCAGAGACCCTGAGGTAGGAACAGTGAGGAATTTTTAGGGGGAATTTAATCTCCCAGCTACTTTCAAGCTGCCCATGAACATCCAGGAGTGTTTGGCCTCAGTTCTTTGCTCTTGTTTTATGTGTAAACCATGACAGTTTCAACAGCCTTACAGCTGCACTGTTAAATGGGCAGTGCTGGGAAGGGGGTTGATGAGATGGTTCCCTAAAATGTCCCAAGGGAATTACACACTGTCCCACACACCACTGTTCTTAAAACCTGCTGTCAGCAGTGGGAAACTTTCTGTTTGGCTGTTTAAGACAAGAGAGCCATGTGTGCAGGTTTGGAGACAGGTGGCTGGAGTGCTGCGTGCTCCTTGGGGCACTTAGCTGATGGTATTGCCAGGTATGCTATTTAAAGTCATGTTTGACATAGGAAGGAATGGTGTAAGGATGATCTGTTGTTTGCCAGCTCCACTCATCTCTTCATGCAAGTCCACTTGCAGTGTTGAAGCCAAATTTGATCACCTTGACTCTGCTGTGAGCCAAACGAAGTTAATAAAACTGGTGAGCAAGGGTTTGCAGGCAGGAGTGTGACTCGATTTGGCCTGCAGAAAACCCTGGTAATGCTGGTAACCATCAAACCTGACTTGCTTTTGGCACGTTGGGTGCAGTCAGCAGAGCAGGCAGGTAAACCAGGTATCTGTGACTGAGCAGACCTAGTGCAGAGTCCACAGCATAAGATCAGGCAGCCTCAAGATACCGGTTTTGTTTTGGTGCACTTCAAAGTTCATAGCAGACAAACTCGTGTCTGGGGTGTGTGGAGTGAATGGCCTTTTCATGAAGTATGCACTGTTTATTTCTGCAGAAATGGAGCTGCAGTCTTCTGGTTTACTTGAAGTTGTAAGGCCAGACCTTGTCAAATGCTGACAGGAAGAGAAGTGAGAGGCTGGCTGAATACAGTGTTCTGCAGGGAGCAGTAAACAGCTGAAGGCACTGGCCTTCCAGAAGAGCTATCTTGCAAGTCAGCTGCAGTCCCCAGGCAATGAAGTGTTTTACAGAGTAACAGAGAGCCCAAAGACTAACCACATGACAAGATGGGACTTTTCTTTCTCCCAGGCTAGATTAGATAGCAAACCATGTGAAATTCCACGAGGAAAATGCCACCGATTGTATTTTTCCCTTTCAAGATCAATGCGTGTTTTGTAGATGTGAGTTACTAGTGAGATAAAGCTCATTCTCAAATGAAACTGTATTTTAGGAAAGACCTGAACCTCCATCCATGAAACTGTAGGTATTTTAATGTGGTTTTGGCGGGGCACTTGATGTGTCCAAATGTTTTTAATAGATGGACCTCCTGAACAACAGTGAAACCCTTTGGCAGTGGCAAGACAAGTAGCTTGTGAGCTGCTGCAGCATTGTGACTACAGCCATCCCAGTTTGGCAGATGTGGTGGTGGAGCCACCAGTGTCTGGATGAAACTGAAATCAGAAAGATACCCGTGTAGCAAAAGCAGGATTCTTGGCGCCATCCTGGCTAAATTCTCATGTGATTAACTGGCTTTTACTGCTCTGTCTTCTTTCTGTTTCTTCCCAGACCTTCTGTCTGGTGCAGTGTATGGTGCTGGAGCATGGCTCTTCACATCCCTCTCATCAGTGACTGCCTCTCAGTATCAACAAGAAAACACAGGTGATTTGCAAGTGCTTTAGGGTAAATTACATAAAGTTTATAAACCCAAGGGCTTGTTGTTTGCTCTTAGATTCTCAGTGTGCTTTACCATATGGTTTCACACAATAGCACCCATAATTAAACAAGAGTCCTTTTCCATAATCCTTCTTTTTCTATGGAGCAGTTGGTGTCCTCTTGCTCTTGATTGTTTTGTGCATTTACTCTTAAGATATTAGTGATTTTAGTTAACTGGGCTTCTGTTTACTCTGCAGTTACAATATCAAGGGGTAAATATGAACTCAAACATTGACCAGGCTGGAAGGTGGGGTGGAGTAAAGGGAGTGAAACCTCAAGTGCTGGAAGATAGAGGAGCCTCAGCTGACATCTGTTTGGAGTGAGAGGGTTGGGTTAGATATAACTGAAGCTTGGAGCTGCCGGACATGGCCTTTTAACATGTCTCTTCCAGCCTTTGTGGCTGTGGCTCTGCAATGCATCTCATTCTAGATGAGTAAGTAGTGTCTTAGTGAGTGCAAAATGCCCCCTACAGAGGAAGGATCTGTGAGGGCTGAACACCACCTGAATTTGATATCATCCTGTAACGGCACAGCTTAGACTGTGCCTATTGTAGGCCTGACCATTCTAATTTGATAACTAAAAATGGGGACACAAGGCTCGAAGTGCAGGCTAGAGAGCTAGGAACAAACACAGCATATGTCCTGTTTGACTGCTTTGTGCCAGAGTGACACCACCCTTAGGAAGTGCAGCTCTCAGAAGGAGATGGATAATGGCATTGCACAGCATTATTACACACAAACTGGCTGATCCTCTTGGCCCCTCAGCTGAGACTGTGCAACAGGAGTGTCCCTTCTGAAGATCTAAGGCTTTGCCTTAGATCAGATGCTAAGCAGCTCCCAGGGAACCAGGAGAGAATGGCAGCCCCTTCCTGAGCACAAGTACTTCTCATTTCCACTACAATAGTACAGTGTGCTGCTCTCCTGCCCACCAATTACTTTCCCTGGTGTTTTCCCAGCATGAGGTTTATAAGTGTTGTGCAACTGGGGTGGCAAGGATTTGCCTTCTTTCCATGGAAGGCAAAAGCCTCCCTCAGGTAGTTGATAGGAGGAGGGGGGGGAGCACAGGACTCTAAAGTAGGAAAATAACTGTTAAATAGAAGGCAATAGAAGAAGAGAAGCATGTGATTTTCAGCAGTAAATCCATCTTTTCTCTCACAGGACCCTGTGACCTTGTTACTCTTGCAGCTAAAAGTGTGCCTGCACTTCTCTGACACATCTGTCAGTCAGGAGCAGAGAGGACAGCACTGTGAGGCCACATTTTTCCACGTGTAAGTCAGGGACATGATGATTTATACCACTCAAGAAGCAGATGTAAATCTTGCATTCCTGTAGCACTTTTCACCCCAAAGATGCCAAACAGCACATTTGTCTGCCAGCTGTCAAGGGGGATGGGAAGAGTATGGGAAGGACCTTTAGCAATAAATATTTCACTCTTGGTTCTAAAATCAGTAGCCCTCTGCACAGATGTGAGTCTAATTTATATGTGTGCAGAGCTTGATTTTTCCATCCAGATGTGAAGTGCTGGGATAATCTGCTTGCATTTTTTTTTTGCCAGTGGAATGGGCTTTGTGATTTTTATGTTTCTGGAGCAGTGAAGAGTCCTGGAATGCTCCTACTCCTTGGCAGCTGTCAGGGACAGGAGCTGGAGAGGCTGCTTTTGTGATGGGAGGCCAGCTAGCCATGAATTGAATGAGATGCCTCCTTCCCTGTCTGCAGCCACTGCCCTGCTTCTTGGCAGAACAGCTCTCTGAGAGATTCCTAGTCAAGGCACAGAATATTTTCTTCCTTTCTATCAAACAGATTTTAAAGGAGAGGTAAAAAAAACCCACAACCCATATCAGCCCTGAAGGGGTGTCAGCTTGTCTCTCGATCTGTCAGCTCCAGGTGATGTGTTAGGCTTCCTGCTGGGATGCAGAGACAAAAGGCTGTTGAGGCAGGCAGGATAAAGGAGTCCTGGTTCTTTCCAGCCTCTGTAACTCCAGATGAGTTTCCAGCCATTGTTGCTGGGGGTGTATTTTTGTGGGGTTTTGTTAATTCTCTTACATGAAGTGGCTCATCAGTCTTGGGATCTTTGTGTATCTGAGAAAGGAATGCTGGGACCAGAGCCACTTCAGTGTTGCAGCTTAACTGGGATGGGATGAATGGTGAGGAGCTCCAGAAGCAGAAAAGCAGTGTGGTGGAAGACTTGCTCTGCTTCACTCTGTATGCAGAGTTAACACCTGTAGCTGTAGGGAACGTGCTACCGAAGGACTAAAGTGAGTTCCAGTCACCAGAGATGTCACATGGCCAAATTCAGAGCATTTCCACCCCATCCTCTAGTGATTGCTCCAGGTAAGGACCTTCCTTGGCTCCTGGGAGCTGGCTGGAGGACCTGCCTATGGTCGCGTTGCCATGGGGAACAGGGGGAAATACTCCAGGTTGGGCACATGCTATCTGCTGCTGCAGCATAAATTCAAGGCAGTTCTTTAGTGAGGCAATAGCTGGGGTGGGGTTGATGGCAAAGCAGACAAGCCAGCACTGATAAAACCCCCAAGTTCTGCATTCTCTGCAGCTCTGCTGTGTGGACACAGGAGGGGCTTGCTACTGTTCCACCGTGAAAGGTGGTGGGTGACAGAGGGTGACAGAACACTGGAACAGGCTGCCCAGGGAGGTTGTGGAGTCTCCTTCCCTGGAGACATTCAAAACTCGCCTGGACACATTCCTGTGTAACATTATCTAGGTGTTCCTGCTCCGGCAGGGGGATTGGACTAGATGATCTCTTGAGGTCCCTTCCAATCTCTAGCATACTGTGATACTGTGAAAGCCACTGTCTCTTTCTCTCCTGGGACATGGCAGAACACAGACCAGCTGGCTCAATAAGCTGCTCCCTACCCCCTGGCAAAGTTCTCTGTGCCAAAACTCTGAGTATTCTTACAAGCACAGCAGAAGTGATGGGGGCTTTGACTCCATCAATGCTCTGTCACTGTGTGCAGTGATTTTGAAAGAAGGTTTGGTGCAGAAGGGAAGGGGCTTGCTGCACAATGGCAAGTAAATGTGGAATTAAGGCACGCTTAGGAGGTTTTGGGCCGTCAGATTTGGTGAAAGCAAGACAAGTTGCTGAGGTTGCTCTTGTCATTTCCTTCCCCCCGGATTGCCAGCCTGAAATCATGTGCTTCTGAAACTGACTACTGGAAACTGGGAGGGGGAAAACAAGAACCTGATGTTTCCAAGTCTTTGCTAAGCCACAGATATGACCAGTGAGCAGTTGCATGCTGCAGGCAATGTCATTCGTTTTCTCTCCCAGTTATAACTAACTCAGTTCTTATATCATCAAGTAAATACCATGAGCAGGTCTAAACACCTTCAGCTTCTTTAGCAGCTCTTTATTCCATAGGCTACCAGTCAAGTACTGGTTGTGGGCATCACTGAAAGACAAGTTTGAACTACAGTGAAGCTTGATTGATTTGTACTTTAAGAACATCTTGTGATGCCCTATTCCAGATCCCAGAGCTATGGGAAGGTGGAAAGCACACAGGAAACAGGCAGGTAAACAAGATTGGATCCACAGCCCTCTGGAAAACCTGCACACAGATAAACTGCTGGCGTAGTCCGGGCTCCAGCCAACACCCACAACACACACAGTGTAAGATCTCATGGAGATGAAGTCTGTTTATGAATAAAAACCCCAAAACAAACAGAAAGGCAAATCTCCCTTTTATCTCTCCAGGATGTAGTTAAGTGGACGTGGAATTAAATGGATTGTTGGAGATGGAAAAGAGCTAACAGATAACTTGATGGTCCCTGGTGCAGTTTGCATAAAGAAAAACACCCCAAAGGTCTGGCTTTCACAGCACTGACAAATAGAAGCGCTGCTGGTGTGGGCACTGGTGATGGAAGCAGTGAACACAGAGTTTCTCCGCCAGGAGAGAAGCAGCATCTTCTGGGATTTCTGGTAGGATTGCCAATGAAACATACCAAACCTCACTTTGGAAAAGGAGGTGGCTTCTGGCCTGTGGCCCTGAGAGGCTGCCAACCCCTGTGTGAGGTGCAGTCCTGGCTTATCTTCCTGTCTGTGGCCTCGGAGCCCTGTGTGTCTCAGGAATCGTACTCCTTAGAGAGCTTTATAAGGGAGCAGCTCTGCTCTTGGCCTCAGTTTTCACCACGTCACCCCTGAGGAGTTACCATGCATCCCCATTTCCCAGTCTGACCTCAGGCCTGGCTGCCTCAGCTCCCGCAGACTGATTTCAGCAGTGGGGAAGGAGGATGGTGAAATAATACTCCAACAAACTGAAAGCCAGTACCTGACAGCTTTGGTTTTGGGAGTTATTTTAGGTTTCCTTTCCTTACACCAGGGTGCAAAGCTGTGTGTTCTGAATAGCAAGCCTGCTTCTGGCTACTGTTCTTGTCAGGGATTTGGGTATTCCTGCTTTCCTGAACACAGAGTACTACAGACATGTTCTCCCCAGTTGCCAGCCCAGTACCTTAAAAGCAAAGCAAGCTGTCTTTTCCTGGCTGTAGGAATCTTGCTATCCCTTGTGGGTCTTGCTTTCACAGTAATGTTATATGGAGGAGGTTGAAGGAAAATGTTTTCTGCTTCCAGAATTTCCCTTTGGGATCCAATTAACAAAATAAACCTTGTAGTTGCATACAAACAGCTTCTTCCAAGCAGAGAGCCTGAAGGTGTATAGGGCTGGCAAGAGAAAGGCTAAACTGAAGCTGTTGCTCTGTACATTGGTGTATCAGCGGTTCAAACTGATGCTTGTTCCTGTAAGACTGTCCCCTTGCCTCTTGTGGCCAGAGAGTTGCTACTTGCGTGCTGCACACCCAGACCTACATCCCACCTAGAGCTGCGTGGAGCTAATAGGGGCTGCCCAGGAGTATGGCAGTCCCTTGGCTGATCCATTTCTCAGTGCCTGTGGTTTTTCACCAGATCTCCTTTGATGCTGGCTTCAGTTTGAGCACTAGTCAAAGGTTTTGCTGTAGATGGAGGCAGGGTTGTACCCTGGACTAGCAACCTCCCTTGTGTTTCTTCAAGGGCTTTTCAAACTTGTCTTACTCTTTCCTTTTTCTCTCCAAGGTTCTCTGATAACCAATGTCTTGCACTTAAATCCAGAGAGGGTAACTTCTCAGGAAATGTGGATGGTAAAGAAATGCAGCTACTGCTGAGCCTTGCACAGGAAATCCTTGCAGCTCTTGCTGTGATGCATGGAAGGGTATAAGGTAAGTGTGAAATTTATTTACTGGCTTGCCTGTGACTTAAAGCAAACGTCTTCCATTCAGTTCCCTGTGTATTCAGTAACAGTATAAAAAATTAAACCCACTTAACCATCTGGGTTTAATTTTTTATAAGAGCTGTGCAATAATATAAGAAGCAATATGGGCATCTCCCCTTGAAATGTCAGGGTTAATATGTCACAGCTCCACATGAGTTAGAATAGCCCTTTGCTGTAGCATGTGAAACTACATCTCTGGTACAGCTAAGTGTTTCTCTGGCTGTGATGTTTGTTTCTGCTCTTCTTTCCCTCTGCTGCTGGGGAGATGCATTCTGTACGGTCACAGATCCATCTCTAGGCAGGTCACTGGTTTTCGTGGAGAGGAGAAAATACATCTTGTGGAACTTGGGATGGGGAGAGAGATTGTCAGGAGTACATCAATGGGAAGCAACATGTCCCAGGTTGGAATATGCTCATGGCTCAAGTAAGGCGTAATGCAAAGCCCTTGGAGCATTTCATGTGCATGTGGAATTAGTGAGGCTTTGTTTAACTGACACAGCTGATGAGCAAAACCTGGCTGTACTGTACAAAGGCCAAATGCTGAGGGTCCCACTAAGGCAGCAGTGTAGAAGGCAGTTGTCTGTCTGTCCATGATGGCATGAGTCACAGATACAAGACACAAACTGTATTTTGATCTTATGTGCAATAAAACTTCAGGTCTGTTACATGCTCCTTTGATACCAGTTGAATGCCAAGGGGCTGTACTGTGGGAGCCTCCGGGGTGATGTAGTTCTTAGCCACACTCAAATCCACGCAGGTCCTGTTTGAGCAGTGAACTGACATAACTGTCATTTCCTGCCCACTCAGTGGTCCCTGTGAAATGATGAGATGGTTCAAAGCCAAAAGTAAATGATCATCCCTAGTGTTGGTATTGGAGGCTGCTTGACCAGGAGCTGAAACAGAAGAGCTGCTGAAGAGGGTGTGTTGCTGCTGTGGGTACACACAGCTCAGAGCAGATTCCGCTTGGGAACCTGAGCTGCAGGCAGGCCTGTGTAACAAGTTTGTCAGCAATAGCACGCTTTGATTGTGATGGAGTTGGCACTTTTCAGACAAGTGAAATACTGGATTGAATCTTTTCCAGTTGCCCTAAAGGCAGGTCAGCTTTATTAGAGAAGGGAGACTGCTTGACTCTGAGCCCTGTCCTCTAATGCTTTACCCAAGCACTGTTAAACACAAACTCTTCTGTTCTATGGTGGATTTTCAAGGGTTTCAACTTACTTCAAAGCAATCACAAGCTAGAATCGATGTGCATCTAGCTATCAGATTTTGGGGGCAGGGATTGCTTCTGGATTGAAGGTACAAGTAGCTACTGCATGAAGAAGAAAATTACCATCTCTTTGTGGTTATACCTAGAATCTTTCCTGAGCCCTCGGGCTTTTTTTTGGTAGGAAAGGTGGTTTCTTGGATTGTAACTATGGCTACTTCCATAATTCACACAAACGTTCTCAGTGATGCTTCCACCAGATTAAAGCTAAAGGTTTTCCTTCTTACGCTGGACCAACCTCACTGAGGAAAATATAGGGAATTCCACTGTTTGCAGTGAAAAGTGTTTCTTTCCCCACTCTGTGTTGCAATAAGCTTGGGGTTATAGACAGGAACAGTGCAAGGCTGCTGTCCTATCTGAGGAGTTGCATCTGTGTGCAGTGTCTGGGGATGTTGAGAGAGAGGGTGTGCACGTTGTTGGAGGGAAATCCAGGGAGAAGACCAGCCTCATCATTCAACACACCTTTGGAGAGCACTGCCCAGGCAGCACCTCTGGGCAGCAGCAGAGCCTCTCGTGCTCTGTGGCATCTCAGCATGAGGTTTTTCAGGAGAAGGCTTCCTAGAGGTCCCAGAGCCCTCATTTGGCTCATTGTTCTAATGCACCTTGGCATCTTCGTTGCTAATTTCAGTTCCTTGTTTGGCTTGTCAAAGACAAGGATTTTCAGGTAAGAGTCCAGCTTCCTTGTGATATGTGCTCTCTGAAGAGAGCACTGTGCTCACTTGCTTTGTCTCTGTGTCTTCTTACCCTAAAACTTATGCTTCTGGTCAGAATTAGAGGACCACTTTGCTTTAGCAGACAACGTTGCGTGCAATCAGAGCACAGTGCTGTGAGATCTACAGTCAGAACCTTGCTTCTGCTGGACCACTAGTTCTAGTGTTTTCTTGTTGTAGCTGTTGAAGAAAGCAGCTTTTGCTTTACTAATGTGATTTGATTCCATACTGTGGCATTACACAGTGTTGGCTTTTCCTGGTGACTCCTAGAGAACTTCATCCAGCCCTAGTCCAGATTGCATTGCTGGACATTGAATTTGGTGGGATACCTTCAGGTTTTTAGCAAATTTAGCTATATACTAATATATTTGGCTATACTATCCAAATACAGACATGCTGCATACTGGGAGACCAATGTCATGCAGAGATGAGCAGTGTCTGTAGTATTCTTTATATAAGTGGTCAAGTAAATCCTACAAGACTGGATGTGGATGGAATTGCAGTGTAGACTGCAGTAGAACATCTCCAGCATCATTGGCAGGGAGCAATGTTCCTTTCATGATCACAGCAGATATGTGAGCTTTTCCTACACAGGCATGGCTCATGTGTTGGTGCTCTGAACTGTGTATTGGAAGCCCCAGCCTCCCCACCAGCCCTCATGTGGTCCCAGCTCTCCCTGTGAGCTCCTCTGGCTTGTCTTAGTAGGGTTAGTTTTCAGCTGGAGCTCAGGGCTGGTGCTGAGGAGGGAGGCTGGGAACACCTGCATCTGTTCTGGAGGTGGTATGAGTTTAGCCCAGCAACTTGAGACTACATGTTGAGGACGGCTGGATGATCTTAAGGTCCATTCTAACCCTAACCATTCTATGATTCTATGATTTGGAGAGGTCAGAATCTGCACAAGGGAGATGGGGGGGAAGGAGAGAAGGCGATGTAAGGAAGTGAAGTGAGTTGTTACAAAGTCCATCAGTGGCAGAGCTGGGACAAGAGCCGGCACACCATGCCCGTTCATGAAGCCCTTTCGTTTTGCCATCGTTTCAGAGAGAGGAAATGTCCCTATTTTTGCAGGTTAAATCAAACTCAACTAAGTATTGAGCTGTATGTGGTTGTCTGTGGGTCAGTTCTGTTTCCATGCCTTTGTATGTAAGGTAGAAAACACAAAGCAGCATTTTTATGGTTTTATCCTCTATTCGTCCTCAGGCTTTGTAAATGGAGAGGGAAATGACAGTAAATGTCATTTTGCTGCTGCAGTTGTTTGCCAGCTGGACTCTGGAATTTGATGAGCTGCTTTGACCATTTGAATGGGAAATGCTGGTCAGGAGAGCAGGGTCCTGTGTAGCCATGTGGGTCTGCCTGCAGGATGTGATGGCCCCTTGGTTTTATACTTTGGTCTCTGTGTTTGGCACAGTGTTTGTAATTAAAGTGTAATAGAGCTGGGATGAAACCTGTGCCCTGTGGGACAGCACAAAGTGTGGACAGGGGGTGGCTTCTCATGCTGTCCTGCTTCATTGGTTCTCTGCCCTTTCATTTCACCATCATTTTAAACATCATCTTAAAACTACAACAGCAAATCATGCAGGGATTTAAGCTTTGCCTGTGCTACCTTCCCAAATGTCTCTTTTCCTTAGACTGTGTATATAAAATCTTTCCTCTGCTATAGACTATAAAAAGCAACACAAGTTTATACATGAAGCACTGTGATAGAAAGCAACTGCTGCAGACTTGCTTGAAAGTGGCTAATGATTATAGGGGAGATGTAGGAAGAGCTGATAGGCCATTGACACAGCATCTTTTTTCCAGAAATCCCATTGGAAAGGTTCAAGTATTTATCTCATACAAAATGAGTTTTAAAAGCCTCTTAGTTGATCATTACCTAATGACTTCAATGAATGCTGTACCACTCTGAACTCTTATCTGCAGCCTGCTGTCTGCAGAGGTGCCTTCCCCCCACCACCATTTATCACCTCAGAAGCAATCCACAGCTTTGTGAAGCAAATGCATCATGCAGAGGGTGAAATCAGCCTGCCACAGCTCTGCTGATCTATCCTGAAAAGCTTTACTGTACATAAAAGCTCAGCTGCAGCAATTGTTCACCTTCCTTTTTCCTGTTCCACCCTCCAGCCATGTGCAGATAAAAATGAGTGTTTGGGACAAACCCCCATCACTTCTGCCTTGATATTTTATCCTGGGTTTCAGCCCAGGCTTGTTGCAGGTGGCTCTTATGCTGTTGGCAGCTCTATACTCCTATGGCATCCTTGTACCTGCCTGGACCTCTGAATCAGGCAACAGGGCAGCTGCGGTATTAGAGGAAATCACTGAAAATGCAGCTATTTTACAGTTTTAGGCTTCAGAGTGTATTTTAGTAGCTTCAAAGTGCCTGTCTCAAGACTCGTACCTGACAAGTGCTGTGTGATGCCATTGCCTTAGCTGGCTGAGGGGGAGGAGGAGAGGGAAAGGTGCCTTGCAACCCCAAATGCTCAAGAAGTTGATGTATGGGAAAGGAACAAGTTTAACACTTCTTGTTAGACTTCCTTTACTGAATTCTGGAAGATCTTCATGCTCTGTCACTGAAGCACTTGGCTCTGCTGGCAGAGAGAGCCAGATGGCTGCCTTCATGGTGTGTGTGCCATGTCCTCAACTCAGGAGCTCCAAAACAGTCCTGCAGTGCTCTGGGGACATTGCCCAGTGCAGGGCAAAGCTCTTCTGTGCTGCTCTGCAGCTCCTGCCGGTGTGGATGCTTCATGAGCCAAGTGCTGAAGAGGGGTGTGTAGCCTTGATGACTTGCTTAGTGGGGAGATAGGTGGTATTCAGGCCAGAATGGTGTGGGAAGTTGAAGAATATTTTAGTGGCAAAGTTGGAAATGAAACTGAATTCATACAGGATCCTGCAGAAATGGCAGCTGCCAGGGCAGGTCCTCCAAATGGAGTGGTCATATGCAATGGTTATGCAGAGAGGGGTTCAGAGTGAAGAGCCAGAAAAGGGCTGGAAGGTGTTTGGTGGTCAGTGGAAGCTGTTTGTGATGTGTCTGCTTTTCCTTTGATTTCATTCAGGCAGTTGAGCATTTTCCAGCGTGCCCCAGATATGCTGCAGGTGGACACCCAAGGGCAACAGGATTTAAACTATCCTGACAATGGGAATTCCAGGAGCTTTTTAAAGGTGCCTTTGGGGAGAGACATCACAAGGCTCAAACAAGACATGCTAGAGAAGACGCCAAGATGGGAAGGAAGGGAGGAGCAGAAGAAAATGATAGAACCAGTTGCCAGGGTGGGAGAAGCCAGGGAGAATGTGACTGTGAAACCAGCCCCTGAGTTGGAGGGAATCAAGAAGACAACAGTGAAAATAGTCCTGAGGATGCAGGAAAACAATGTGAAAAGAACAGTGAGACCAGCCCCAGGGATGGAAGAAGCCAAGGAAAAGATGACAGTGAAACCACTTCCCAGCATGGAGGGAGCCAAGGAGAAGGCAACAGTGAAACTATCCTCTGGGGTGAAGGGAGCTCAGCAAAACAACACATCCAACGACCAAACAATGTCAAAAGAGCCCCCTGCATCAGTGGAAACTGTAAGACCCGTTCCTCAGGCTGCTGCACTGAAAGAGAAGAAGCAGCTGAGGGCTGCTGACTTCAAGTCAGAGCCACGGTGGGATTTTGAGGACCAGTACCTGCTGGACAACTCATCTCCACCATGGGTAGGTGTGATGGCCATGTGTGTTCATCAGGAATGGTGCCTCCCTGTTGACCTCCTTGTCCCCTGGGCATGTGAGTCCATTGCAGTTGAGGATGATCTCTGAGCTGGTAGGTCAGCTCACTGGTATGTAGATGCTGTTTGAACCCAGAGGGGGAGACTTTATACGTATGACTCAGCCTGGGCAGTCCTCCACCATCCTGCAGTATGGGAACTTAGTGCAGTTGCCCACATTTCCAGGGGTTCCTTTGAAAGTCAGCCTGAGCAGGCGTGTTTGGAGCTCAGGTGCATCAGGGGATCAGGTGCATCTGTCCTTCTAGAGGTTCTACAAGGTGATCTCACTCTTAGATGCTTTGGTAAGGGCATAGGGGGCTTAGCCACACAGTGCAGAGTAGATGTTCCCTGTGATGTGGCACCCTAAGGAGTTGTGTCACAGTCTTGTGATGCCTATGGGTAGGTGTTAGGTGTCTGGCACTAAATGGCAGTGGTCATAAAGGTGTCCCATTTCTCACCTGAGAAACTGAACATCTGCATTCCTATGAAGACTCAGGTTTACAGTCCTCAGGTTTCACAGAACCATAGAATGGTTTGGGTTGGAAAGAGCTTTAACATCATCCAGTTCCAACCCCCTGTCACAGGCAGGGGGACCTCACACTAGACCAAAAGGAGCATGAGCAGCAGGTCAAAGGAGGTGATCCTGCCTCTCTACTCTGCACTTGGGAGACCCCACTTGGAGCACTATATGGAGCTGTTGGAGCAAGACCAGAGGCCATGAGGATGATCAGGGGCTGGAGCACCTCCTGTGTGGAGACAGGGTGAGAAAGTTGGGGCTGTTCAGCCTGGAGAAGAGAAGCTGTGTGGAGACCTCAGAGCAGCTTTCAGTGTCTGAAGGGAGCTACAAGGGTGCTGGAGAGGGACTCTTCATCAGGGACTGGAGTGATAGAACAAGGGGTGATGGATTCAAACGGAAACAGGGGAAGTGCAGGTTAGGTATCAGGAAGAAGTTCTTTAGTGCCTTGATCTTCGGTGTATGCCACCCAGCTAAAGAAAACAAGCAGGGTGACAGTGAGGGAACAGGAGGAGGAATGTCCCCCTGCGCCTGTTCACCCAAGCACATACACACCAAAGCAAGTCACAAGCTTTGGCAGCAGCGTTGCAGCAATGACACTTGTGCTAGGCTGGGCTGTGAATAATGATGCTGGCAGTGATGGTGAGCCCGGACACAGGAGGCTTTGTTAGTCACTTGTATTGAAGTCAAACTTAAGGTCAGGTCAAAGAAAAAGGGTGAGATGAGGTTTGGTAAGCATGTACCTACCTGCTTTGAAGACAGTAGGGTGGGGAAAGTTCCCATTTTCAATGTTTTCTGTCAATATTGGCAAAAATTCAACTATGTGTAGGTGTGCCCATGGAGAAGTGATGGTTAAAAAGTAACTTTTTTTACTGTTCTTGTGGTTTACTATCAGCAAGAGGAGAGTCTTTCTCAGCTGTTGCAGTTCACCTTTTCCATCCCATATGTGGGCACCCATAGCGAGCAGGCAGATTCTTTCCCCGTCCAGAGCTCCACAACTCAGATGGTCCCAGCATGTTGGGTTCCTATCTGGGATTTTCTTGCTATGCACTGAATCCTCATCACCACAGGGCAAGTAATTCAGATCAGATCTGGCATTCAGCCACTTTGCTCCTCTATGTTCCTGAAGGCCTGGTCAGCACAGCAGAGGTAAAACAGAACCTCAAATGATACAGTTGTACCTGTCAAGTAGCACTTGCACAGCTACAGCTTTATAAAGTTTCTTTACAGATCCTGTTTGTTGGGAGTGCTGTTCTGTTCTTTGGATCACCTCTGCCTGTGTAGGTTGTATTACTGATGTGAGCTTCCAGAAGTAAGTGTGGTGCCCACCATCAGGTTGTCCTAACAGCCGTGGAATTGAAAGCCTGTTTTCTGCTCTGGTTTTGCACAACTTTTATTCTGACCATAGTTTTGACCTTTCCTTTGCAGCTATGAGGGTTTGCAACTAATTTAAAATGAAATTTGAGCATCTCATAATTACTCAGGCCCAGCAACAGGGGCCTTTGGGGAAGTTGTAAACTCTAGCAAAGCTCTCGGCAAGCAGACGGGGCTGGTTGTGGTACACAATACTGTCTCTGTGCCCCATCTTATGCTGGTAATTCTTTGTAATGCTTACCCAGAGCAGTTTTCCCTGGCAATCCTGTTTCTGGAAGGCTTGGACAGACAGGTAGCCCTCTTTAGAGTGAGGAGGGTCTTTATACATGGGTGTAAATGGCCTTTACACACTGCTTGTGCTAAGAGAGGAGGGGAGAGTGTAGGCTGGTGAGCAGAAGACAGGAGCGCCTGTTCTAGCTCAGTGGTCTTAGATGAGTCATTTCCCTTTTTAAAGTCTCAGTGCCACCATCTTCCAGCATTGCCATGTGTTATTGTGGTGGCACTGGGGGCAATGTAGATGTTGCTCCAGGGGACTGTCAGGGCTGCAGGCACCATGGCGTTCTGCTCAGACCTCTGCCGGTGGAGCAGGGGCTACTCTTGAAAGTTTAATCCCATTCCCCAATCCCAGCATGCCCTGGACACATGTGGATCCTAGAATCACAGAATCAGTGGGGTTGGAAAAGCCCTTTAAGGTCATCAGGTCCAACCCTTACCCCAGCCCTGCCAAGGCCACCCCTAACCCACGGTGTGTGAGCACTTGCAGGGACGGTGGCTGCAGCCCTGCCCTGTTCCAATGCCTGAGCATCCTTTGGGGAAGGAATTGTTCCTCAGCTCCATCTAAACCTGCCCTGGTGCAGCTTGAGGCCATTTCCTCTTGTCCCATCCCTTGTTCAGTGGGAGCAGAGCCCAGCCCCTCCTGGCTCCGTCCTCCTGTCAGGTACTTGTAGGGAGCCATGAGGTCCCCTCTGAGCCTTCTCTTCTCCAGACTAAACCTCCCCCCCCCCCCGGTCTCTCAGCTGTTATGTATGAGCTTTATTGGTTTGATGTTTCATTTTTGAGTTCTCTCTCCCTTGTGGTGCTTTCATGTTGTTCCCCATTGCCCCTTTTGGCAGTGCAAGCCATTCCTCTGCTGATGGCTGCAGTGTAGCCTCTTGAGAGGAGCAGCTCTTCGGGGACACCTCTGTTATCCAAAGAGCTGTGGCTGTTACGTGCAGAACTTGGCTGTTAAAGACCTGAGCTTGTGACCTGGCTCAGCCTCACTGAGTCCCTGGCAGATGATCCTGTCTTTGGTGCAGGATGTGCATCCTTCTTCCTGGGCTCCTCATGTCTTGAGACACCCACAAATGGGAGTGGGTGAATTACATGGCTAAGAGTATGTATGCCACATGCGACAGTACCTCACCCCTCCTGCCCAGTGTTAATGCCTGTAGACACAGTGGGATTAGGTCACCAGGATCCTGCTCATCAACTGCCAGATGTTCCCATCTTCACATCTGATGAGCTGCAGAGCACGTGCAACCACCTCAGAAGTGCAGAGCAGGAGCTGGCAGGGAAATGAGAGGCAGCAGTTCACAGCAGGCAGCGGAGAACATCCAGCACTGAGGCCGCACAGCATCTGGGTGTGCAGAACAGCTGAGCAGTGGGGGAAACCCTTCCTCAGGATGGAAGAGAGAAGATTAGGACCTTTCACTAAGGGTCTTTAGTGAGTCTGTGGATCCAGACGTGTTGGGTCTCACTCCTGAACCTGATGTCTAACTCTGCAGAGAGAAGTGACTAGGAGCACCCCCACCTCCTTCATTTCCTACATGATCAGGCTTTTCCCTGCTTCCTCTGGTGTTGGTCCAGTCTAGCTGTGGAGGCAGAAGTAGTACAAAGCCTTGGACAGTACAAAGTACAGCTTGAGTAGGAAGGGAGTGTCCCTGTGTCTGGATGTGAAATGTGCTGCAATTGAAATGATGCGAACATGAAACCCTCCACAATGTTCTCATTGCACTCCTGTTGTGACAGGCAGAATGGGGGCTGTCTCCTCAGGCTGTCACCAAATTGTCATCCTCACCCATAGCAGAGAACCCAGGTGAGCTGTGGAGCACACAGCAAGGCTTTGGCAATGCAGTGTGGCCCTTGGTGGGGATTTGAGCTGGGCATGGAGGCCACTTGGTCTCCTGCTTTGTCTTTCAATAGCTATTGCAGTAGCTTTTAAGGAAAGATGTCTAAGAAAGGCTACAAAGTGGGGTTGATTGCTCTTCATCTGTACTCACAGCCTAACTCCTGCCAGCTACAATGAGACCCTTTTGTTAGAGAGGAGAAGCTGGCTGGGATTCCCTTCTCAGCCACACGCTTCTCTGTGATTCATTTATGACACTGAACAAGATGTTTGCACGCTTTCTCTTATCTGTAAGGGCAGTGATAGTGGTGATTTGATCTCACATGTTCCTCCTTGTGTTTGCTTGTGTGTGCTCTGAGGCCAGGGCCCTGAGAGGTATGTTGCCAGCAGGAACTGCTAGCTTTATTTGGTGTATTGAGGTTAGACCTATTATATTGATAGACCTGTTATATTAATGTGCATCAGTTAGGCCCAGAGCCAGTAAAACACGAGCATCACAGGCCTGCTGTTCTCAAGAGGGAAGTCTCAGAGAGCTGGAGTCACTCTAGCTCCTTGTAGGTGACTTTCCACCAGCTAAATATTGATGTAATGGTGAAATTTTGCCTTATGTTCCCAGTGATGGGAACACAGGGGAATGGGTGATGTACCACTGGAGTTTCTCTAGTTCTTTCCCATCCTCACCCCTAGTGCCACAACCACGGGTGCTCACTCAGCTTCATCAGCTCCCTGCTAATCAGTCCTTATTGTTTTCTTTTTGGTTTGTTCAAGACCTGCTCTGAATCAGTGAAGGCCAAAGCTGCCAAGTCTGACTGGCTGCGAGGTCTCTTCCTGCCCAACATCATGCTCTTCACAGACAAGAGATACTTCAGTGACAGTGAATGGGACCGCCTGGAGCATTTTGCACCTCCCTATGGCTTCATGGAGCTGAATTATTCATGTGAGTCCCTCAGGACGTGTCAGGATGGGACCATCAAACTCCCAGCAGGGACCTTATGCCAAGTAGCTGCAGGTTTGCAGCATCTCCCTGTCAGAGGCATCAGGCTAGGTGGATCTTGTGGTGGAAACTGATGGTTTCACTATGTCCATCCCTAAGGTTCTTAATGCTAACTCTCCACTGTTTGCTTCCTAGTGGTGAAGGAGGTGATGTCCCTGCTGCCCCCAAATCCCCACCAGCAGCTGCTCCTGGCCAACAGCACCAGCAGCAAGCCAACATGCATCAGCTGTGCTGTTGTGGGGAACGGAGGAATACTGAATAACTCTGGGATGGGCCAGGAGATTGACTCCCATCACTACGTCTTCCGGTAAGGCAGGCTTCCTTCTTAGAAGATACACAGCCAGCTTATTGTGGCTAGCAGATAACTGTGCTGGATAACTTCACTGAGTCTCAGGTGCCAGCATGACTGATGAAAAACCAAAAAGGAATTGGAAAGTTCCTAAACACACAGGAAGAGCCTGGGATTCACAGATAAGCCATAAAGAGCCATCTCCAAAGCAGGGGCTCTCCTTCAGATCAAGATGTGTAGTTCAAAATGGGCTTAACAGTCTCTTATTCCAGACTGATGTTGTCTTTTCCTGTTAGGAACATGGATGCAAGGGTTTGCTCACCCACTAACTCGGCCTCTCTGTTTGATTCCCTTGGCTAGGGTGAGTGGGGCTGTCATCAAAGGTTACGAAAAAGATGTGGGAACAAAAACCTCCTTTTATGGATTCACAGCCTACTCCCTGGTGTCCTCTCTCCAGATCTTGGGACACAGAGGCTTCAGCAACATCCCACAGGGAAAAGTAAGTCAGGTCCATGCTATCTGCATGCACAGCTTTGATGGGATGCTGTTAGTCTGTGGCCTTCAGTTCTGATCTTGCCGTGCATGAGGAGCAAAGTGGCTGAGCCAACACTTTAGCTCAGTGGGAACCTGCACTGGTGTGGCTCTGAGTGAGTATTTGCAGTGAGAACCTGCGTCAGTCCTGCCCCATCCTTTTGGCTTGTGGAAGTAGCTGCCCATTAGATGTTTTCTCCATTCTGCTTCTGTGGGGTAGTTAAAAGCTGCAGGCTGAAGATGTGGGTCTCAGAAGCAAAGAGCCTGGATGCCTGCTTGCTTGTTGTTTTTAACATCTCTTGTGCTGCTCATTTTGTGCTCATTTGTGATGCTCACTTGCTTCCTAGCATGTCAGATACATTCACTTCCTGGAGGGAGCTAGAGACTACGAGTGGCTGAAGGCTCTTCTGCTGAACAAGAACATCAGGAAAGGATTCTTGAACCACTACGGGTAAAACAAGCTAACCCCACCTCTGCACCCTTCAGTGTGGAGCTCTCTGTTGTGCCCTTCTCCTCTCCCCAGTGCTTAGCCCTGCTGAGGTGCAGGCCAGGAGAAAGCCAGGTTAATGTCTGGAGAAGTATCTTCCTTCTCCACACCTCTGAGCACTGCTGTAACCAATACACCTCCTTCCCTGATTTCAGTGATGTGTGGCCAGAGCTTGGAGAAAGCTTTGTGGTCCTCTGGGATTAACACGTGCTGTTGTCTGGTCTGGTGTCCATACATGGTGGCCTACTTGTGGATGAAGGCCTGGTTTCACCAGTTCTTGCCTGTGCACATGGATTTGATATTCCTGTCTTCTGTTCTTGCCCCTTCTCCCTGATCTCTTCCTCTGCAATGCACACAGGTTGTGGAGGCCTGGTCATGATCTGTGAAATGATAGAGACTAACTGAAGTGTTTGTGGTGGTTCTGTTATCACCAAGTGTATCAGGGCTGGTGCTTTCCAGCTGTGATGAAATACAGGAGCTTGTCCTGAGTCTTCCCATTCCTGTCCTTAGGCAGAGGCCCCGGGAGAGATTTGAGGAAGGTTTCACGATGGACAGATACCTGGTGGTTCACCCTGATTTCCTCAGATACATGAAGAACAGGTGAGCTGAGGGTTATGTGCTCTGTCACTGCCTTGTTTCTGGCCAGCACCATCTCTGGGCTCTCTCCTGCCAGCTCACTCCCTTGAAACTGCAGCTTAGCCACCCCAGCAGGCTGGGGGTAAACTTCACCAGGGTGCAGTCAGGTAGAGTTCTGTGGTGCTGCAGCGGGGTGTTAGTGCTGGCTAGACATACAGCACCTAGAAAAGCAACAGCCATGGGATAGTTTGGCTTTCTGCATCCCAAAATGGATGCAAATGGCAACTTCAGGTGTGGGAAGTGTTGCTAAAGTGCCAGAATTCAGGACCATCCTTTCCTGTTCCCCAGTGCTTAAGCACCTTGGAGGAAGGCTCTGTAAGAGCTCTTCTGAGATCTGTTCTTGACTTGGGAGGTTGGTTGTGCCCTCAAACACCGTAACAGGCACTTCCTCAGTATCCCATTTGCCTGCCCTGGCTGTTGTTTGCATCTCTAAGCCTTTTCACAAGCCTCCTGGAAGATCTGCCAATCGTGGACCACACGTGACCAAGAGATGCAGGAAGAGCTCCTGTGGTGCCCTGCTTTGGCTGTGTTTACCCTTCAGTCTCCTTGAGAGCTGCTATGCCTTCTCTGAGAGAGGACAAATGCAGTGCCAGATGGCTTGCACCTCCCTGCTTTCCTTTCCAAGGCCAAGAGGACTCTAATGCTATTTTTGCCTTGGTGTGGACTCCTGCCTTCCTAAACTGCTGGCATAAACCACCACAGCTCCTAGTGGGATTTGTGACCTGCCTCTGCACTTTTCCTATGCCTTGTTTCACCCCTCAGTGTGGATGGGGAGCAGGGTATATTAGTGAGCTTCAAAGCCACTTCTGTACTGCAAGGCAAAAGACAGATTTAAGAATGGGCTTGGACATCCTTTAATCCCCCTCTTTATCCCCACTGCCCCAAGACCTACCACTTCCATAAAGCTGGGGCAGAGCAGGGCTTAGGTTGCAGTGCAGGTGCTGGAGCATTCTAGGCTGGCCTTGTGCTTTACTGCCCATGCAGCAGTACCCACACATGTGGGCTTGTCTAAAATGCCTTGTATGGTCCCACAGTGCTGCAGGGAGGGAAGAAGCCACACAAGGGGACAAGATGTGCCTGGCATGAGCCACCACCCCCAGCAACTGCTCTGTGCTTTCTGTTCTCCTGCTGCAGGTTTCTGAAATCTAAAACACTGGAAAAGCCCTACTGGAGGCTCTACAGACCCACAACAGGGGCCTTCCTGCTGCTGACTGCCCTCCACCTCTGTGATCAGGTAAGGGCATGATGATTCTTGCACTCAGTGCTGTCTGGAAGAGGAGGCAGGAGAACAGGGTAGAGCAAGGGTGGCTCCAACCCTGCTTACCACGTGCCTTGAGAGTATATAGGTTCTTGTCAGCTGTGGAGGAGCAGATTGAAGAGAAACACCCCCAGATAGTTCACACAGGGGACGTGCAGCCTGCTGAGAGCTACCCTGCATCCTAGGGAGAGGACAGCAGGCTCTCTGGAGCCAATGTTTGTAGTCTGGTCCTTCTAGACCCCCCCATGCCGCATCACCCAGAGGAGCCCCGAAAGACACCTGTCCTGTGCTCCCTCTCCATTTGGGAGCTGTGTGCTGTACTCCACTGGCTGCCTCTCCTCAGTGAGCCCTCTGTCTTTCCCAGGTGAGTGCCTATGGCTACATCACGGAGGGGCACGAGAAGTACTCGGATCACTACTATGACACGGACTGGAAACGTCTGGTTTTCTACACCAACCACGACTTCAACCTGGAGAAGGAGGTGTGGAAAAAGCTTCACGATGAGAACATCATGAAGCTTTACCAGAGATCCTGATTGTGTGGGTAAGGGCCATTGCCTGGGGAATCTTTCCACCTCTCTGGGAATAGAAGAGGACCACCAGAGCCAAGGTTAGGTCTGGGCTTCCAGGCACATTTCATGCCCACAAAGGTACTTGTCTCCTTCAGCACCTCTGTTCTCTCAGTGCTGCTACAAATGAGCAAATGCTGCAGACCAGGAGAACAGCAAGAAAATGCAGCACGCCACCAAAGAAATCCCAGCTGGCTGTGCTGCAGGACTGTTGCTGATGGTGGATCTTGCTAGCATATGGTCCAGTGTCATAGAGTCACAGAATGCATCTTCATCCAGGTTTTCTCTGTTTGCAAGGAGAGGCTCCTCAGGCTGGGGCTACTTCTGTTCTTGGTGATCATCTCTGTGAGTGGTGCCTGTCTTGGAGCTGGGTGTATTGTCTGAGCAAGCTCCCTCAGCAGCCAGTGGGTGCACAGATCCTGTCTCAGGCTGACTTAATTCCTGGAGTGCTGCTCTCACTCCATGCAGATAGAAAGGATGGATGGATCATTCCAGGTGACTAATATGAGAGAGGATGTGTTTCACTTCTGCTTCCCAGTGTAGTCTCATGATGACACCTCCAAAGGAGCACTCCCATCAGCTCCAGAGCAGGTAAATGCTCTCCATTGTGCAGCAGGGGTGCCAGACCTGGTGCCACTTGCTCTGGGCCTCCCCTCACTGCAGAACAGGGGAATTTTGGGTCCTGATGTGCCAAGTCCTTGCTTGGCTGGGCTTTGGCACACTTGGCTCCCAGCTATGCAGGGAGCACTGTGTTTGTCCTTTTGCCAGGAGAGGTAGGAGCTCTCCAAGTCCAGGCATGGATGCTGTCCCCATCGTGCTGAGAGGAGCGCAGTTAAAGTCAGCAAAGCTGCAGCATGTTGGCTTCTGAAAGGGCTTGTGCAGACAAAATAAATGGCACTACTTGGGCCAAACTGATTTTCCCTTGTAGCCCTGTGGCTTGTGTTATTCAGTGTGTCCAGAGCTGATGCTTAAAGGCTGAGAGAATGGAGGGTGAAGCCAGGAAAGGGCAGGACTGTTCGTGATAACGCCTCTGCAGCTTGTGTGGATATACCTGAGCATCCCCAACTTGTTCCCCTTGCTATCCCAGGACAAACACCTCCTGAGGAAGTGGGTAAACCTGGCAAGTTTGTCCTTGTCCCAGCAACTCTTCTGTGAGTACATCAGATGCTGGAGACAAACGCACGAAGGACAGGCTGCCTGGAGGGGGGGTGAAGTCTCTGCAAGCATTCCAAACCTGCCTGGACCCGTTCCTGTGTGACCTGCTCTGGGTGGTACTGCCCTGGCAGGGGTTGTGCTGGATGATCTCCAGAGGTCCCCCCCAGCCCTGCTGATGCTGGGATTCTGTGTGACTCTGTGGTGTTTCCCCTATGATACCGTGCAGGCAAAACCCCCTCCCAGTGTCCAGGCAGGTCCAGTGCAGCTCCTTGGGCTCCTCAGGCCCTGCACTGGGCCCAGCTGCACATTGACTGGTCCCAGTGGACCTGCTCTGGCTGTGAGTGGTTTTCCTTTCCCGCAGCATCCTGCCAGGGGCAGCAGTGTCTCCAGGGACCCCTGGGCTCCCAGAGGCAGTTGAGCACGGTTTGTCAGCAGGGTTTGTCAGGCCTCATTTCCTTTGTCCCTTTATCCCCTGTGCTGCAGAGAGGCCAGGCAGTTTCTCATGTCTCACTAAGCTTGTTTGCAAAGGACAACCTCCCCCATTGATAATCTACGTGAAGAATTGAGTTTATCTGGGAGAGGGTGTAGCCTGTGTTTGGCTGCTCTGCCTGTACAAGCCCTGCGGTGACCGTGGGAGCAGGGAGTTATCTGGAATGCACTGTGCTTCTGTTGGGAATGGTGGATGTAGCCCCATGTGAACCCCAAATCCATGGGAAACCACGGGCTTTGGAGCAGATCTGGGGAGCAAAGAGCCTCCCTGTGAAGGGGGAGCCTGATGGAGGCTGGGCAGCCCCCAGAGCCCACTGAGGACAACCGAGGAGCTCGGGGTGTCTCAGCCCCTCGTGGTGACCGGTGTCCCCTGTCCCCAGGCCCTGCGGGCTCTCCCTGCCCAGCACTCCTTGGCTGGGCTGAGCCACATTGCTGTGGGTTGCTTAGTGACCAGCTCCACACTGTTCTTCCTGCCTGAATGGGGCTTTTCTCTTCCCCAGAAGTTGGAAGAAGTTTCTCTTAGGCCCTTCCCCCTCCTTCTCTTTTGTTTCTGGCTCCTCTGGAAAGCGGGATGGGGCTGAGTCCTGCAGAGCAAAGGGATCATGGTGGGCAAGGAGGCTCTGGGGCTGGCAGCCCCCAGCCTGGGTTTTTCCCTAGTGCCCAGCTCTGAGGCTTCCCAAAGTCAAGGGAAGGAAGCTTTCCCAGGAGGCCGTTTGCTCCAGGCTTTCCTCCCATGCAGCTGGCACAGGTAGATGGTACCAGGGATAACCTTGGCTGGAGGAGGGCCTTTGCTGTGCTCTGGGGTTGCCCAGCAAGCTCAAACCCACACCCTCTGTGGCTCCAGAAAAGCAGCTCTGGCCTGGCCCTGCCCGGCCCATCCTCACTTGGCTCCTGTCCCAGTGCACCGAGGCATCCTGTCCCACCGTGGGCTGACAGGGCACACATGGATACCCATCCCATGGAGCACAAGTCCACCAGAGCCACCCCGCTTTGCAGCCAGGTCCTAAGCAGTTGAGGGGCTTTGGAGGTGGCATTTCCCAGCCAGGTTCTGGGCTGGCACAAACCAGTGCAGCAGAACCTATGGAGAGCAGCAAGAGCTGGAGCAGCCTTGGACAGAGCCGGGTTTCAGGACTAGGGGAATGGCCCAGCAATGCTGCAATGCCAGACCAGCCCCAGCCTCCTCTGAGCAGCTGAACAGAGGCAGTGCCATGGTTCAGGGCCACCCCAAATGTGCCCAGGCAGGTCCATGTGGCTGGCAGGCACTATTGTCCCAGTGCCAGCAGGTGGCAGCTCCAGTTCAGGACCTGTCAGCATCCTGCTGCATCTGGCACGTCCAGGTTTGGCACAGGCCGTGTCCCAGCGCTGTCCCAGCCCTGCACTGCCCACCCTGCATCACGCCCTTGTCCCCCAGTGTCCTTCACTTTATAACACCTGCCTGCCCATAGCATTATGGCCCGGGAGCTCCTTGGGGCATGCAGGGACATGCACAGGAGGAGTTCGGTACCCACAGATGTCACTCTCTTGCAGCTGCAAAGCTGCAGCCTCGGCTTGTGCAATGTGATGTGGTGCTGAAGGCAGCACAAGTGGAGGGAGCAGCCGTGGGATCTGACATCATGAGACATGCCTCGGACACAGCGGCTCCTCCTCATGTGTGGCCGCGATACCTGGTGCCTGGAATCTGCTGTTGCATCAGCCCTGCCTTATTGGGAAGCTGTTGGTGAGTACCGTGAGGGCTGTTACAGCGTGCCCGGCTCCTCCTGGGGCTCCCCAGGAGGTAACAGCCTCTAAATACCCCCTGTTGTGGGGACCAGATCCACTGCTCACCGTGTCACCTTCCTGCCAGAGCTTGTGTTTGGTTCCACCTCTTCCCTTTGTGTGCTGGGACTGCTCACTGCTGGCAGATGCAGGGACCGTGTCCTGCTCATGGGCACAGGCACGTAGCTGCTTGGCTGGGGCCTGAGCAGGAGGAAGCAGATGGGGACTTGCTGGGCTGGGGGACCAGGATGCACCCTGAGGACATGTGGGAGCGGGGTTGGGCTGACCAGGCCTGGGGACACCATGTGCTAGGGCTTGGGGTGTCTGCTAGTGCTGGCAGGCACCACCAAACCCTGCCTGGCGCCACACAGGGCTCCGAGGCAGCCTTGTGCCGTGGTGGCACATCCAGATTGTCCCTCCTTGCTCCTTCCCAGGCAATCGCTCTGGAGCAGCCCTGCCTCACTGGGTGCTGTGGGGCTGTGCCTGCTCCAGGTCACAAACAACCCAGATGCCGTTTATGTTCCCCAGCTTACAGAGATGTTTGGGGCAGGGTGGGGGGTTCATTCACCCTCCTCACTCCCCTTGTCCACCTTCTCCCTTTGCTGGGGATGTGGCAGCAGGGAAATGCAGTCAGACCAGAAAAACGGTTGATGATAGGGGCATGAGGACAAGATAAAGGAGCAGCCCATGGCCTTGTTGTCAAAAAGCCCCAGGTGACCTCAGGGCATCTCACCTTGTGCCCCTGCTCAGGGGCTGTGGTACCGGGGCTCCTCTGCCAGGCTGAGCAGCAGCACCCTGGGGGCTGTGGGACTTTCTCAGCTCAGCCTGACCTGGCCCTCGGGCTGCTAAAGGACCTTGCTGTGTCCCGAGGGCATCCCAAGGCTCCCTCCATCCCTCCCTCCCTGCAGCAGGGGTGGACAAGGGGCTCGCTCAGTGTCCCCTCTCCCAGCTGTGTGCTTTGGGGACAGAGCCTGCCCTGACCCCTGGACCATGTGCTTTTGAGGCTCCTGTGTTTCAGCTCACCTCAGGCACTGTTTACCCTGCTCGGAGCAGGGCAGGATCAGCTCCTGTCTGCTGAGCCAGCAAGACGGGAGAAGGCAGCGGTTTGGATCCGCACCATGGTTACTCCAAGGTGTTTCCCAGCTCTGCACCCCTCCAGGGCATAACCCAGAGCCCCACAGCTTGCCCTGTGCCCGGTGGAGATGGGATGGCCTCCTGGCTGTGCGTTGGGCTTATCTTGCCCTAGTCCATGGTCCAGGGCTGACCAGCGGCTCTGCCATGCGCACACATCTCGTCACTGTGGTAAGAGCCAGGCTGGGCCCCAGCAGGGCCAACAGGAGTCACCACATACGAGGTCCCAGCCTGCTACCTCAGCCCGTGGCTTGTCCCCACAGCCCTCCTGCTTTGGGAGGGAGCAGGAGGGGACTGAAGGGTGAGTTTGCCCCAGGGGCTGCATCCTGCCAGATTGGATCATGGAGGGGTCTCTGTTGGAAGGGACCTTAAAGCTCCTCCAGTTCCAACACCTTCCACTAGAGCAGCTTGCTCCAAGCCCCTGTGTCCAACCTGCCCTTGAACACTGCCAGGGATGGGGCAGCCACAGCTTCTCTGGGCACCCTGTGCCAGCGCCTCAGCACCCTCACAGGGAAGAAGCTGGGGCACATCAGCTCCATTTCCCTGCACAGCTGCATCCCAGAACCCCTTTACCTGCCCAAGAAGCAGAGCCCAGCGCTCAGGGCTGCAGTTGCTGTGGAGTGATGCTGAGCACAGCCCTGAGCATCTCTGGTCCTGCAGCTGGGTGCTGCCATCCCACCGGGGTCCCCAGTCCTCCATCCGGTCACTTCCCCACTTCACCTGCTGCCTCTGGCTGCAGTAACACCTAAAACTCCAAGCACAGACCATTGGGGAGCATCCGCAGGCAGCATCGGTGTTGCAGGCACTTTACCTGACCCTGTGTCTGTGTGGAACCTGGGGAGATGAGGTTTGACCTCTGTTCTCTGTGCTCCACCAGGAAGGGGTTGTGCATCAGCCTCCCGAGGCATCTGCTGCCCAGTTTGTCCTTGATTTCCTTAAGGCGTCCCTATGGCACCATGTTCTCCAGAGGGGCTGACACAGCGACACATTCCTACACCCAGACTTGGAATTTCGGGGCTATTCTCCACAGGCAGCTCTTGGTCACGTCCTTAATGCCCCCGTGCCCTGTGCTGAGCAAACGGGGATATGGAAGCCCTGCAGGAGATCTCTTTCTCCCAGCTGGACGGTTCATACGCCAAAGACCACACGAGTTCCCCCCACCAACCCGTGGCCAACCAGCAGCTGGTGTGAACGGTGCTGATTTTCCTCTCGCTGGCCATGTGGAGGGCTTGGGGTTTGTTTCCAAGCTGTAATCACTGGAGCACAAAGCCCAGGCTAAAAATGACGCTTGCTGGTTTTCATTGTGATTTCTTTTGTGTTCTTTGCCTCATCTTTATTTGGCAACTCTCATCCTAAAGGGGTTTTCACACTTAACTTCTAAATTAAGCACCACTTAATGCTGGGGCATGGACCAAGTTGCATTGTAGCGCAAAACAAGCGGAGCAGATGAGGAACCAGGCATCTCATTTTCACCCTGTTGAAAAAAAACCCCAACAATAGAAAATCATCTCTCATGGGAACGGAGATGGGAGCGATGTGAGGAAACCAGCTCCTGCAGCCCGCAGGGCAAATGCACAGAGCTGCTGCCCCACCATAGATCATAAAATCTTCACAGAATTCCCAAGTGGTTTGGGTTGGAAGGGACCTTAAAGCTCCTCCAGCTCCAACCCTTGCCACGGGCAGGGACCCCTTCCATAGAGCAGCTTGCTCCAAGCCCCTGTGTCCAACCTGCCCTTGAACACTGCCAGGGATGGGGCAGCCACAGCTTCTCTGGGCACCCTGTGCCAGCGCCTCAGCACCCTCACAGGGAAGAGCTTCTGCCTAAGAGCTCAGCTCCATCTCCCCTCTGGGAGGTTCAAGCCATTCCCCTTGGCCTATGGCTCCAAAAGGCAAATTCCTGACTCTCCCCAGGCTTGCTCTGGACCATTGACCATCCACCTCCAACACCAACCCTTGCAGGGTCCCCCCCGTGGCTCGCCGGAGCAGTTGGTAATAATTAGCTGTGATTAATGAAGGGCCAGAATCAATTGCACATGAGGAGCTAATCCATCAGCTCAGAGCAAACAAGGGCAACCCCCAAGTCACGCTGGTGGGAACAGGCTCCAGGCTGCGGGACCTTTGAGCCCAGCCCCAGGCTCTTGTCCCTGCTCTGCTGGACCTGAGCCTTGTGATGCCCCCATGGGCTGGGATCAGGCTTGGCTGGTGGAGGCAAACCCCATCCATCTCTCCCACCAGAGCTGCCCTTTGCTTCTGGATTACCCATTAACTCCCTCCCCTGCCTGACCTTCTGCAGGGGTAGCTCCAGCTCAGCTTTAGACCTGATTTCACCCAAGTGGTGCTGGTTTGGTCTGTCCTGTCCCTCCTGCTCCTTGCCTGCTCCCCACAGCTCCCTGTGCAGCAGCAGAGCTTCATCCCTGCACGTCTGCTCTGAAACCAGCCCCATGTGGTGACCCCGGTCCCATGTCCGCTCTCCTGGTGGGACAAGGCCAGCGCTGCCAGCCTCGGGGTGCAGACCTGCTCCTGTGGTCACATCACAGCACGGCCATCAATGGAACCAGGGCATCCAGTGGGTGCCATCCACGCACAGCCAAAATTCCCAGAGGACCAAGGCTGGAGATGGTGGGAGCTGCAGTAACACAGACACAGAGCGGAATGCTGCTTGCTTTTACCTCCCTTGGAAGGAGCAGCACCATCGGGAACGTGCCTGGGCAGGCAGGAATGGGAGCGGGGTGTTGCTGGATCCAAGGGGATGAGAAGGGTTGGGAAAACGCTGCTGGCCCGGGGGTGCACGAGGGGAGCAGGGATGGGGGCTGGCCAAGGGTTCTTGGATCCGGATAACTACAGCGGGTATTTGGGATGGGGCTGGAGGTGGGTGACACCCGGGGTGATGTGCGGTGGGCGCGCAGGGAGCCGCGGGTGCAGGACAGAGGGATTGCACGGAGCAGGGCTCACCACGCTGCTGCTCCCCTGGGCTGGTGCTTCCTGAACATCCAACACTGCCCTGAAATCACTGCAGAGCCCGTGAAAGCTCCCGTTCTCCTTGCTGAGCCCCTTCCCCCGCCGGAGCAGCTTCTGGTGTGCATCTCCTTTGGTATGCATCTCCTTTAGTTCCCAGCGCTGCTCTCTTTGTTTAGGTGAGTTCAAGTAAAGCCATGTCGAAACACTCTCTCACCAAGAGGGAACTGAAGCATTTCCTTCCCCAAAACACCAAAATGCTTCATTTGGATTTCCCCAAAATCCCCCAAACGCGGGTTCCCGTTCCCCATCCCTTGAACTCAAAGCCCTGAACCGCTCTGTTTGCTGCTAAACCGCGTCGGGAGGGAGCCATCCGGCAGCACCACAACAGTTCCCCCTCCTCTTTCCTCCCCTTTGCCTGCACCCCGGAGCCCGGCTTCCCCCGGGAGCTCCTCTACCAGGGGCTAACCCGCAGCAGATGCCTCCAGCCGGAGCCGGCGGTGGCTGCGCAGGGTGGAAGCGGTGCTGGAGCCCAACAATAAGTTATGGAAAGGGGAACCCTGGGCGCTGGGGGAGCGGGCGGGGGCGGCGTGGGGAGGTGCAGACAAAGGGGCCCGGTTCGCTGCCGGGTCAGTAAATGTTTAATCCTAGCGCGCACAGAAAGCGGCTCAAAAGCGCTTTTTCTCGCCGCGAGTCTGAAGCAGGCGGCCCGGTGCCTCCTCCCTCCCTCCGGCTCGCTCCCTCCCTCCGCAGGAGGATCCCAGCCCGCTCCAAGGTGCGGGACGGAGCCGGGCTGCGAGAGGAGGAGGAGGTCGGGAAGTTTGTAGGGATCCTGCGCTGCTCCCGCGGTTGAGGTGCCTGGGATGGGGTCTCCGCACTGGAAGCGGCTCTGCCTCCTGCTCCTGGCGGGGTTAACGTCCTCCCTGCTCCTCTACGGTCACTACTACGCTACGGTGGAGTCGCCCAGCAGCCAGAGGATCCTGGCCAGGCAAGGAGGGGAAGGGGAGGCGGGATGTGTGGATGAGGAGTCGTGCACTGGGACGGGGAGGGGGCATTGGGGTGCTGTTGGGGTGCTGGGGCGGGCCCTTTAGTGCAGGTTATCCCGCTGTGCCCCCGCTTGATGGCTGCTGTGGGAAATGTGCTCGCAGCAGGTTCTGTCCCGTCCCCCCCCCCCCTCCCCAAAGGTGTCCTGGGCATCTCCGAGCCCAGGGGTGCCCAGAGCGGGACCCCGGGGCCGTGGGGGGCTGCGGGGGTCCCCGTGTGTGCTCATCCCATCGCAGTGCAAAGGAACCGCCGCTGGGTGCAGGGGTGCTCAGTTCCCAGCAGGATCGAACCCCCTTCAGCAACCTCTGCATCCCCACTGGGCTGAGTGAGGATCGGAGCCGGTTATCCGGGGGCAGGTTTGGTCCCCACGGAGCTGCACCGATCCCTGGGGCTCACCCGACCCCTCGCAAACTCCCAGGGGCTGCAGCACCTCCCAAACCCAGCGATGTGCATCTCCCTCTTTGTGCTCCCTGCCTCCGGGCATCCCCCGGCCTCCCGGGCATCCCCGGCCTCCCCAAACCCTTTTGGGTCTCCTCGGTGCCGAGGTCCCGCAGGGAGCCCTGGGGAGCGTGGCTGAGCAGGGGTGAGGGAGCCCGCACAGCACCTGCCCTGCAGCTTCGGCCGCCCTCCTCTCCTGCGAGCATCAGGTGATGTGCGAGGAGAGTGCCTTGGGTGTCCCTCGCCTCCACACTGGGTGCTCTGGGTGCAGCAGAGCACAGCCGCCTGGGTGCTGCCCGGGAGCAGAGGATGCTTTGGGGACCGGAGCCAGCCCTGTGCAGGGTCCAGAGGCTCCTCTCTCTTCCCTGTCTGGGAGCTGGGGCTCTCCTTGCCCCTTCCTGTCATCCCAGGGCAGGGATCCCCCCTCCACCGGGCTTGCGCGGCAGCAGGACCCCAGCAGCCCTGGCAGAGGTTGCTGTTTCCCCCCCTTGCTGTGCTGGCTGAGCAGAGGTGCCAGTGGCAGCAGCGCTGGTGCTTGGGGCTGGGGTGTGAGCAGCTCCCTGCAAAGAGCTTGATGAGAGCTCATGAGAGGGGAACCTGAGGCCCATGGGGGCAGCAGGATGTGCACAAGGACCATGCTGGAGGTGGGAATGGGAACCAGCCGTGCCCTGGCATAGGGTCTGTGGTCCGTCCCAGGAGCGGGGTGTGGAGGAGACCCATGGGGTGGGTGCTGGGAGCAGGTTCCTATCACTGCCTGATCCTGCCCCAGCCCCGGGTCCCCCACTGCAGAGCCAGCCCAGCTCCTGCCCCACAGCTGATGGGATTTGAGGGTCAGCTCCTCCAGCCCCAGAGAGGAGCCTGGGGCAAGGTAACGGGGAGCTGAAGTGTGCTCCAAAGCTCTCCTGGGCTTTTACTCTTGGCTTTAATTCAGTTGTTAAAGCAAGACCCAAACCAGAGCAAATCCTGTTTGTGGTTACAAACACGCTGCCCACAATCACTCTGGACCAGGACCAGAGGAAATCAGCACTGCCTGGCTGAGGGATGCGGGGCTGAACAGGAGGTGATGCTGGGACAGCCGCTGTGTCACGCACTGATGTGCACAGAGCACACGCTTCCCACCCTCACACCATCAGGGGAGGTCACGTTCTGGCCAGGAGGTTTGGGTGAGCTGTGTCTATGCAGGGCCACAGAGAAGTGAAGGGGGTCAGGAAGAAGCTGAACCCCTCACTGATGCTGGTACCAAATCACCCAATGGCCAGACACCCATGGCAGTGCTCTGCTTCAGCACAAAGCTGGTGGCGGCGCTGAGGCCCTATGGAGATGGGTGAAGTGCCCCTGTCCCTGCGGATCCGACCCCCCTGCGGCGTGCAGCCAAATCCCTGGAGCCCCGGGGTTCGGCTGGGCACAGCCCTGTCCCCTCCATCCCCAACCATCTCCGGAACAGCACCAGCGAGCTGCTGGCACCGCCTGCGGGTGATTGCGGGGCTCTGCCCAGCCTCCGGTGCCGCTGGCTCTGCGCTGCTGGAAGATGCTTTCTGGAGCCCGGCGCTTTGCGGTGGGATGAAGCAAACCCCCTCCCGAGAGCCGGTTCACGTCGCTGCTCCTGCTCCCTCAAAGAGCTCTGCGGGGCCCTGGGCCTGTTTGCTGAAGATAAGGCAGGGCTGTGTGCGCAGGGCGCTCAGCTCTGTTATCTGCCAGGCCTGCGGGGCGGCCAAGGACCGCAAACGTCAGCTGGGAAAGCCGCGGCGGTGCAGAGCACACCCAGGCTTGGCCGGACCCGGTGCTGCCCCGGCAGCCGCGGCCACTCCTGCCCCGCAGCCCCATTGTGCATCGGCATCGGGAGCGTTGTCACCGCCTGAGTCAACGCGGCGGCACGAGGCGCTCCGCCACATCCTGGCGCCTGACGTCAAAGCCGCTCACCCGCTGCGTCTGCACAGGGGGGCCCTGGCAGGGCCAGGATGGGGCCTGGCTCCAGCACCCGCAGTTGGGATGCGGGCGCAGGGCAGCACGCGGAGCAATGAGGGAGAGGCCGTGGCTGGATGTGGGACCCATCAAACAGCAGCAGGCGCCAACTTCCTTGATCCCAGTGGATGGGGGCCTCCGGCATCCCAGGCAGCAGAGCAGGACCCTCCACCGGCAGCACCGGGGTCTTGCATTGTCCTGGGAAGGAGAAGGGAATGGTGTGAAGCAAGACACAGGGATGGGCAGTGATGCGCAGCTGGGGCTCATGAGCCTGATGGGGACGGGGTGGGGAGGTGATGGGGTGGGAGGGGCTGTTTGTGTCAGCTCCTGGGCACGGAGAGTGAGGGGAGCAGCTCCCATGGGCTGTGTCCCCATGGCCAGGCAAAAGGTGAGGGGGCAAAGAAGGGTTTGGTGCAAGGAGGTTTCTTCAGTCCCTGGTCTGTCGCTTGGGTGCTGGTGCATCAATAGGCTCCTGCCGGCAAGGCCCATGGGAGCTCCGGTGCCATAGGGATCTCCAGAGCTCCCTTGCAACCCCTGATGATCCTGGCTGTGTGTGATGGAGGAGGGCAGCAGGGCTGGGGGCTCCCTGGGGTCCTGCAGCACACGGAGAGATGCAGCTCCATGCCCCTGTAGCTGCTGCAGGACTCTCGCATGGGGGAGCTTTGCTTGGCTGTGCTGTGCTGTGCTGCTGTACCTGGCAGAGCTGGGCTGAAGGAGCAGCCTCCAGCGTTATCACGAGGGCTCCTGCAGCCTTTGGGTGGCCTTGCCCAGCCTTGCTGAGCACCATCCTGCCGGGAACAGGCAGGTTTGCTCAGGCTGGGCTTGTTGAGATGCTCACAGTGGTTTGGTAACACCAGGAGGCAGCGGTTCCAGCATCAGCCTGGGTGGTTCAGCCCCACATTGATGGATCCTCTCCAGGGATTTGTCCTCCCTCCTCTGCGCCAGCTCCAGTGCTCCTGGATGAGCCTCAGGGATGAGCTGGGGGCTCTCCCTGTGCTGGGGTGAGCTCTGGTGCCAGCACCTCTACACTGCGCACAGCAGGAGGGCTCCTTGCTTGTGCTTAGAGGGCAGGATGTGGCCATGGGGCAGGGCTAAGCTGGGGACCCTGGCCCTGGGCTGGAGCATGTGTGTGCTCTGCAGGACAGCGGTTCCTGCTGGGGAGATGCCTTTTCATGGCAAGATGGTTTGATTGAAAGAGCTGCACTGGCCATGCCCAGCCTCTGCGCAGGGACACCTGCACCCTCTGCATCGCCTGTCCAGAGCTGGGTGTTCTGGGATGGTGCAAAGAGGGAGCTGGGACTAAATCATAGAATCAATCTCGGGGTGGTTTGTATGGGAAGGGACCTTAAAGCTCCTCCAGCCCCAACCTCTGCCACGGGCAGGGACACCTTCCACTAGAGCAGCTTGCTCCAAGCCCCTGTGTCCAACCTGCCCTTGAACACTGCCAGGGATGGGGCAGCCACAGCTTCTCTGGGCACCCTGTGCCAGCGCCTCAGCACCCTCACAGGGAAGAGCTTCTGCCTAAGAGCTCAGCTCAGCCTCCCTTCGGGCAGGTTAAAGCCATTCCCCTTGGCCTGTCCCTACATCCCTTGTCCCAAGCCCCTCTCCAGCTTTCCTGCAGCCCCTTCAGGCACTGGAGCTGCTCTCAGGTCTCCCCTTCAGGAGCCTTCTCTTCTCCAGGCTGCCCCAGCCCAGCTCTCTCAGCCTGGCTCCAGAGCAGAGCTGCTCCAGCCCTCGCAGCAGCTCCATGGCCTCCTCTGGACCCACTCGAGCAGCTCCAGGTCCCTCTTGTGCTGCTGCTCCTGAGCCGGGTCAGGGCTGCAGGGGGGGTTCACCGGGTCCATGCCTGGGGAGATGCTCCAGCCCCAGCCAGGCTCTGGGCTGTCCCCTGTGTCCGGCCATAGCCCGTGGCACGGAGCAGGGTTTGGGTGGCGAACGAGCCTGGATGCCCTCCTGGGCAGGGCTGTGGGTGCCGCTGGTGCTGACAGGGGCTGTGCTGGCCATGGAAACCCAACGCTGCCGCGCTCCGCTCCCCACCTGCCCCTACCTGTCCCAGTGCCGCAGGCGGAGCTCCCAGGACAAGGGGCCCTTGTCTCCACCACAATGCCCCCGTTCTGGCCTGGGCACCTGCCCCTGCCGGCACCGGGGGGCTCTGAAGGGCTCTTGTGTGCGGGGATGAATGGGAGCCTGTTCCCCTCCGGTGGGCTCCCACCTCCTGCCCGCCAGGCTCTGACCCTGCCCGGCCCCAGCCCCACATCCCCCTGGGGCTGGGGCTGCTCTGCCTGGCTCAGGGCACCCCGATATCCTATGGAGGGAACCCTCTGCCTCTGTCCCTCAGCATTCCTCAGCTGGCCCCGTGGCAAAGGGTCCCACACACCCCAAGAGCCTCCAGACTCCAGTTATCGATTGCTTCTCCAGTCCCCCACCTCCCAGCTTGTCCCAGCCCTGTTGTCTTTGGGCTTGGGAAGGGTGGGATGGTGGGGGGAGAGCCGCGGGGGTCTCAGCAGGGTCCCCCCCCAGGGGATGCAGGTTCTGGTCCATAGGGGTCCCGGCAGTGGGAGCCAGCAGAAGGCAGCCGCTGCCTGCACAGACCCTGTCCTTTGCAAGTCCTCTGCAGGAGGACACGGGGATGGGCTGGGGAGCAGGGAGGTGACGTGGTCCTGCCCCATGGATCTCACACCTGGGGGGGGTCTCGGGGTGCTCCCGGCTGATCCCCCCCCCACCTCCTTCCCGCAGCCTCCTGCAGCCGGAGCCGCTGGTCCTGGCTCCACCGGGGGCATCGCGCCGGGCCCTTGGAGGGGGCTCGAAGCCCTTCAAGCCTCCCACCGCAGCGCTGCAGGAGCCCAGGCCCAGCAGGAAGCAGGTAACCACGGAGTCACGGCACGGGCTGGGCTGGAAAGGACCACACGGTCATCCCGTTCCAACCCCTGCCACGGGTACAGTGACCCCGGTGCCCCCCCTTGCCGGGCGCTGTGGGTTGAAGATCCATGTGGGGAAGCAGAGGATGTGCAGCGCTGTCCGGCAGGGGTTTTGTGTGTGTGTGTGTGTGGTGACCTCCATCCATGCACATGGGTCTCCCCAGGCCTCCCTATGGCGGCTGCAGCATCTCCCTGAGCAATTCCTCAGTGTGGAGGCCGGAGCCAGCATCACTCGCTGCTACCAGCCCAGGCTGGAAAGCCATGAGGATGGATGGACCCAGGCTCTGGTCTTGGGCACGGGGGCTGATCTTATACAGCAGAGGCCTTCAGCAGGGTGTCCACACTGCTCTGTCATGAGGCTCATGCTCCCCGGTGGCTCTGCAAGCCCTGGTCCTCCCAGCCCCGGTGAGCTGGGTACCAAGGGGTGTTTCACAGCGGGAAGCCAAGGTGTGAGGCAGTGCCCTGCCTGGGTGACCCCGGACATCTGATGGACCACGAGCACTTCTGCCCCTGGGTTTGCCCTCCCCTCGGTGTCTGCTGAGGGGCAGAGATGTCCAAGGGACGGCAGACCCAGGCTGGAGACTGACCCAGGGTCCTGCTCCCCCCCAGCCGAGCGCGTGCCTCCACTCGGTGATGAGCAGAGCAAAGGCAGACCCCAAGTTCGGGCAGATCTTCCGCTTCGAGAGCCCGGTGCTGATGTGGGACCAGCACTTCACCCCGGACACCTGGGACAGGCTGAAGGCACGGCACGTCCCCTACGGCTGGCAGGGCTTGTCCCACACAGGTAGGGAGCCAGGCGGGATGGGGGGGCAGCAGATGGGGATGGGGTTAGGGGGCGATGGGAGGGTGTGGGGTGGTTAAAGGGGTGCAGGGAGCCCAGCAGAAGGGAGAGGAGCCCTGCAGGGACCCTGATCTGTTCCCACTCCTGCTCCCGGGCGCAGGACGTGGGTTTGCAAATGCCACTGCCTGCATCTTGTGACATTTCCCGGAATAAAAGCTCCAGTGTGTGCTCCGTTATTAACTGGGGCCGGGGGAGCTCGGACAACCCGGCCCATTGTGCTGGAGGGAGATTGTTTCCCTTCCCACCCCAAACCCACTCCTTGCTCTCCCCGGCAGCCGCTGGCTTCAATCCCTGCGCTGGGAAGTGCTGGGGACAGCGGGAGGGAGTGAACCGGGGGCAGTTGCAAGGAGACATTGTCAGGAAGGGACGTGGCCGGGGCAGGCAGCAGCGTCCGCAGGGCTGGAGATGTCCGGATGCATCCCTGTGCTGCTGGTTGGAGCAGGCTTTGAGTGTGGGGCTGGGGCACAAAGCCTGGGAGAGGAGGGACTGGCTGGTGTCCCCCCATCCCATCCCATCCCATCCCATCCCATCCCATCCCATCCCACCTGCAGACCACTCACCTTGTGCTGCCCCCGGATGTGCCCTTGCACCAGCTCACCCCTGCCTGTGTCTCACACCGAAGCGTGCGGGTGCTCACGGGGCTGATCCGCACCTTTTCCCACTGACCGGCCCCATCCTGCTGTGTTCCAGTGGTGGGCAGCACCCTCCGGCTCCTCAACACCTCGGCCAACAGGCGCCTCTTCGACAGGGACGGCGTCCCCGGGGGCTGCGTGCGCTGCGCCGTGGTGGGCAACGGCGGCATCCTCAATGGCTCGCGGCAGGGCACGGCCATCGATGCGCACGACCTGGTCTTCAGGTGAGGATGGGGCCGGGCAGGATGGGGCCGTGGTGCTGGGGAAGGGCCAGCCCTGGGCATGCATCCTGTGCTCTTCCCCCAGGCTCAACGGGGCCGTCATCAAAGGCTTCGAGGAGGATGTTGGCACCAAGATCTCCTTCTATGGCTTCACGGTGAACACCATGAAGAACTCCCTCATCGCCTACGAGGAGTACGGCTTCACCCAGATACCCCAGGGCAAGGTGAGGCCAGAGGGCTTGCTGGGGAGGAGGTGACCCCTAATTGTACCTCAGGGCTCCCCATCTCCAGAGCCCTCAGTCCTTGTCCTGCTGGTTGGGCAGTGCCCCAAGGGCCCCCCAGGTGCCACAGCTGTGTCCCCGCTGCAGGACCTGAAGTACATCTTCATCCCCTCGGATGCCCGTGACTACATCATGCTGAAATCGGCCATCCAGGGCAGCCCGGTCCCAGAGGGCTCGGACAAAGGGGATGAGTGAGTAGCCCCCAAGTTCCCCCCAGCACCTCCGGTGATGCAGTGGAGGGAGCAGGACTTGCCTGTCCTCACCTCATCTGCCCCTGGTGGGATACAACCCAAGTAGCCGCAGGGCTCCCGTGACACGAGCTCTGCCGCTCTCCTCGCCCTGCGCAGGCCACGCAAGTATTTTGGACCGGAGGCATCTGCTGAGAAGTTCAAGCTGCTGCATCCAGATTTCTTGCAGTACCTGACAACCAGGTGAGGGTGCAGGTGAGGGTGGTGGGCTCAGACCGGCTCTATCCTGCCACTGCTCTCCCCAGTGCAGACCAGTGGTGCCCAGCATCAAAGCACAATCCCAGCTCCCCCCAGGCACTGGGATCACCTCCACCCTGTGTTCTGCAAACAAGGCAGTGGCATCCCTCCCCTGCCATTCCGATCCACTGCAGCACAGCTCACATTCCCTCCTACACCTCGCTGTGCCTTGCCTCCCATTTCATACAATCCCAGACTGGTTTGGGTTAAAGGGACCTTAAAGCTCCTCCAGCTCCAACCCCTGCCACGGGCAGGGACACCTTCCACTAGAGCAGCTTGCTCCAAGCCCCTGTGTCCAACCTGCCCTTGAACAATGCCAGGGATGGGGCAGGCACAGCTTCTCTGGGCACCCTGTGCCAGCGCCTCAGCACCCTCACAGGGAAGAGCTTCTGCCTAAGAGCTCAGCTCAGTCTCCCCTCTGGCAGGTTAAAGCCATTCCCCTTGGCCTGTCCCTACATCCCTTGTCCCAAGCCCCTCTCCAGCTTTCCTGCAGCCCCTTCAGGCACTGGAGCTGCTCTCAGGTCTCCCCTTCAGGAGCCTTCTCTTCTCCAGGCTGCCCCAGCCCAGCTCTCTCAGCCTGGCTCCAGAGCAGAGCTGCTCCAGCCCTCGCAGCAGCTCCCAGAATGAACTAATTTTTGACTTTAACAAGAGCAGAGGTGGGGCCCACAGGGATTGTCCTTTCCTACCTTGGATGAAAGCAGGCACCTGCGTTGAGGCGATGTCAAACAGCAGAGAGGTGCCTGCAGCAAATGAGCTGAACCCTAGTAGCAGTCATCAGTGAATCCACACGAGCCCTTGCAGCTCATTCAGTGCTCCTGCCTCACTGGGCACATGCTGGAGGCTGGCAGGGGGCTGCTGGCTCTCGTGGCTTCAGCACCCCCTGATGTGCTGTGTGCTCCGGCAGGTTCCTGCGGTCGGAGCTGCTGGACACGCGCTATGGATCGCTCTACATGCCCAGCACCGGTGCCCTCATGCTCCTCACCGCGCTCCACACCTGCGACCAGGTACAGGGGCACAGGGATTCCCCCTGTAATTGGGGGGGGGCTTTGAGGAGCTGCTGCAAGCTCATGGTGGGGACCGGCCTGTCCACCCCACGTCCGTGTCCAAGGAGGCCCTGACCCTGTTCTTTCTGTCCCACCTCCCTCCCCGCAGGTCAGTGCCTATGGGTTCATCACCACCAACTACGAGCAGTTCTCAGACCACTACTACGAGGTGGAGAAGAAACCCTTGGTGTTTTATGCCAACCATGACATGATGCTGGAGGCGGCTCTCTGGAGGAGCCTGCACCGAGCAGGGATCATGACCCTGTACCAGCGGTGAGGCTGGGCAGCTGCCCACAGGGGCAAGTTCAAGGACTCCTGTGGCTCTTTTCCTCTTCCCTGAAGGCCACCTTCTCCCTCCGGAGGGCTCTGCCCAGCCAGCCCAGGGAGCAGCCCCGCTGCACCGCAGCCGGCAGTGGTACGATGGTGAGGAGCAAGCTGAAGCTGGTAGAGGATCCTCCGGGATCTCCAACAACGTTTCATGGCTCAGTGTGATTGTATGTGGCCTTTGGGGCACCAAGAAACACCGTGGCACGTGGTTGTGACCTTCCAGCCCCGTGAACATGGATGTGGGGCAGCACTGGCCCCTGTGAGGTTCAGGGTGATGGTGGAAGAAGATGCTGGAGATGTGTACCTATGGCTGGAAAACACCCTTCACCATCATGCTCCAGCTCAAATGCTCATCACCACAGTGAGACCACAACAGGTGTGATGGATCCTTGGAGTGGTGACTGGATCATCTTAGCAACTTGAACATGGTGTGTTTGGAGAGCATCTCCCTCCAGGCTGCAGGAAGCCCCATCTCCAGACAGCTCTGGATTGCGGTGCTGCTGTCCAGAAGGATCTGTTTGCCTCCATGACCAGCAGGAAAGACTTGGCTTGGCTGCCCTCTCCTGCAACAGACACACAGTGTGCCCTGTCATTTTGCCCTTCTCCAGCTCGTGGTGTTTTCAAGCAAGGCTTCAAAGCCATCAGCTGTGAGTAGGGTTACTGCAGCTCAGCTGGGACATCACAAACACAGCTGGACTTTGAGCATCCTGGAACTGAGAGTGGGCCTGCAGCCCACGTGTGCAGGGGAGTGGGTTTGGTGGGGATTCCTTCCATGGGGACCATGCGGTGCCCTCCAAGGGAGGAGGCAGCCCCAAGCCAGTTGGGTGATGGACCCTGAGTGATCGTTACTCCTCCCCAAAAGCCCAAGGGGATGATGGTTTGGAACCCATCAGCCATCCCATGTAAGGCAGTGCTAAGGAAGACCCTCTGGGGAGGCTGCTGCAGCCAGTGTTGATGGGGCACTGCAGAGGGGGTGGCGTGACCAGACTTTCCCACTCTGTAACGACATAAATGCTGACTGTTCTTTTATGCCTGTTTCTGTTGTTTCTATGAGGGGGTGAGGCCTCTGCCTCCCACAGCAAAAGGGCTGTAGCATGCAGCAGTGAGCCTTTGGCTGGGGAATAGCCCCAGTCACAGCAATGGGGCCACTCCCCCTCCAGGGTTAATCCCTGGAGCCCTAGGTGGATGGCTGTGTTGGATCTATGGGAGCAGCTTCCGATGACGGCCTTTTTCCACTTGGGATGCTCCGTGCTGTGCATCAGCTGAAGAGAACAATTCACGGCAGAGATGGCAAGAGATAGGCAGGCTGTGAGCCAGGGAACCTCAAAACCCCCTCGAGCTCACAGCAGGCTGATTTCAGCCAGTTCAAAGGAGCAGTACAGAAGGTTGGCTTCCAATTCAGATGTAATCTCAAGCCTGGAACCTATCTTGTGTTCCCAGATCTCAAATTAACCTTTGTTTGCATGGGAGCCACCTCTCAACAGTACCAAGGCAGCCTGTCAGGCCTGTTTTTTATTCACAAGCACTCAGCAAAACCTCTTGCATGACAAGAACAAACCTGATCCTCACATCACCTGACCAGGACAGCACCAAAGCCTCCCTAAACCAGCTCGGGCAAACCTCAGCAAAGCCCAGGGAGGTGACTTGGACCATGGCAGTGCCTTGACACACAGGGCAAAAAGAGGTTTTACAAATGAGCAGTCCCGGTGCAGATTCCTGCCAGGAATCCCATCCAGCTCATGGGAAGAGCTCTTTGTGCACATCAGGAACTGCAATTCCTTTTTCCTTTCCAAAAGGGGTTTCCAAGCTCTGTGTACCCTGCCCCAAATACACTCCATTTGACCAGACAAGGAACCCTATGGTTCTACTATTGATGAAGACAGGCTGAGAAAGTTGGGGCTGTTCAGCATGGAGAAGGCTGCGTGGAGACCTCAGAGCAGCTTCCAGTGTCTGAAGAGGGGCTATAGGGATGCTGGGGAGGGACTCTTCATTAGGGACTGTAGTGACAGGACAACGGGTAACGGGTTCAAAAACAGGGGAATAGATTGGATATAAGGAAGAAGTTCTTTACTGTGAGGGTGGTGAGGCACTGGAATGGGCTGCCCAGGGAAGTTGTGAATGCTCCATCCCTGGCGGTGTTCAAGGCCAGGTTGGACAGAGCCCTGGGTGACATGGTTTAGTGTGAGGTGTCCCTGCCCATGGCAAAGGGGCTGGAACTGGTTGATCTTAAGGTCCTTTCCAACCCTAACTGTTGTATGATTCTGCTACTGCCTCTCTCCTCTTCTTCCTCATCTTCAAGCTTCCAAGCAGAATACAAGAGCCATTTCTGTCATCAGACCTGGCTTAGCTGCAAGTCATTTTGTCACACTGCTTTTCCTATGTTTCCCAGCAGTTCCTGCTATCATGAAGCGCTTTTCCAACGTCTGCAGGCACTGAAGTCTTGAGGTATTGGGGAAGAGCAGGTTTTGCTGTAAGAGTAAGCTCACAACTGCTTGCATTTCTGAAAGGGTTTTAACCCCAAATCCTTTCTCCCTGCTCCAAACCCTTTCTGCTTAAGTAGATAACCTTGACAAAAATAACCAAACTTCAACTCTGATTTTCCACAACCTGTTTTATTCCAGAACAGCAAACAGCAGGGAAGCACTTCTTCCTCCTGCCAGCTGCAGATCGGGTCCTAGGTGAGAAAAGACAGTGTCAGAGCAGAGCAACTGTCAGCTGAAGAGCTCCTCATCTGCAGTAATCAACAGTTCAGCATTCAGGAGACAAAACTGCTCCCCCCATAGCCAATGGCACTAGCACCCAAATCCTCTTTGGCTTTACTGGGAACTTACCCACGATGGGGCTGCAGTGAGGAGAAGCCTGCAGTTACACACTGGTGGCCATTTCACCCTGTTTCCAACGGTCTCTCAATGGCCATTTGTGAAATCTGCTCCAGAACCATCTTCCTTCTGCTGCTTCTAGAGTTGGGAGACACCACAAAGCAATGCTGTAACTGCTTTCCTAGAAATACTTTGCTCTGAAACCATTCCTTTTTCTCAAAGCACTTTTCCCCCCCTTCCTCCTTGGAAGCCAAAAGCCCCACATGCTCTTCCCAGTGACTGGTCCCACCTGAACACAGCAGTACTGACAGAGCAATCACTGACTGTTGGTTTGTAGCACCATTCCCTCACGTCCTGCACACCAACCTTGGTTGTTAAGGAAGTCCACTGTCACCTCTGTTGGCTCAGCCTGTCAGGAAGTGTTACTGATCTTCTGCAAACAAATACAAACTTGTTAAATAAAGCATGAAATTATTTAGCAGAATGGAGCTGTCAGCTACCTGGAGACAAAGTGCTGCTACAGCCTGGGTGTTCCATGACTGTACATTAGGTGAGAGAAAGCCACATTTCTTACCTGCCCTTCAACCTGCTGCTGTGCCTCCCCGGTTGAAGCAGCTTAAAAGCTCTTCACAGATCTAATCTGTGCTGTGGCAACAGCAGTTACTTCCTGTCCTGAGCCTTGCTGTACTAGCGAGCCTGTGAGTCTGGGACAGAACTTGTGCATCACCAGGGCATGAATGGGAGAGATGCTTCTGCCCTACTGGTACCACTCCTGCCGCTGGGAATCTTTGCTAGACGTGTTGAGGGGACATAAGCCTCAGTGGACAGTTTTCTCCCTCACAGCCGAGACGTCGGACAGGGATAACGACACATCACAGGCTTGGTTTCTCTCCTGCCCTTGGCTGTATGAACTCCTTAAGTTCTATACAATTCCATACAAAGACATCCAGATGCTGCCCCAGTGTTTTTCCTGATGACTAGTATTTTTCCTGGTAAGCATTCAAAGACAGTCTGCTCAGCAATGACTCGTGCTGCCCACACACACATCAAAACCCAGCAGCACGCAATACCAAAGCATTCTCTTACCAGTCTGAAGCCCGACTTGCTCTCTTGCCAAAGCTGTCTTTGGGCAGCAGTACAGCCCCAGGCCTCTGCAGGATGATTTCCTCCTAAATACAAGTTTTATTGAGCACTGTTAGCAACAGCATTTCACACTGGGTCACAGAGCAGGAATTAAAGACAGGAAGGTTTCCATTCAGAGGCAAATTTTGTCTCTCAAACTCAGCACAGCAGAAACCTGTCCCTCAGAGACAAAGGAACACGTTTGCCAGTGCATTGTGTCACTCAGACAAGAAACTCTGGGACATGGATGCTATGTAAATCCTTCTTATTAATAAAACCCACACTAACCCTGTGACTTCAATGGTTTAGATCCTTTTTAGCCACCTCAAGCAGACATCCTCCTCACCATCATAAACACCTTAATCCAACTCCCTCCTTAAACGCAAGAATAATCCCCTCCTTTTGGATGTAAAGTGTCTCTGAGTCTACTTGATCAATACATCCAAGCAGACACAACCCTGCTGGGGAAGGATTCTTCAGGGTGTGCCCTTGCTAGGACGACCCTTTGGTGCATGAGAACTGCACGTCCCCATGCCCAGCAACCTGATACAGGTTTGAAACTGTCTCAGTGCACCTTCGGGTAGGCAAACAGAACAATTATTCTTTCACTGGGTCTACCGCTGCACAAATACAGTTATGAGATGAGCTGTGTCAGGTGTCTCCATAATGGGCTGTCATCCAATCCCTCCTAATCCTTTCTACTCCTGCTCATCTTTGACCACGCTGACAAGCAGCTGCTCTACTGGGCACCAGCACCAGTCAAATTCCCATTCATTCGGGGCTGCCTGTCAAGTTGTGCTCCATGGCAGCAGAGAGCTCCAGTCAGGTGCCAGCTGCAACAAAGCTACAGCCTTCATTGGCTTAATTACATTAATCAAGCATCGGGCTTTTATCCCTCCTACCAGTAGCCCCAAGGACATATGGGCTATCATCTGACACAGCACAGTGCTGTTTCCACAGCCCAGTGAGAGGCAAAACCCACACTACAAGACGAGACTGCTGTTTCTTACCATGGTGCAGGTTTAGTGTTGGTCCAGTGAAGGAATCAGCTTCCTAAGCAGGTGAGTGTTTTCACCCTGGCTTTGCACCCTGCCACACGCTGAAAGAGGAAGGAGCCAGTCAGCTCATACAACACACCATCCCTTTACCTCTGTGTATTTAGTGCTGAGCCTCAGAGCTAACCTTCCACAGAGGAAAGATCAATTTCAGACAGGGATAACTTGTATCATCACTAGCTCAGCTTCCAGGGCAGCTAAAACCTGGCCCACACAGGTCCACCCCAAGCCTGTTCTTGGCTCTGCGTCTGCCTCCCTCCGGACCAAGCGCAATGGGAATGATGGCCCTGCTCGCTCAAGCTCGCCGCTTGCAGGGTGCTTAAAGGCAAGCCCTGACGCTGTACCGGTGGCAAGGCGCGGGCTGAGTTATACCGGTGCTCTATTAAACACCCTCCCACGGGGTAGAACCGGGATGAGCGTGGTGGGGCAGCGCCCGGGCCAGGAGCATCCCCGCACGGAGCGGGCCGGAGCCCGGCCCTGCCGCCCTCACCCACCACAGCGGGGGGGGGGGGGGCGCCCCATTACGTCCCCACAGGCAGCTCTCAAGGCGCCGCCGCCCCGCAATCGCCATTACCGGCAGCGCGCAGGAGCGCCCCGCTCGTCCCCCCGCTGTCCCCGCGCCGCCCGGGACCGCCGTGCCCGCGGATGGCTGCCGATGGCGGCCCGCGGTACTCACCGCCCGCCGCACCGCCGCCATGCCGCCCGGAAGGGAGAGCGGGCAGGGAAGGGGCCGGCTGCGCTGCCAGAAGATCTCGCGAGAGGAGCGGGGGCTCACGGGAACGGCGGTGCCGAGCCTCAGCGCGGTCGGTGATGGCGGGCGGTGGGGAGGCCCGGTGCGGTGTGGCGCGGTGCTGCGGTACGGGGTGGTTGGATGTGTTTAGAGCAGGCACTGGGGAGGGGTTCAACCGTGTGAGGGTGCTGAGGCGCTGGCACAGGGTGCCCAGAGAAGCTGTGGCTGCCCCATCCCTGGCAGTGTTCAAGGGCAGGTTGGACACAGGGGCTTGGAGCAAGCTGCTCTAGTGGAAGGTGTTGGAACTGGAGGAGCTTTAAGGCCCATTCCAGCCCGAACCAGGCTGGGGTCCTGCACCCTCAGGCATTTGTATTTGTTCATTCTTGTGCTTTGTTCAGTAGGGAGGCACACACGGAATCACAGGATCAGTGAGCTTGGAAAAGCCCTTTAAGCTCATCCAGTCCAACCCTTACCCCAGCCCTGCCAAGGCCACCCCTAACCCGTGGCACTGAGGCCTCGTCTCCACGGTGTGTGAGCACTTGCAGGGACGGTGACTGCAGCCCTGCCCTGTTCCAATGCCTGAGCACCCTCTGGGGCAGGAATTGTTCCTCAGCTCCATCTAAACCTGCCCTGGGGCAGCTTGAGGCCGTTTCCTCTTGTCCCATCCCTTGTTCCTTGGGAGCAGAGCCCAGCCCCTCCTGGCTCCATCCTCCTGTCAGGCACTTGTAGGGAGCCATCAGGTCCCCCCGAGCCTTCTCTTTTCCAGGTCCCCCCAGGTCCCTCAGCCGTTCCCTGTGCTCCAGGGTTGCACTTGGCTTTGAAAGGCTGAACAAGCGTTAGCTTGTGTAGGAAGGGGCACACACAGGTGAATTAGCAGGAGACTGGGGTTAGGCAGAGGTTAGTTAGTACATATATGTGTGTACTTTGTGACTCCTCCAGTCTGTGCAATGCTTTTGTTTCGATATTAAAACCTGCCATGACATCTATAGGATCCTGTTCAGCTTATGCCAAAGTGTAAGTGTAACCAAAGGGAGGAAAAATAAGAATCACTAATGTGCACTTTCTTGCTTCAAAGCTTTATCCGTCCTTGTGGTGAAAGGCTGCAGTGACTGGAAAGGGAAAGCAGACAAGTCTGAGTACAGGTAAAACCCCATATCTAACTGGTGTCACCCCTGAAATGTCTGAGACAGGGGGGGGGTTCCCTGTCCTTCTGGGTGTCAATCCAAGATATGCTCATGGAAAGCTGCCCTGTTCCCCACAGCGACAGCAAGAGTAAGCTTCATTGGTGTTGCATGGCATGGCCACCTCCTGTTGTCTGACCTGGCTCTGGGATTGCCAAGTCTATGAACACAGCACCCGTGTTATCCGAGTCCCGTGAGCTCCGTGTCTTTGCTCCTGGATCCCTCCGATGGCAGGGAGGTGGCTCCGTGCTGCCCACCCCGGCTGGCCCTGTGCTCCAGGAGGCCCTTTTCCAGGCAAGGCAGTCAAGTTCCCAGGGACAGGCAGCATGACTTCGTGGGTATTTTTAGTGCCTGGATCCTCCTGGCCTTGTTCCTGTTTTAGAACATGAGTTTTCTTTCCAGAGCATAGATTTAACCCGACCCGTGAGTCCTTTGCCCTCCAGAATGCCCCGTGTTGTCTCTTCAAGTCTCTCTTAAGTCAGCAGACTGCAAAAGGCATTTTGTTTAATTCTGTTTTCTTGCAGTGGTGCAAGGAGTCTATAAAGAGATGCCAACGTGCTGTTAAAAACAAGCTGCTTCCAACAGAAGTGGCTGCTAGGAGGCCTTCTCCAGCCCTCTGTGTCCTCTGCTAGCTGCAGAAAGCCTAGCAGGAGCCTGGAGGAAGCAGCCTGCAGTGAGTCCCATCCCCTGGGGTGGGAACATGAGAGTTTCAGCACCTCCCTGTCCCGCAGGAGCCTGTTGCACAAGTGTTTGGCCTGGTAGGAGAGCAGATGATGATACAGAATGGCAGCAGTTAACAGAGTCTTCATTGCAGCAGCCTTTGCTTTGTGGAGATGTGGCTGGCAATTTGCCTGACTACTTTTAGCTTTCTGAATAAGCAAATACACCAGACACCACAACTAGAATTAGTCCTTTAATTCCCTGAGGGATAGAAGGTTTATTTGGTTGGGTTTGGTTTTAATACAACACTTGTGCAGAGTTCAGATCCTGGAAAGAGGGAAGATGGAGACTTGGATGTGCTGAGGGATTTGCCACCATCTTGGGGTTTGGGTGGAAGCTCTCAGAGTAACTGCTTGTGCCTACAAATGGATGAGCAATGCCAGGTACCAAGCTCAACAGGTAGATACTCAGGAGAACAGCATGAGCAAGTGCCCAGTCATTATGCCTGGTTTTGGTGCATAGATAACATGTCCAAACTATTTCGGAGGCAGAGCAAACGCTTTGGATGAAGAGCCATGGTCAGCACCTCGCCCATGCCCATTCTCCTAAACCTCTGCAGCTTTGCCTGTGTGGGACTTAACTCAGTTTTCTCAGCTCTTCCCTTTAGAGGGCGACCATGTCACACACATCTTGGGCGTGCAACCTTCACCCGGGAGCTGCAGTACAAGGCAAAGCCTCCCAGAGGTCAGCAGAACATGGTGGCTCTTCTCAAGAGCCTCTGAGCCTTCCTAGGAGAGCGAAGTAAGTGGTGGTCTGCTCTGAACTTGTGGTTGAACATACTGTTCTTCCTCAGGCGGTTGCAATGCTGCTCCCAAGGGCAATCCTGATAGACTTCTTGTGGCCAGTCTCCATCAGTTACGGCATTTTCTTGCTCCAGTCTGAAAGGTTGAGCAAGAAGGAAAGTTATTAAAAGGGCAGGGAGATCTTCTACATGTGGATGTTTTGGGGCTGCTCATTTTCCCAGCAGAGGATCTGGAGGGGATTGTGTCCTCCAGAAAATCATATGCTACCTTAAGTCCCCATATTCTGCTTTCCCAGGGTGCTTCAGTATCTGTTGTGCAAAGCCACAGTTACCCTCTGGTTATCCTTGCAGTAGGTAACAGGAGAATGGGTAGAATATGTGCCAGAGAAGGGGAAGGCAGAAAGACAAACAGAAATCAACAACAGAACGTCTCCAGCATCAGCTGGGCTTTGATCCCATGCTTAAATCAAAGGACAAGGCCTCATCCCAGTTTCCCACCCATTTCCCCTCTTGGCTGCCTGTAAGTCTCTCCAGGGAGATGCTGTCCATGCTTACTGACAGCAAGTTGATTTCCTCTTTCTTTCCTCCTCTGCCTATCCTGGTCCCACTGCAGATAGGGTTCCACAAAGCCTGGGGAAACAAAGCATCTGCTCACTCAGAGATGCCCCGCTGTGGTTCTCATCTTCGACATATGGCTGGCGGAGGCAACCAGGGTATCTGAACACATTAAGAAGCTAGTCCCCCACGGCTAGCTGTGTCTGGCTGGCATCAGCCCCCTGTGTGGCTTGATCCTATGAAGCACAAGGAGATGCTGAGGTGCAGGGGGTAGCTAGATTGATGCTTGCCTCATGCTGTGTGCACAGCAGCGCACAAAGACCAGTCCCTTGGTGGGGATTGCTGGGATTTCAGGTGCTACACTTCCAAGAGAAAAATGTGTAGGGTTTCAAATAAACCTGCTGTGAGGTCCCAGATCCTGGTGTCTGCTGCTCAAAGCAGGCCCAAGAAATACCAGAAGGGCTCTTTGGAGCTCAGGAGCATACAGGCAACATCTTTGCACACAGGACAAGGCATACTGCAAACAAAATGTCGTCTCCCAGCAGCAAAGCCCTTAAGACTCCATTGAATGTTAAATACATGCTTAAACCCATTCCTCCTCAGCTTGTCCTGTGTGCTTACATGGAACTTTAGCAGGCTCAGAAATGCTCTGCTCTAAGTAGGGCCTATCTAAAGGCTGAACCTTGTATACTGAATAACAAGAACTTTACATAAGATCTGTGGCCTTTTCTGGGAGGGTGGTGGTATCTGCAGGCAGGGCTATGATGTAGATTTCTGCAGGTGCAGAACATAAAAGGTTCTTCTTTCTCCTCCTGATGGTGCTGAGCAGCCACTCAGCTGTTCCTCTCACTTCCCCTTTTCCTCAAATGAAATTTGGGCACAGTGCAACAAAACCAGTCTTAAGGTCCTGTCTTCAAGTGCAACAGGGAATGGAGCTTGAGGAGATCATGTCACAGGAATGGAGACAAGCTGATCGACTGATTCACTATGAATGTGGTGAGGCACTGGCACAGGGTGCCCAGAGAAGCTGTGGCTGCCCCATCCCTGGCAGTGTTCAAGGGCAGGTTGGACACACGGGCTTGGAGCAAGCTGCTCCAGTGGAAGGTGTCCCTGCCTGTGGCAGGGGTTGGAGCTGGAGGAGCTTTAAGGTCCCTCCCAACCCATTCTATGATGACTGACTTGATCAGTTCAGGTCAGATGTCCCAGCTAGGCAAAGTGACCATCCTGTCAGAGCTAGCCAGACTGCATTCACAGCTTCATTCCTTGCAGGAGCTGATCAGAACAGAGCACACAACAAACTGTTCCCATTGCAGTGCCCGCATCGCTAAATCCTGGGGCCAGACGTATGCATGTGTTGAGTAATAGCAATAGGAATCCAGCTTCTTCATGGATGACTATGTTTAATTAAAGTATATATCCTCAGAGCATACCTAGAGTTGGAAGATGTGTACAGCTACATAAATGCACTCAAAGCTGGTAGGAAAAAATGCTGTAAAGCTAGTGAAACAAGGAGGAAGATTTCCATCATAGAAAGGCCAAAGCTAGATAAGCAGTTACCAGGAATGGAGAGTTGACCTTGCTCTGGGTAATAAGATGGATCCTCTCTATTTTCTGTGTCAGCCTGAGAGATTAGAGGGTAAAGCAGAAGGGGTTGGTATGAAAGTATCTAGGCAATATTAATGAGGAACTTCTCAGGTCCTCTTCTATCACAAACAGTAGTTCTGTTTGCTTGGATTACTTGGCCAACCAGCCGTTGATTCAGTCAACCCAGCCTGCACTGTCATAGAAGCAGTGTTTCATTTACCAAGCTTAGACACAAGAAATATGTGAGGCACCCATGGAGCAAACAAGAATATTTTTGCAAGTAATGAGCATAAGCTGCACTGAGGTCAAGAGGCTGTGTCACAGAGCACAATCTAAATCCCAGCATTTATTCCTCCTGAAGATGGAGAATTGCAAATGCCCAATCTCTGGCTCACCTCTTGCTTCTCCTCATTTATACCAGAGGAAGGAGATAATTGTTTTGAGGTGCTTTAGAGAATAGCATCTCTGCTCCTTTCATTGCTTAGGGGGAAAAGAACATGTTGAAATGGTGAAAGGTCACGTTATTTCAGGACCACTTAGGTTGTTTCTCTTGCCCTTCTGCAGGAAGAGCAGCCCAAGTTCAGAGGGGTAAACAGAGGCCTCAGTGGTATTAGTCATCCATTTCCCAAGGAGAGGTCCAGAGTGGGTGCTTAGGGAAGTGCAGGAGCAGCGTGGTTATGTGTGGTTCATCTCCCAGTAGCTTCCCAGCCACCAGCCATTGAGGGGTGGGAAGGTCAAAGCCAGGTGTCAGTTCCGTGCCTCACTAATGGGTTTTCTCTGGAATGGAGATTTCAGTGACTTTCTTTTCCTTGACCTCACTCAGTGCCCCTGTGAACCTGTAACAGCCATTCCCTCCTCGGGGAGGACTTGCACAGCTCAGCCCGTGCTGCGAGAGGGTCCAGCTTCCTTTTGTCTGTTCTGTTGCGTTTGATGGCCCCAGGTTCCTGTACAGGAAGAGACCATGAATGGTCTTTCCTACTTTGCCTGTGTGGGCAGAACTTATGGATCTACTTATCCTTCCCCTCTCTTCAGGCTCCTGAGTCTGATCCCTTCAGAGGAGATCAAAGAGTGAGGGTAGCACTGTTTTAAACCACTGGTTTCCTACAGAATGTGATCTATCCACTTGCAGATGGCTTTTATGGTCTCTAAAGCCTCCCATGGATAAGCCCACAGTTGACTGTATAAACATTTTCCCTATCCCACATCCTGCTTCCACAGCATGTCTTGTACTCACTTCTCCATCCTTCCACTCAGTCCAAACATCCTGCAGAAAGCCTCCAGCTCTCCTTGACAGCCTTCCTCGCTCCGTTTCTCCCCAGCCTCTGCCAGGTTGCAAATGAAGCTCAATGAACCCAACCCAACCCCAGGTTCTTGGAGACCTGCCCACAAGGGAGAGATTCAAGTGCCTTTCTTTCTGCTTTAACTACCAACACATGTCGTGCTGCTTTGCTGTAGACCTAATGCTTCTGCTGTTGCATAAAGGTCCATCTTCAGCCATCTCTCCCCCTGCACATTGCCAGTGCTCTCCTCCCTTCCCTCAGCTGTCATCTCGAGCAGCATCACAGCTGAAGGAGGTGGGTGGGAGAACACGCACCGAGGAGATGGTTAATCTCCCATAGCACTTGTGCTCAGGGATGGGAGGGCTCAGCCACATCCTCCTCCTCACCACATCATGGGGAGAAAGCCCCACCACAGCTGCCCTGCATGTGGGGGGCGTTACTAAGGCTTACAAAGGGTTTTGGGGGGTTTCCTTTTGCCAGGTAAACTGAGGTGGGGTAACGGGGCCGGCATGGGTGGTAGTCTCAAACCACAGCACCTGATTTACCAGAAGCTGTATGTGAAGTGCTGCTGACCCGGAGGAGCTGGCAAAGAAGTGAAAACAACCCCCCCCCCCCCATCCCCTTAATCATTATTTAAACAGTATGAAGGTCTTTGTAAATGTTTAAAACAACAACATGGTTGTGAGGGGAAGGAGGAAAGACAAGTTTGCTGTTTCAGCTTCACAGAAACAGATCCTAATTTTTGGCAGGGTTTTATTCATCCCGAGGACCCAGCTGCTAACATGCTTTGGGAGGCTCCAAATTCATCATCTCATCTTCCTCAAAGAGGCTGCAGCTTGGCACGGGCACCACCTCTGGTATCAGCCCCTCATGCTATAGGACGCCAGTTCATGACCAGGGCATCTATGCAAGGAGTCAGCGGCTGTGAGTGCTCCCAGCAATGTTTTTCTTTCCCAGACCTAAGGTTCATGGTGGTCAAATCTCAGTGGGAGCCAGGGAGCTCCAAGAGGAAGGTGCTCTGGGCTGGCTGATGCTGAGGGTGCTATGCCTGCATGTGAGCAGTGCAGCTGGAAAAGAGAAGGCTCCTTAAGGGGGGACCTTAGACCAGCTCCAGTGCCTAAAGGGGCTGCAGGAAACCTGGAGAGAGGCTTTGGACAAGGGCCTGTAGGGACAGGCCAAGGGGAATGGCTTTAACCTGCCAGAGGGGAGACTGAGCTGAGCTCTTCTCATCATAGAAGGGAAGGCAGAAGCTCTTCCCTGTGAGGGTGCTGAGGCGCTGGCACAGGGTGCCCAGAGAAGCTGTGGCTGCCCCATCCCTGGCATTGTTCAAGGGCAGGTTGGACACGGGCTTGGAGCAAGCTGCTCTAGTGGAAGGGGTCCCTGCCCGTGGCAGGGGCTGGAGCTGGAGGAGCTTTAAGGTCCCTTTAACCCAAACCAGTCTGGGATTGTATGAAATGGGAGGCAAGGCACAGCGAGGTGTAGGAGGGAATGTGAGCTGTGCTGCAGTGGATTGGAATGGCAGGGGAGGGATGCCACTGCCTTGTTTGCAGAACACAGGGCAGCGGGTCCCAGTGCCTGGGGGGAACTGGGATTGTGCTTTGATGCTGGGCACCACTGGTTTGCACTGGGGAGAGCAGTGGCAGGATAGAGCTGGTCTGATCCTGGCTCAGCTTTCCCTGGAGCTGGGGGAAGCTCTGGTACTGCTTTGCACCAGAGCCTGAAGAGGGATGTGAGGGACTCCCCTGCTCGTGGCAGTCCTACCTCTCTCAAGTCCTGTTCTAGTCATATCAGTCACTGCCCACAGACAGCACCAGGAAAAGCTCTTGGTGGGGTCTCCTTTGGTTTTCTAACTTCAGCCAGCTCCTGTGCAGAACCTACACTGAGATGAAAGAGACTGACACAGTGTGAAACCTTCCTCCTCTTCAGCAGATGGTGTTTGCGACAGTGGACTTTGCTTTTGTTGTTGTAACAGAACGGCCTGGTCTAGGCAAGAAATGGAGAAAGCTGCAGTGTGGTCTTGCTGAGACTGGTTTGCTATGTAAACCTGGCCTGAAAGCCTGAGTCACAGAGCTCCTGCTCCTTCAAGGATCAGGCTTTTCTGCCATCTCAGAAGCTGAAGTGCTGTCATGACTTGCCTGCAGTCAGCGATGTGTGTTGCAATGTGAACTTCATGTTACCCTCACAGAAAACCTAAATGCATGTTACCTGGGGTTAACCTTGTGTCACTGCCTTGGGCTTTAGCAGATCAATGCTCCATCTGTCCTAGCTGTGAACTGTACATGCTTCGTGCCTGAAAATCCTTGTGGTTGGAACAACAGTGCCCTTCCTTGAGTGAGCCATGGAGATGGTTTGAGTTATTGACTGGTACTGCTGCTGGGTGAGCCTGTTCAAACACGTCCTGCTGGAATGATGCACTGAGAAGGTGAAGCTGAACCTCCATCAGGCCCATTGCTGTCAGCCTGCGACTGCTGAGCACTAGCTGCAGTAGGTACTTTTAAGATAAACCAGAGTGGAGAATAAGTGTATTTCTTTGATACTGCCTGAAGATTGCCTCCTGCGTTGTGGCTGAGGGGGAACCTTGTTACCAGCAAAACCCAGGTCTCAGCTGGTATAAACCCTCCAAGAAACTGTGTTACCAGTATTTCTGACCTGGCTCTATTGCGTGCAAAATGTGAGCAAACACAGAGTAAGTGTTGTTCCCTCAGCTGGAAGGGCCAAGAAACCAGGAGCTCTGAGGCTGCTTGTGTGTCTCAGCTGATCCCAGGCCTCTCCAGAAAGTCTTTCCTCGGTTCTCTTCTGGCTGTCTCTGACCACGTCCCTCTTCCCAAGTAATGCTGCTGCTTCCAAATCACTGCTGGAGCTCTCCAGCCTGCATCAGCTACCTGAGCTGCTCTGCTCCTTGCTCCTCCTGGTAAGCAAAGACCCTGTACATCAGTCTTTAGCCTCCATTGAAAGCTCCTTTTGAGCCCAACAACCTGAGAAGAAACTGAAGAGTATGGCAGGGAGACTATTGCAGGCTCTGTCCCACATCAGCTTGATACCTGGGGGAGAAATTAACCCTCCTGGGAAAGGGGTGATGCACATCTATCTGCTCTGCTATTCAAGTACACGGCGGTCCCATGGACACCACCACCTCAAACCTGAGAGCCAGCTCAGGCCATGCAACCCCTGTGGGCATCCCTCCTCCCCCTGGCTCTGATAGCACCAGGCTTTCTCACAGCTCTGAGGGACAAACCTCACTTAGCCCTGACAAGCCTCAGAAGCCCATTCACAACAAGTCATGCGTGTCCCGTATCAGCACCATCCACCTGCCCCTATCCTGCCTGCTTACAATAGGCACAGCAGGCCTGGGCAGGTAGGACACTGGGCACGGTTGGACTTGGATGCTGGAGCTGGTTCAGCCAGAGTGCACTCCTTCCCACAGCACTGCCTTCAGCTGAAGGAGAGAGCTCTGTTTAGCTCCTCTTTCACTCCTAGCTTTCAAAGAGGTACCGTATGGACACTGTCATGATGTTCATTAGTCTCTGTCTGAGCCTCCTCGTGCTGCAGGAATCCCTGGAGGGGCTGGGGTGGGCTGGGTTCTGCTGCAGCTGAGCTCTGGTAGTTTTCCCCTGGGGTTTCAAGCAGTTTCGTTCCACTCAGGAGAAGTGCCAGGATTTGTTTCTTGGCAGCTGGTTCCGTTTTGCTCTAGAAAACCGATGCTGTGCTCAGAATGCACCGTGACTCAAATTCCTCTGGGCTGCTCAGGTCAAATAGCAAAGAGCAGCAACAGGGAAAACAGGGGACAGGGGAGCAGTTTTGCTCTGCAGAGAGCAAACAGAAGGGACGAGCCCTTTCTTTTTCCTTTCGTCCTTCCTGGAGCCAAGAAGCAGGAGCTGAGCGGTTGGAGCTGGGGCGGGGGGAAGCTGGGGGTCTGCAGGCTGCCTGCCTCCCACCTGCCTCCCACCTTTGGCAGCTGCACAGTGCTTGGCTCTGCCTGGACCTGCTCTGGGGAGGACTGCCCTTGTCAGCCTCATTGCTTCTGAGGTGGTGTCTGATCCCCTTGGAGAGCAGAGCACGCCCTCTCCATTTGTTTTGGAGAGACCTCAGGTAAGCTTTCTGGATCAGAGGTTTAAGCAAGGGGTGTGATGAGCAGTGACAGTTTGGGAAAAACACAAGCAGCAAAAGGTTTTGATACTGTCAGGAACGCGACAGGCAAGTTCACAGCCCCTGCAGGCCTTTGGCTTCTTGTTTTCTTTAGCCAAATGGGGAAAGCAATCCTGTGCAGTGACAGAGTGACCCTGTGACAGGCAGGGCAGAGCTAGAGATGCTGAGAGCAAAGCAGAGAGCCCAGGCAGGGGCTGGGAGGGGGGGAGATGGCCTGCCGGGGCTAGGGAAGCTGGGCACCTCTTTTTCAGGGAGGATGCTGTGAGGCATCGGGAACCTTGGGTCCTCTGACGTGCTCAGCTCGTTCCACTGCACCCTGGATGCTAAAGTTGCTCTCAGGGCACCTCTTCCTGCTGCTCAGGGACTTCCAGGGCTCTCAGGACCTCTGGGGCTAGAGAGTGAGAGGTGCAGGCACCCAGAACCTGCCTCCTTCACCAGCTGATGGTGCTGGGACTGAGGATGGGGCTGTGCCTGCCCAGCCTGGATGGGTGGTGAGGGCGGTGTGGACACAGCCCCTTGACGCCACTGCAGAATGGGTGTCCCCATCAAAACAGAGCTTGCCTTGTTCCCAGGCTAAAAGAAGGGGTTGTGTGGTAAGGAAGTGCAGCTGGGCTCTCTGATCTCCCACCAGTGTGTGTGTGAGCTGTCAGGACAGTGACTTCCTTGATGCTGGGCAGTTTTTTCCTGTGCACGCCTCCAGTTAATCAATTAAGTTTCTCAGCAGCTTCCTCCAGCATTCAGGCTCGGAGGGTGAAGGGGATTTGTTATTCTGGGCACTGCTGGAGAGGCATGAACTGTACTAAAAGCAAATTGGTTGCGCTTTCCAAGCACTGACACTCTTCACTCACAGCTTGGCTTTGTGGGCCTCCTCCCTCAACCTCCTCCCTGCTCTCCTGAGCACCTGTGGGTGCAGCTCTGGTCTGACCAGCTCACACAGGGCTGGCCTGAGGCACATCTGGCTGCACCTTGCTAGGGTGAGGCTGGGTGCTGGGGATGTTGTATGTCCAGGGCAGAGGCATTGGCATTGTTCTTGGGGTAGGGTCTTCCTGGAGGGTCAGTTTGGGTTTAGTGCTGCCTGATAAGGGCGCTGGAGCATCTTCTGTAGGGAGACAGGCTGAGAACATTGGGGCTGTTCAGCCTGGAGAAGAGAAGCTGCGTGGAGACCTCAGAGCAGCTTCCAGTGTCTGAAGGGGGCTACAAAGATGCTGGGGAGGGACTCTTCATCAGGGACTGCAGCAATAGAACAAGGGGTGATGGGTTCAGACTGAAACAGGGAAAGTTCAGGTTGGAGATAAGGCAGAAGCTCTTCCCTGTGAGGGTGCTGAGGCGCTGGCACAGGGTGCCCAGAGAAGCTGTGGCTGCCCCATCCCTGGCAGTGTTCAAGGGCAGGTTGGACACAGGGGCTTGGAGCAAGCTGGTCTGGTGGAAGGTGTCCCTGCCCATGGCAGGGGGTTGGAACTTCCAACCCAAACCATTCTATGATTGCCTCTCATCTGCTTCCCCTGCTGTAGCTGTACAAGCTGGCAAGGCTGGGTACCACAGTGCAGTCATGGGGACATGCTGTGTTAGGTTGGCTTGTCCTTTAGCTTACCCCTCTGCGAAAATATATTATCTTTTGATGCCTTTTTTCCCCTTTTCCTTCTTGTTTTCCTTCTTCATTGTTGTTCCTTGTGCTGCCCAGGCGTGGTCCTCCTCGTATGGGAGGAAGATGCTATGTGATGTGTTCACATCCCTCCCAGTAACCTCGGGCTTTGTGGAGCTGAGCACTGGCCTGAGAAACACAAGTGGAAGGGTCCAGCAGGGTGGGTGGAGACACCAAGAAACTCGGGGTGATCTTGGGAACATTCATGGATGATTGAAAGGAATTGCATCTCCTGCCAGCTCGGCTACACCCTGCCTCTCTGCTAGTGGGAATGGGGATGTGTTTTGTGTGTGTTTAGCAATGCAATGGCTTAAGCATGAGAGCAGCAGGATTCCTGGGGTCAGGAGGGCCGCAGAGGTTTGTTAGGAGCTCAGCCAGTTGTGTACAACTCCTTACTCCCCACACTTTGGCCTTTCAGGCTATGCACACACATCCTCCTAGGCCAAGGAAAACCTGGCTTGAGCAGAGCTGCAGTTGGCTGGGTAGGGAAGGCCACAGCTTGAATCTAGCCTGGCCTGGAGTTGAACAAGGTCTTTTGGATTAGATGCTGCCTGGCAGCCTCGGTGGTACCCGCTCAAGGCTTCTCTGCAGGCTTGGGAATGTGTCATCCTGCTTGGAGATCTCAGCAGAGGATAAGGAGGAGCTGGGTGGAGAAGATGACTCGGTGGTTTCAGAAGGTTTTTATCAGCAAGAGGATTTCAACCGCAGCAAGATAACCTGGTGCTAATGGCATTGCCTTCGTAGGATAAATCCCATACGTGTTCTGCTCAGGAAGGCATTTGGTGAACAAGAGAACCCAGGATCAGTCTTCTTTCCGAGCTGTTATACAATACTAGTGTGGGGTTAAAAACCTAACAACATCTGGGAATAATCAAAGCTGCTCGGGCTCTGGGAAAGCATGGCTGGAGAAAGTTGGAAGGAAGCAACTTGAAAGCTCAGCATTGTTAAAAACAGTCTGGAAGCCCTAGAAATGAAAACTAGGGTAACATCTACAAAGAGTGAGGAAATATCAAGAGAAGGATCTAATATCCTCTGAGGAACAGAGAGGAGCCAGAATGAATTGTAATGCTCGAGCCTCTACTAAGCTACAGGGCATTTCAAATTGCTTTGGAACAAACAGATCTGCCTTTCCTGCGGTTTCCACTGGCAAGAGAGCAGAGGGAAAGACCAGGGCTCGGTCTTAAAAACAGCCTAGGGAGTGGAAGTGTGATTTAATGGCAGATCATCACAAGCCTCCAAAAGCCGGGTAATGCCGCTGCAGAGCCTGCGGTGAGCGGTACCTGCCAGGGCTGGCTCGGAGGGATGCAGGGCACACAGCAGAGGTTCAGGGCCACATTGCATCCCTGGCAGCTCCACCAGCCAGAGGGCAGCTGGGGCAGGAGGAATGTAACCCACGGGCTGTGCTTTTCCAGGCAGCAGGATGCGTGCTTGTGCTGGCTCATGGCATCGCTGCGGGAAGGGGAGCGGGTGGATCGTGGTACCTGAGACACGTTCCCAGTGGAGGGTAACAGCGTCCTGCTGCCTCCCACTGCGGAGAATGGAGACAAGCTCACTGTGAGGCTGCAGCTCAAAGGACAGTGGGTTTGGGGTCATCCTCCGAGAGGGGTGGATAACCCAGGGCTGGCAGCTGGAAACAGTGCCCACGGGGGGTGTCTGGCTGGCAGCAGGGATGTGGTGCTCTGTGAGCTTCCTGAGCTACCTGCAGCACTGACCCTGCTCCGTGTGCAGGAGCTTCCCTGGGGTGACTTGGAGAAAGGCCACGGAGCCAGCTCTCATCAATGGAAATCCCCTCTTTCAGCATCACTGGGGAGGCAAGTCTGTTGTTGGGAAATAGCCCTGATTTATAGGGGCTTTAGTCTTGAAAAGCCTCTCTCAGTGCCTTCCATTCCTTCTTCACCAGCTCTGGTGGAAGGTGTCCCTGCCCGTGGCAGGGGATTGGGACTGCGTGAGCTTTAAGGTCCCTTCCAACCCAAACCACTCTGTGATCACTTTACATCTCCCCCTGCTTCTGCCCCTGGCTGGGTCTAGGCTAGAAGCCCCCACCATCTCCAGGAGATGGAAAAGCAGCCTGGGCATGGGGATGGTGGAAGGACAACAGGGCCACGGAAATGGTTAAAGATCTGGGGAGTCTCTGCTGCATCTTCCACGACAATCTGGCCTCCCCAGCATCCTTGTAAATGAGAAACCGCATAAGCCTCACACTCTATTATTGCTACAGAGCATTAAAGTCTCTCATTTAGGATAAACATTCTCATCTCCAGCAGAGCATGAATAACATTAAATGAGATAGTTAAAATGTTTCAGGCCAATTATAGCCCTGGTGTAACTTCAGCAGAGTTACACCAGGGATTAATTTGATCCGGAGAGCTCTGCCTCCTGTTCTGAACTGGGATTCCAGTGCGGGTAATTGCATCCTGCCTCTCTCTGCTTCCTCAGGAGTTTTAATTGGGTTGAATGGGCTCAACTTCTGCTCTTTTCTTCTGAAAGCCACCAAGTTTCCAAACTGCTGCTCCAAGCTGAGAGCTCTGCTGTGTTAGTGCAGGTCTGTCTGCTCTGCCTCGGGGTGCAGCCTGCACCCCACTGTACCTGCTTGCTGGGGAAGCCGTAGTAAAGCTGCTGCCCCAATCTCATGCTGGGGGGACTAGCCCTCACCTCCCAGCCTGGATCCCAAACCAGGCTCCTTTTGCACTGGGGCAGGCAGCTGGACTCTCTCCCTCTTCCACTTCCCAGCCCTCTCAGTAAATCAGTGTTAATGAGGGACATTTGACCCTCTCTTCAGCAGCCTTAAGAAGCATTTTTGTTCCATGAGATAAGAAACTTGAAGCAATTTCCTCCCCCTGCTTCTACTGGAGTTTTTAGGTTGATTTTTCTTCCTTTTGGAAAAGTTCTAGGAAACAAGCAGTCTTTAGGAGGTCTCTGGAGCACGAGCAGAGGAGTGACGGTGGTGTCTGATATGGAGTGATGGAGCAGACAGGCTGGTCAAGATGGGGTTATCCAAGTCCTGGTGCACTTGGTCCGTCAGAGCGATCACATGTGCAACTGAGGCAGGAGGGTCAGAGCTGGGAAAGTGTGTTTGCTGGCTGTAGACAGGAATTTAATCACCACGTTGGAGCCTATACAGAGCTATATGTCCTCCAGAGCCAACTGCATACAGGGGCGATGATGCGGGGAGGGGTGCTGGGAACGTTCTCCTTCACAGATTTCCAGGACTTCCTGCTCCTGTGTGGTCCCTTTCCCTTCTCACAGAGAAATGATGAAAACAGACAGTGAGATAAACCCCAGGGAGCTGAGCCCAGCAAGGCCCCAGCTTCACCCCCTCCTCCAGGCTGCATGGGGCTGCTGGTCCCACACCATCTCCACCACCCTTTGAGTATAATCCCCTCGCCTTTCATTTCCCTTTTGGTTTATCCCAAAGTGTATTTTAGTGGGGACAGAGATGAAAAGGAAAGCAGAGATGTCACAATCCTTCCTCCTCAAACAGCATCTCCTCAGCAGGACCACGACAGCACAACCACGATGGTAGGACCATGGCCTTCAGCCTCCTGGCCCTGAGAAAACCATCATCATCCATCCCATCCCCTGGACAACCCCCAGTGACACCGTGGGGGCTGTCACCATCAATTCTGTGTTTCTGGTAAAGCAGAGCGTGGTTTTGGCCAGCAGAGAGGATGCAGTTAATGAGGGTTAAGCGGGTTCCCACTCCCACCCACCAAGAGCCTGCCGGGACCATCGCACATCTCTGCACAGACAGCAAACACCTCGCTGCAGCCAGCAGCAGCCCTCGTGCAGATGCTTGCTCCAGGCAGCTCGCTCTGAGCTAAGCTGCTGCTCAGTGAGTAAATAAAGAGCGTTTCTCACGGAAGCCAGCCTCCCGAGGTCCCCAGGCGGGGAGCTGGCCTTTCCATGGCTCAGGAAACCTTTATCCCCCCCAACCTACCCCGCCTCCGAGCAGTGGATTTAGCAAGCGATGTTTGCACACCCAGGTTTGCCGTGCAGTCACCCCGTTCCCGGCAGCGCCGTGACATTTGCAGGCAGCATTCCCAGCTGGTCCCGCTTTGGCCTTTCTGGGATTTTTCTTTGTGGGTTAGGCCAGATGGAGGGAAAGGTCGGAGTTAAGTGATGGTGAGCTCCACACTCGGCTCTGGATGTTCCCAAAGCCCAAGATGACTGTGCCTGTGCTAACCCTGCAGATCTGGGCTGCAGTCGGGTCGCACCAGGTTCTCTCCTAGTCTTTGGGGCTGACGTAGCTCCAGCATGTATGCATCTTTCCTGGGGCTCCCCTGCATCCCTTGCAGATCCTCCTTGTTGCTCATCGCTGCCCACCCAGAGCTGAACAGCTTCTCTTCAGCTAAGCCCCTGACCTTTATTTTCCCTTAAATCAATACATAAAAGCTGTGCTACAGCAATCCCAGCGTGTCAGGGGAGCTCAGGTGATTTATATCATCTGAGGAGCTGATTCTGCTTTTGAGGCTTCAATCCTGAGAAGCTTTTGTCTTTCCAGCCTCCAATCTCTTCTGTGCTGCCTTCAGCATCTATGTTGTGCTCATCCCCTGGCCCCCGCTTCCTGGCATTATTGACTCTCCATCTTGCTTTTAATCTGCTATAAAATGAAGCAGCTCTGGGTAAACCAGCAGTTTTATTCTTCCTGATCATAATATTTCCTTTACCATGAGCTGAGATTGGAAATGTTTAATGAAAAAAAGCTTGGGGGGGGAGAGGGGGGGAATCTATTAGGAAAACTCTATAGGCATTTGTGCAGTTCTCACTGTGAAGAGCCAAGCCACAGGGAGCTCTTGCCTGGCCTTAACTTGGTGATGGGGAGGTGACCCTACAGGATGGGGAGAAGGTGCTGCCATCAGCCAGGAGCATCCCAGGCAGGAGCCACATCCCAGGCGCCTTCCCTGTCTACTTCCCCCATTGCTGTGTCCTGCTGGTGGGTGCAGGAAAGGAGCCAACAGCCTGGTTTGGTGCAAAGGGGGTGTATTTAGCACTGAAACTTCCTGCCAGCCGTGGTGAGGCCGGTGCAACCGTGCCTGCAGGAGGGATGCTGCTGTGTGACTACGTCACTCACCAAAGACCTGTCTCCTTTTGACTTGGATATTGTCAAAAGCTTTGGGGACCGCTGTTGTGGTCGGGTTGAAGCTGTTCTTCGCAGTGACCAATCGATAGGCGCTCATCAGCTTTCTCCATCAGAACATTTATTGTTCCAACAGGCCACGGAGCTCTCCAACAAGTGAAGGCTCGCGCAAGAAATCATCTGCCGGGTTTGGCAGCAAACAGAAAACAGGAATATTTATCTTTATTCTAAACCCAAATTTTTGTGGCTAAATAGAGCCAAAAATACATCTCCCCCCCCCCCCCCCACTTCCCCCAGACATGAGACATCGCTGAATGTCGAAAGCAACTCTTCCCCGCCACAAATGGACCAAATAAACCCAGCACGAGACTGCTGTTTAGCAGAAACAGATGTGCCTCTAATGCTGTCATCTACAGCAAGCTGCGTCTGCAAACTCATCTTTATGGAGGTATTTATAGAGATGGGGAAGCTGCCGAGGGGGTGCAGAGCCCAGCGCCAGGGGTCACCCCATGCCTGCAGGCTGCTTCACGGCTCTTGGATGGCATCGCTGTGGGGCTGATGGCTCCCCCCAGGGCTCAGCCTTCAAACCAGGCCGACTCCTCTTCTGCAGCAGTGTTTAACCCAGTGCCAGGTCCTCCCTGAGCTGTGGAGGGGAGATGTGAGATGCTGGCATGGGTTGTTTTGCTGGCTGGGATGTGCCGGGTGCAGGGGAGCTGCGGGGGGAGAAGGAATCGTGGTTAATTCTTTGTGGAAAGGATTCTTCCCTGTGAGGGTGCTGAGGCGCTGGCACAGGGTGCCCAGAGAAGCTGTGGCTGCCCCATCCCTGGCAGTGTTCAAGGCCAGGTTGGACACAGGGGCTTGGAGCACCCTGCTCTAGTGGAAGGTGTCCCTGCCCGTGGCAGGGGTTGGAGCTGGAGGAGCTTTAAGATCCCTCCCAACCCAAACCAGGCTGGCATTGTATGAGGATTCTAAGATTGTTTGCAGAGAGCAGGGATGATAAGATTATGATCCTTGGAGGTTCTTCAGAAGGGAAGGAAGAGCAAGGTGAGTCCTTGAGCTGCCCATAGGCATTCAGCAGTTCCTTGTAGACTGGAGGGGATGAGGAAAGACAGCCTCAGTTCCCCCCCGAACCCCACACACGTGTCCTAGCCCGGGCCAGTGTCCCCTCGACTCCAAAGGTGTAGGTTGCCCTACCTGTGCTGGGAGCCACAGATGGACAGGCAGGAGCTGGCCCTCCCTCCCTGGAGTCACTGTGCAGGACACAAAGCCACATCAGTGCCAAATCCCCATGTCACTCACATCCCAACCCAGCCTGGCTGGACCACCACCGGCTCTGCTGCGTTTTCTGTCCCTCTGAGATGCTCCTGGCGTCCAGGCCGGCACAGAGGAAGGGCTGGACGTACCCTCACTTGGTATCTGAGCTGCTACTGAAAGTGATGGAAAAATGGGCTTTTCCCTTCCAATCTGAGTTCCAGGTTCTAATTCCTTCCCCCAGAGCGAGCCAGTATTCCGGAGCCTTCACAGCCTCACTGGTAGGCAGAGACCTATAAATCCTGGGTGAAACAGGAAGGAACCATCATTAAAATGCCTGAGGCGTCTGTGAGCAGGGCAGAAAGGCAAAGCCCAGGCTTTGTACCCCAAGCTAGCACAATTCCCCCAGAGCTGCCTCTATCCCAGGTAACTGCTACACCCCACCTGGCTTTGACTCCGGAGCAGTGTTACGTGGCGTGAGGATCGGAGCCAGCGTCTCTCCTGGTCTCTTCTTCTCCCTCGGGATACCTGGGAACAGAGGAGATGAGTGAGCTGTGGGCAGCGGTGCCAACTGCAGCTCTTTCTCAATGAAAGTGGTGACTTGCTGCAAGAAAAGGCAGCTTTGAATCAAAGAAATAATGACAGAAGCCTCCTTTTCCCCATGTCGCCCCGGCTCTGCAAAGCAGCCTGGAGCTGCAGGGAGACCAGGCACCGCAGCTCAAATCCCACAAGGAATTGCTGCAGCACATTTTAGCCTGGAATATGCTGATTTTATCCAACGATTCTTCTTTGTTGTTCTTTTTGCCAGGAAATAAATAAATCATGCAAGTCCTCCATCACCCTCTCTCCAACCAGCTGTCCCTTTATCACAGCCCAGCCTTCCCCTGGGCTTTGGAACTGGGTCAGTGAGCGACATCCAGCAGCAGTTGCTCCCCACTGAAATTCATAGAAAGCAGAGATGGCCCCTGGGTGCTTTGGAGTGGGCCAGCTTTGCTTTGCAGCACCGGTCTCAGCCAGGCCGAGTGGGGTGGCTGGAGAAGAGGGCGATGCATCGCTTCCCTGCATCCCTCTGCCACGTCAGCGCTCATGGCTTTGCATCTTTGCTGCCAGGCAGGGACTGGATGTCTTTGAACCTCTATCCCCAGCCAGAATTGGCTGAAATGAGCCATCAGGCTCAGAAGCCATCTTTGGGGAGCAGTGACGTGTGTGTGCATGGACACACATGCAGAGCATAATTGCCCAGCACTTGCTGCCCATGAAAACCAGGCGAAAGAGGGAGCAGCTTCACCCTGCGGTTCCTGCCCTTGCTCTGCTTTGTGTTCTCTGCCTGGTTACACCTGGTGGTAAAAGGGAATTGTGCTGCCCTGGCTGGGGACTGGGTCTTGGGACGGAGCTGGTCTCATCCAAAGGAATGTGGCTGAAACAAGTCTGGGAACCTCCTTGAGCTGCAGAAGGAGCCCTGCAGGGACCAGAGAGGTGGTAAAAGCCATCCCCACCTCCAGATCCCCAGCTTGCTTTCCCGCTGCTGAAGCACGTGCTCGAATTCGGGGTCACTCTCAATAACTTGCTCAGAAATCAGAAGAAGAAGCCAGAGACACTCTGAGTCACTGGCATGTTGTTACCAAGGACACTAAGGTTCCTGATTTTGAAGAAGAGATTAATTACATTCTACAAATAGACATTTTCTCCGCATTGAAGAGCAGCAAGAGCTGGTTCTTTTCGCGTCGCTCATTATGTAGCAGCAGGTAGTATTGTGACAGATGTAGGAATCCAGTGGTATTGTCACTTGGGTTTAATCATCAGAAAGCTTTCTTCTCCGGGTCAGCCCCTTGTGAGGATTTGTAATATTTACATAGCACTTGGGGCTGGCTTCTTTATTGCTGGAGTCTGGATTCGCTCGTCAGTCTCTCATTATGCATGTGCCAGTATTAATTGCATTTAGAAATGCGATTCCAAAGGCAAAGTGAGAGCTATTTAGACCTCCATTCAGCTTGAAAGACAGCAGCCTTCTGTGTGACAGCTCTCGAGATGTTCTTGTGCTCGGCTTTCTCTCCAGCTGAAAAGCAGGTGTTGGAGCGGGTTGGTGCCGGAGCCACTGTACCAGCACTGCCTTTTGTGCATGCCCAGACATTTATATAACCGACAGGATAATGACTCCGCAGAAGTGGCACAGAATTGACCCTTCTGGTACTGGATTCAAACACAGCAAGGTAAAGAGTGGATCTGCTCAGCTGCTATACAGATAGAAGGGGGAAAGTGATGCTAAGCCTGGAGAGAGGGGTGTATTTCACTTGCCAGTGGCTTTGGGGGTTATTTACCAGCTCAGCTGTGCCTGCAGCACTTTGGAGCCGTGTTTATGGCCTTGCTGATGTATTTAAGCCGTACAGGAATTCAGCTGACACTTGTCTGTGCATGCCTGCTGCGCACTGATTGCTCCAGCAGCACCGGAGATGCAGAGCCCTGCCTGGGCGGTGGAAACGAGGAGGCCACGTCCTGTGTCCCAAAGGGAATGAAGCTGGAAGGTTAAATCCCAAGGATGCCAAGCTACCAGCTCTGTTTTCTCCAGCCTGAGGTGCAGAGGGTCTGTAGAGGGTTTGTTCTTGCCTTGCAGTGCAGTGTGTGGGGTGCGACAAGGGTGTCCTCATGGGGGGATTGATCAGCATAGGCACTCCACGCTCCCTCTCTCATGGCGCTGGCTCCCAGTCCTAGGACAATAACCCACCTGAGGCGCAGGGATTCATGTCCAGCCTGTTTGTGAGGGGGCTGAGAAAGCAGCAGTAGAGGCAAATCCTTGTTTCACTTCCCCAAATTGCTTCCTTTGGTTTGCCATAGTCCAGCCCTGCCTTCGCAAGTCCCTGACCCGATCCCTCTCCAAGAGCACCCATGGGGAACACGTTCCCTCACAGACCCAGCTTTTCCAGCAGGCTCCTTTGGGTGCTCAATGGCCCTGCATCCCCTCTGCTGGACCAGCACCAAGACCAAACCCTGGGCTCTGGGACAGCAGCATCTCTACGTCCCAAACCCACACGCGCATCCGGAGCAGGCAGTGAGCTGCTCCTGCCGGGAAGGGCCTGCAGGGGAAGAGCATGAGAAAGGCAAACAGAGCAGACACCCGTAACCAGCCCTGGCCCCTGGCCAGCACCTTCTCATTAAATAACACAGAAACCAAAGGAGAAATCACTGCTCGCTGAGGAAACCCAAACGCTGAAGCCCAAGGAGTCCCCCCTGACCTTCCTGTCCCTTGATGGGAGGTTAGCCCAGGGCTGTGTTTCAGCTTGCTTTCCAGCTCTGGTGAGATGGGGATAGCAGACCCCATGGCCAGGTTAGGAGGAAACCTTCAAACCACCCTTTCTGAAGGGTGTCAGCCAGCTCTGGGGGCCAACCCTGACCCCACAGACCCACGGCTGTGCCCTCCAGCCCTGTGAGTGTGGGCCAAGGACAACCCTCACTGTCCCTGGCAGCCTCAAGGCATATAAATAGAAGATGAGACGTGAAGGAGGTCAAATGGGCAGAGGATTTCACATAATCTGATCTTGCCTGGGCTGTTCATTTGTGTCCTTTGCCCAGGACACACGCTCTGCTTCGCACACGGGCACGTCAGTGCCAGAAGGACGTTCCTGCACCGAGGCAGCTTTATCCCATGGAACATGTGGGCTCCTCCTGTCTTTTTCTTCACTGTGTGCTGCTTTTCAGGGATGTCTTTAACCCAGGGGTCATCCAGACCGGTGCACGTGGGGAAAATCCTGGTCTTTCTTGCTGTATGGAGTCCTGGTGCCAGCCCAGCTTGAGCCTGGACCTCACCAAACTCCAGTTGGATCAAAACCGGGCTGGGGCTCTGGTGCTGTTGGTGGTGTGGAGGATGCTTCCTGCCCTCCATCATGCGCATCTGAAGCCTCGGTCTGTTCTGCCTTGGTCCCCTCTACCACTTCCCCTCGACCCTGGCCAGCAGCACTGGCTTTTTCTGGCTTCTGGTACTTCTCTTTTCTGAAATATGAAAGGCTGGAGACAAATTCCCTCCTGGTATAAAGCTGTCAGTGGAACTGCTCTGATTTATGCCAGTGCAGAGCACGGTAAAGAGATGAATGTCTCAAATTGAGCAAGTAGAAAACCTCTTCATGGCCACCGGTGTTTAATGGTGAGAGCAATTAATCACCTAAAGAACTAATCTAGCGCCGTATGGATTCTCTGGGGGCTGGTGCCTTTGCACCAGTGCCTGTCTGAGAGCTGCAGTGGGGCTCAGAGGGAGCCTCTCCAGCTCATCCAGCTGTGAGTGTCCTCGTGCTCCCCAGGTCCATGCCAGGAAACCAAGGCTTGAGCTGTTGGTTCAGGTGCCAGCACACTCCATCCCTGCACTGCATTGCTGTCTCACCAGACACACTGATGATGATGGTGATGGTGATGGTGAAGGCAGTCGGGTGCGGGGTCTGACCAGCCTGTGGGACACTGGTTTAGACATGGTGAAGTCGTGCTTCTGCAGGAGCGGAGATGGCCCAGGCAGCCCCAGCATCCCTCCCAACCCCAGCTCTTTCAGCTCCGAGGTTTTGTGCTTTCCCAATGCTTGCTCCTAGCAGCAAGGACAGCAGTGGCTGAGCCATAAACCGGCAGCCCTGACACCTTCTCCCACACCTGCACGCCTGGCTTGCAGTGACGGGGTGCCGAGCCAGCCACAAAGATGTCCCTGCACCCCTGTCCCTACCACCCTGAAGGCAGCTCATGCCTGCTCCTATGGCTGGTTCTGCCACCGCAGGGCTGCCAGCACCACTGGCATCACAGCCTGTGTGCAAGCCCTGCAGCTTCCCATGGCATGGACCTGCAGGAAGGCAGCTCTGCCAACCTCCCCATCCATTTCTGCTCGGAGGGAGCCTCAACCTCTGCAGCGAGCTCATCAAGCTCAGGCACTTGATGAGTCTTTAGTTCAGGCAGTGCTGCAGGTAGCACAGGGAGAGCCAGGGGCACACAGGCCCTGAGATACCTTCCCTGCTTCGACTCTTGTTCCCCCCTCCCCTGACATTGTCTCACTAGGTCTCACTAGGTGCCAGTTCAAGCTCCCCACGCTCACGGCTCCAGTCTCTGGTGAATGGATTTGCACGTCTCCAGCAGAAACCTCGCTCCGAGGCTGGCGCTGGAGCAGGCGGCCCCATGGCAAGCGTGGAGCCGAGCGGGTGCTGAACGGGAGCAAAACCCCCTCCCGAAAGGCACCGGGAGCTGCAAGCAGTGGAAGGCGCAGCCGCCGGCAGCGTGCCCATGGCACAGCGGGGATGCTCGGAGCAGGAGGTGACCCTGCGCGCCCGTGGTGGCTCTGTCACTGCTGCGATGCGGGACTGCAGCAAGTCCCTTCCCATCTGCTGCCTGCCACTGCCTCCGAGCCAGGACGTGTGTTTGGGCACAGAGCACAGCGCAACAGGGCCACGGCTGCCGCAGGGTGGCTGCTGGCTCTTCTGAGAGCCAACGTGGCCCTGGTGCTCTAAAGCATCCTCTGCACCCAGATGCTCATCCAACCCCCCCAGCATCCCAGGGACCTCCCCGGGGCTGTTTCACACCAGGTGAGGGTTTGGCTGCTGGGTGTCGTTGGCAGCCTGGTGACGTCCCCATGCTGAGAGCACTGCTCAGTCTCCGCAGCTCAGGCACGAGGACACACAGGCAGCCATGCTGCTTGCCTGGATGGGCAGCAGGATGCTGGACCGCTCCATCTGGGAAACGCCTTGATTAGTGTGGGTGAAAGCATCCCAGGAGTTCAACCCTGGCCCTTCACACCAGAGAGACAGGGGAGCAATCCTGCATTTCCTCCTTGCTCGTGCTGGTACAACAGGGAGGAGGTGACTCCTTTGTGCCCAGCACAAGGAAGTGGTGAATGCTCCATCCCTGGCGAGGGTGGACGGGGCTTGAAGCAAGCTGCTCTAGTGGAAGGTGTCCCTGCCCGTGACAGGGGTTGGAACTGGATGAGCTTTAAGGTCCTTTCCAACCCAAAACGTTCTATGCTTCTAATGATTGTCTCCTGGTGTCACTCAGAGGAATGAAACTACACGAAAACTAAATACCTCCAAAGACATCTCTTAGGCTGAGTAGCGAGATCCTCCACCCCAGGGCCTCCCCTCACCCACTTATCCCAGCCCCAGGGAGCCAAGGGGATGGGAAAGGGATGGGAAGATGTTGGGAAGGAGATGGGAAGGGGATGGGAAGGGGATGGGAAGGGGATGACAGAGCACATACGGTTCGACTCTGTTGGAGAAGCGGCGCCGCAGGATCATGACCAGTGTGCCAAGGAGCAGGGCTGTGGTGCACATGGTGCTGCCTCCATCCCCACGCTCCTGCAGGCTGTCACCGTGCCCTCTGGCCCGGCAGCCCGGCAGCTCTCCCCAGCACCCAGCTGAAGGCTCCCAGGGCTGGTTTCAAGAGGGATTAGGGCAGGATCCAATGGAATTAAGGACACACAAGGACGTTCTCCTCTGACCTGTGGGCAGGAGGGAGCCAAGTGGCTGCTCCGTGACCAATTGAGCACTTAATAGGTTTTGGCACGTGGTGCTCTTGCCCCAGCTGGTCCCCAGGTGACCTTTGATGAACCAAGCCCATTCCCACCCCGACCACCCCACTGCTGCCCCAGGGCTGGGTGCTCCCCTCTGCTCCCCCCTTTCCCATGTGCCTCCCTTTTCCCTCTTTCACCACATTCCTCCTTTTCCCTTTCCCTCCAGCTCCTGTGTTCCTCCTCCTGCCAGACCTCCCTCAACCCGCTCCCTGGCTCCGCTGATCTGACAGCCTCAGACCTGCCTGCCATTCCCCATGGACGCCTCTCACGCAGCTGATCCAAGACCTTGTCTGCATCCTCCCCTCGCCCAGGCTGGGTTTGCCTCCTCCTCCCCACTCTCCCATCACTCGACAGCCCCCGTCACACCCCTCCCTCCAGGACACGGCTCTGGCCCCACAGTCTCCTGCAGGACCTCTGTGCCCATAGTCTTCCACTTTCCCTTCCCTATAAGCTCCTTAGATGTCCCTGCCCACGGGCAGTGAAGTGTCTTCACACACCTTGCCCCGGGTCAGTCCTTTGCGACGCAAAACGCATCTGGAATGGAGTGACTTGGTGGGTTTAGCTTGAAGAGAACAACTGGGAAAGCAGCCGCTGTAAGAGAGAGGGTGAGGGGAAGATGCATGCCCATGAACACAGAGGGGTTTAATGGCGCATGGAGGTCCTGACTTGGAGAAGAGGCAGGAAGACCAGGGTAGCGGCTTCCCGGGCAGCCATGGGTCAGACAGGGGCTGACATGGGACTGATGCTGGCCACAGCAGAAGGAAAAACCCCAAGCTGGGCATTCCCGTAACTCAGCTGGAAAACAGCTTCTTCCTGCAACCGGATTTTGAAACCAGAACTAAATCCAAGCAACCTACGTCAATCCAGGTTCAGTGACCGGTTGGGTCTGAAAGAGAGAGCAAAGCAGAGCTTCCCAGGAAGCCTGGCTTTCCATCTGCATCCAGGCAGGGCCAGAGATGCCCTCAGATCCAGCCATGTGGGCATGTCCTCTCCAAGTGCTCCAAACCCTAAAACCAAGGCACGAGCAGCACTTGAAATCTCAGTAAAGCCAAATCCCTCTAAGCTCATCCAGTAAACAGTCCCCATCCCTGAACGTGGGGGTCAGCCAGGGGCAGAGGGAATGGATCAGCCTCGCTGCTGGCGCCAATGTGATGGGAAGCCTTGGGGAGAGCGGTGGAAGAAGCAGCCCGAGTGTGTCCTGCAGCCAGCTGGAAACGGGAGTGAACGATCCCTTCCCGAGTGGAAGTCAGGCCGGAGGGCGCGGAGCTGCCTTGCACAAGGCACCGGGGAGCGCGGGGCGGCCGAGCCCTGTGTCCTGGCTGGAACACGCTGGGCTCCAGGGAGCACGTTTCAGTGTGCTCTGAAGCCATGGAAGCCCCGTAAACAGCGGCTGCTGCCGAGCTGGAGCCCGGGGGGCTGCAAGGACCTGCTATTGCCTGGCAATAGCACCGCGGCTTTCGCTACCCCTGCGAGGACATCGCTGCTCGCCGAGCCGCAACCGCACCGACACCAGCAAGGGCCCCGCTCTTGCTCCTCAGTGGGCTTCTTGATAACCACAACTTGGGCTGCTCCACCATAGGCACAAGCCCTGGGTGCTCCCCGGGTGTGAAAGGGGCCATCAATGCCACTCGGTTGACATTGGGTGACCTCGGCAGCCCAGGCTCGCCCCGCATGGGTGCGTACGGCTTCCAAACACCCTTGATTGACGCCGAGAGCTGCTCGGTTCAAAGGCAAGGTAATGTGAGCAGATTAGTTAATGCTTCTTGCCCTAGCCCCTGAGAGCAGGGCTGGAACGGCGAGGCAGCCTTAATGGGTTTTGAAGGCTTTTCTTTTTAAGATATGAATCAATGAAGCTGTACGGGGAGCATGGATAATGTGATCGGAATAAGAAACAGGGCTTGTCTTTGAACCGGAGCGAGGTCCCTGACGGTGTTTACTTCATGTCCTGGCACCAAATGCAAGATGACATGAATATATTAGCTTCCTGGCTTTCCTGAGCAACCCCTGCCATGCTCACACCAGCTTCAGGAAGGAAAAGAGCAGCAAAGAGGATCTGTTTGGAAGCGCTGACTTGGTACCCAAGGACCCTGTCATCCTCGCTTACCGCTGACGGGTCCGGCTCTGACAGGGGCCGTGCTCCCAGGGGGTGGCTGGTTCCTGCCGTGGGGAGAGCTCGGCATGGGGGGCACATGGAGGGGAAGGTGGTGGCACCACCAGGGTCCGAGGAAGCGCAGCGGCTGGCTGGGGCCTTGCCCATGCAGCCCCGGGATGCTGGATCTGGCACCTGAGCCTCTTGCTTCATCCCTCCCGGCTGCATCATGAGGCCTCGGTTTCCTCAAATCCCAGTGTGGGACTGGGGGTGGTGAGCAGTTCCCAGCACGGGACCAGGTTGATGTGAGTGGGAAGCGCTCTCCAGGGCTGCCTTGGCAGCTTCTTACCCTGCCGTGCCCTGCCTGTGAGCACCGGGCAGCACCCACCTCTGCTCCCGGGGCCCCTCTCTGCTTCCTCCTGTTCCCCAGCATTGCCCGATCCTTGGGCTCCTTTGGGCTGTGTGGGTTGGGAGCGCTGTTTCTGGGGAGGGAAGCAGGAAGCTGACACAAGGTTTGGGAAGGTCACGGGGAGGCTGCGCTCTCCCGGCTCACCCACCCCTGCCCGCTGCTGCCGAGGGTCCTGCCCATGTCCCCATCCTGTGCTCCCTTCCCGGGCATCACCCCAGCACTGTTGCTGTCCTGGTCCCCGGAGCATCTCCCCCATCCTGTTCCCATATGTGGGTGATGAGGTCGAGGTTAAGGTGGCCCCAGGTCTTGAGGCCCCCTCTGGGAGCTGGGGGCTCAGGGCCGGGTCCCACTGTGGGATTTGCTTTGTGGCACCTCGGTCTCTGCACAAAGCCACATCTGTTGTACTTCAGCCCCTGAGCAGACGAACCCTATTTCCATGCAGGAAGGAGAGGGAAGGCTGGTTTGGTTTAAACACATTCCCCACCAGCTCCAGTCGGCAGCACGGCCTGAGGTCTGGTTTCAATCAGAGGAGGAATGTCTGCTCCAGCTTTGTTCCATTCTGCTTCCTGGGGCTGCCCATGGCTGGGGCAGGACAGCAGCTCCCGCACTGCCACTTCCCTGGCCCTGCTCTTCCCAGAGGGGAGGACATGGAGCTGGGGGATCCCAGTCTCTCAGTACTGCTGCTCTTTCCAATGGGTGACCGAGCACGCCAGCAACGTGGACAACAGCTGCGTGATTACCCTGGCATCCCGCAGCATCCCGTGTGATGGAGATGCCGGCACTGCTGCCATCCCAGCTGGCTCGGGGGGGGGTCCTGTTGGCTGTACCCCCTTTTACCTCCCGGACGTGTCCTCCAGCCTATTCCCACAGCGATGGCTCAGAGGCCGCAGGCACTGCCAGCACAGAGCTGGAGCATCAGGACTGCGCACGGGTCTCCTGGGATCAGAGAAGCCGGGGAAGGAAACCTGCAATAAGTGCAGAGCATTTATCCAGGCTTTAGGCTAAATCCTTCCCTCCTGGGCAGCAGGAACTGCAAAGCCATTTCCTAAAGTCTTATTATTCCTGTTCTGGACAGCACTTTGCAGTTAGCAGCAGGGCTGGATTAGGGGAGGGGAGAAGGGAATCATTGCTGGGGCAATGCTGGGTGAGCTGGGTGGCAATCGGGGGCTTCCTTCCAGCAGTGGTCAGGGTGACAAGTCCAGCAGCTTGGATGGGCTCTCAGAGCAGGACAAAGGAGGAGCACCCAAGGACATGCAATATACCATGGCCACATCGGTGGGAGCAAAAGTGTCAGATCCCTGTCCTCTTCCTCCTCCCTGTCCAGCTCTGAAGGAGGAGGAGCAGAGTCAGGGCTGCTCTTTTGGATGCCTTGGCTTTACCACACTGACATCTTCAGCCTTATTTCACTCGAAAGGCCAGGACTGCTCTGGGTCTGGCCAGGTTGGTGTCTTGAGGGTCTGGAGAGGGGTCCCAGCACCACACCAGCACCAAGGGCTTGGGGCAGCTCCTGCGGCTCCTTCCCGAAGCGCTCCCAGAGGGAGCTCCTGGGGCCAGCCCAGTAAATGGTGTTTGTGAGGAGGAGCTGACTTTGCAGGGGACACGTGAAGTGTCTGCGTACCAGGGAAGGTGGGCTCAGCCCCGAGGGTCTGGATGGGGGGTTTCCGCCTTCGCCCCGGAGGCAGTGGAGGAGGCCGGGGGGGGGCTCTGCCATCATCCGCATCCCACGCGCCGGGGAGCTGAAGGCTCGGGATTTTTTGCCTTCACCTCCCACTCGAGGATCGGGAGCCAAGTACATTTCTCATTGCACCCAGCGCAAGGGAGGAGGAGAGGCGATGTGGGAGGGCACGGCGGGAGCGGGAAAAGCCGTCGGCAGGAGGGAGCAGATCCCGCAGGAGCACGGCGCATCCCGGGAGCCCATCCTCAGCCCTGCGGCCGTGCGAGGGGACAACGGCTTGAGCAGGAGCTTCGCCTCTTCCTAGCGTGCAGAAGCTATGGGAGGAGCAGCTCAGGCTCCTGAGTGTCCCCTGTTGTGGGGACAGGTCTGCGGGAAGGAGGTGGAAAGGAGGGATGTGATGCTCCAGTGGAGAGGGGTGAGGGATCAGCGTGTTGAACTGGGATCTGAGAGAGGAGCACTGATTTCTTCCATGCGGATTACCCAGGCCCAGCCTTCCCACTGGCTGTGGGGACCACGTCCTCTGTCCCCATCCCTGGGCCACCCTCTGGGACAGCGACCAAGGGCAGCTTGGGCTGGGCAGGGCGAGCAAACGCCATCCCAGCCATGAGGGGCTGCCACCTCCCTCAGCACCAAAGGGTCACCAGATTCTCCATAGGGCTGCACAGGGCCTGCCAGTGCAATTCCCAGCCAGGATTTCCCAGCAATGGTGTCAACACAGCATCCTTCTCCTTCTGGAACAAGTCGCCTCCTCACCCTGAGCCCTGGAGAGCCATAGTCATGGGAAACCATGGAAACGGATGGCTGGCATGTGACAGCGTGTGCCTGCACCCTGGGCCCCGATTTATGTCCCATGTCTGTGGTAAGATGCTGAAGTTCAGGGCTGTTGGGGTTCGTTTGGGATTTTGGGGCAGCGGAGCATCGCTGCTACTTCACCCACATCCCCTGTTTGCGGTACATGGGGATGGGGCTGGGCTCCTGCCATCACAGAGCCACATGTGGAGTCCCCAAAGCGGGGACACCCAAGAGGGAGGCAAAACCTGGAAAAGGCTGGGGGATCTCTCACTTTTCCAGCATTTTCTGATATTCTCAGATTTCTAAATGGAGACTCTTGGGCCAAGACCCTTTGACTGCCAGGGCTGAGGAGCAAGGCGAAGGTACCAGAACTGACTGAAACACCAAGTGCAGAAGCTTCAAGAGTCCTTTTCTTTATGCAGGAAGTAATAAGCAGTGCTCCACCTGGGTTATCACCTGAGCCTCTAGTTTGAGGGTTTTCCCTTTTGGAAGCACCAGCACTGCACTGCAGTGTTGCTCTGGTTTTAAGCTGGGTCTAACTAAGTGCAGCTGCTTTTCCACTGCATTTTAAGGGGAGGTGATCGGCTTGGCTGTGCCGCCCTGTGTCCAGAGCGTGGTGGCCACCTGAGGACATCGTAGCTAATGCCTGAGCTCGGGCTCATGGCCAGTGGACAGAAGACAAAGCTGGCCACTGCCAATCTGGTGATCTGGAAGCTGGTGGTGCTGTCACTGAGGACCTGAATGGTGCCCAACCTCCAGGCAGGTAGGGGTGGCTGCTGAGCTTTCACAGCGTGGGTTTGGCAGCTCGCAGGTGAGCTGAGCTTTGTGTCCCTGAGCCGAGGGCTCCCACTCTGCCCCTGTATGAATCCAGTGGGACACCCACAGCGGTGGGCAGCGTCTCCTCCATCTCTCTCCAGCTCTGCAGGAGCAGATGTGCTGACACTGCTGATCTGGCTGGTTTGGAGGAGCAGCACAGCAAAAAGCAGTGACAGATCTGCAATGCCAAAGCTCCAGCCCCAGATGGGCTCAGACCCCCAGCCCCTGCCTGCACCTAAGCCTGTCTGTCCGTGTGATGCTGAGCGCGCCCGGCTGCTTCCCTTGTGTCTGATCCCCCTCTGGGGGATTGCCGGTTATTACAGGTCCCTGTGGCGTTCCCGCTGTGCTGCGGGTGTTACATCCGGCTCGTCAGGGAGCTGGGGATGGCATTCGGGTAAAGGGCAGCCCAAAAGGACGCGCAGGAAGGCAGAGGGGAGCCTGGCGTGGAGGTGTTCCCGAGCTCCCCATCCCTGCCCAGGCACTCCAGAGCAAGAATCTGCTCCTTTCCCAAGTGCCTTAACTCTGGATCCCTTCACAGCTGGGTCCTGCCACGGGAAGGGGAGTCAATTCTTGTCAATAAGTCCCTGTGGGACGGACCTTGATCTCGTTGGGGTGGCAGAGGGATGCTGGGTGAGGGGGCGCTTTGGGGTCGCTCCCGGCTCTTCGTGCAGCCCAAGAATCAGAAGCAAATGAGGCTCTGTCCTTCAAAACACACAACACGAGAGCACGGGGGGAGCTGAGCGCAGGCAGCGCTTGGGCTAACTTCAGCTCACACTTTGGGCTCTGAATTTCCTCGGAGCTGTTTACAAGGGCTGAATAAAAACCTCCCACCCCCCCCCAGCACGGAGCTGATGTTGCCCAGAACATCCCCCTCATCCCTCCCTTTTGGGAAGGGAAAAAAAAAACAGGGAAGGAGGGAGGAGTGGGAGAGAGGAGGAGAGAGGGAGAAAGTGAGCTCACGTTCACACGTTGGGAAAGAGGCTGGTCTTGCGATGCCTTTGAATATTTCACTTTTAGGCAGTTCCCCATCAGTCAGGCTCACGCATCCGAGCCGAGCTGAAGCCAACTCCAGCCATGGGCAGCACCAGGAGGGCTGAGATCTGATCGCACGCAGCAAGCCCCGGGATCTTCGGCTCAATTCCACCTCCAACCCCGGCGGCAGCAGCACGCACACACACACACATTTACACATCCCCGCGTCGGCAGAGCAGCTGAGCAAACACCTTGTCTCTCCTCCCCAGGATATACCCGCTCGCACGCATCTCCCTTGCTCTCCTCCTGGCTTCCCGGAGGATCCTGCCGGCTGTTTTCCATGGAGAAAGTCCAGGGAGAAATGGAGATTGAGAGATGGGAAAGAAGTGAAGAGATCTCAGACGCAGAGAAAAAGGTGATTCAAGAGACATGGAGCAGAGTCTATGCAAACTGCGAGGACGTGGGGGTCTCCATACTCATCAGGTATTTAAAATCCAAGCAAACAAGGCAGAAAAAAAAAGGGAAGCAGCACATCCAACTGCATCTCTTTATAGCTCAGGAAGAGGCAGAACAATATATAGAACCGGACTGGAATGAATGACAGCGAGTGGGGAGCTGGCTGGGTGTATTTGCTGCCTGGGAGCAGGGAGGGTTTCACAGCACTCCTCTGATTTCCACACCTTCGAGCCGGGTGGTGGCGGCGGGGGGAGCCGCGGCGGGGACTTTGGGGGAAGCTGCTGCCATCACAAAGGTCACCTTAGCCCGAGGATGGAGCTGGGGGGGGTGTGGAGGAGCGCGGTGGGGAGGAGAGCGGTGCTGGGGTGGGCTGGGGGTGGGTTGTGGTGTGTGTGTGTGTGTGTCCCCCGTTAGCTGCGTGTGGATGGATGGCATCGGTACGTAGCAGGCTGGCGGGTGAAATAATGCGAGTTGGGAGCCAAGATCAAACCCAAAGCAGGTGTGACTCCCAGGGCACCATCTGTGCCTCCGGCAGCAGCGTCGGCGGGAAGGAGAGCGCTGGAGTTGGCGGTGGAAGGGGGAATGTGGGGGGCACAGGAGGGAGAGGGGGGCACAGGGCCCTGGGAGCGGGATGCTGAGCATCACCCGAAGGCATGGGGCTGGGGCAGCTCGTGAAACCAAGCAGGGGAGATGCTCTGGAGGTGGGGAGCAGAGGCAGGTTTCTTGTGTTGTCTGGGGGTGCAACCCTTGTTCAGGTACCCCGGGAAAGCACCAGGTGGGAACCCCATGGGGTGCTGCGGATGCTGGGAGTTCAGGGTGTCAGTGGGGTGCGGCACCCAGAGGACGTTTCCCTTATTTAAGTGGGGAGAGGAGGATGGTGAGGGTGAGGACAGGGGCAGGCGAGATGCCGACACTGACCTGTTGGCAAACAGCAAAGATGCTCTGCAGAGAGACAAAGCTCCCACCACCCATCCCGGGGAGCAGCAAAGCAGGAATCCTGCCTGGACCCGGGTCCAGGAGCCTGGGTTGTGTCCTTCCCGTTTCGCTCCTGCAGCCCGGGCTGAGGGCGCTGGGAGAACCCCTCGGATGGATGCGCTGTTTGTTAATCATCATCCGAAAGTTTTCCAGGAGGCTGAGAGCAAATGGGATCCCGAGCCCACGGGATCTGCAGAGAGCAGGGGCTGGTTCCCCTCCAGGCTCACTGCCAGCACTGCAATGGGGCAAGACCCCTCTGCAGAGAATCCAAGATGACATTGAGTCCCCTCTCTGCCTCTCCTCGGGCTTTCCTTGTTTCAGAGCTGGTTCGCAGTGGTCCCCATTGCTCCTGCTCCATGTAGGCAACCAGGCCAGTCAGGAGCTGTGACACCAAACCCACCTGGGCTGGGCTTGAAGCTGCAGTTGGCAGAGGGCTGGGGGATGAGAAATTCTTCTTTTCCCCATCATAAAGCCACAGACTGGCTTGGGTTGGAAGGGACCTTAAAGCTCCTCCAGCTCCAGCCCCTGCCACGGGCAGGGACACCTTCCATTAGAGCAGCTTGCTCCAAGCCCCTGTGTCCAACCTGGCCTTGAACACTGCCATGGGGGCAGCTTCCCCATGAGCTTCAGCATGGCCCTGGCCAGCAGCTCCTGCCCAGCACCCAGGTGGAGCCATGGCCCCGTGGGGACCACGTGGCAGAGCTCTGGTCCTGACTCAAACTTTACCCATAGAAGTTTCTCCTCGAGGTTTTCCCCCTGGCTGGGATGCAGCGCTGTGCTGAGGGGTTCCCCCATTGCTGTGCCACCAGGACATGACTGAGCTGGCTCCCAGGGTGAACCCCGGCTCCTTGGGGGCCTTCCCGTGTTTGTCCATGACACGTGCCCTGGCACATCCCAGTTAAACCCACCACCCGCTCCCTCAGCCAGAGCTTCCCTGGGATGCTTCAAGTAAGATCTGGACTTTCGGTGCACACCCCCAGGGATGGTGGTGGTGGAGTGTGGGAGAACTCCCGTCCCCTCCAGCATCCGCGGCTGGAGCAGCACATCTGCCTGCATCCCTGTGCCACGGCTCCCTCTGGCAGCAAACCCCATTCCCAAAGAGAGCCTCCTGCTGCTGCCCGAGCCCTGCTCCCCCCGTCAGCTCCGACAGCTCAACCTGCGCTCCCCTGGGAAGCGTGTGCCCGGATAAAGCCGCCGTGGCCGGGGCTGGGAGCACCATCGGCTGCGTTTCCCAGCTGGCATCAGCCGCCGGGAGAAGTGGGTCATGCGTGGAGGCCGCCGGGAGCCCAGGCAGTGCGGGAGGGATGCAGCCGCTTCCCAAGACATGATTCAGCAGCTCCAGAGGTCGGGGCTGGGGAGGGGGGTGGTGGGAGGCTGCTGGTGCCGTGCGATGGATGCGATGGGTGCAATGGACGTGGAGGATGCGAGGGATGCGATGGGGGTGATGGGTGCGATGGATGTGATCGATGTGATCGGTGTGAGCTGACCCAGCACCCTTTTGGGTACGCCTTCGCAAGGTGCCAGGGGCTCAGAGCCACCCCAGCCAGCCTCCAGGCTTTACTGGCACAGGGCTGGAGTTGCTCAACACCTTGCTGGGGAAACTGAGGCAGAAAGGAAAGTGCACATGGGTGGCCAAGGAGAGGGAAGGGGAGTGCGTGGCAGTGGGACCTGGTTGGTGCAACCCCCGTCTGCAGAGTGATAAAAGGAGGCACATCGGTTAGCACCTGCATTTCTGTTGTTGGGGTTGTGAGTGGGGAGTTGCCTGTATCTGGTGGCAGAGGGTCCCTCCATGCTTTCCTGCTCCATCCCCTCTCCATCCATCCAGGGCTGCTGGGGGCAGGGAATGACTTTTTTCCATGTGGGAAGGGCAACACCTCTGAATTTAAAGGGTCACAATGAACCTGGGGCCCGATTCATTGCCCTGAGGGTGGAGGCAGCGATGCCCACCCAAAGGCAGTGATAGGGAGGGCTGCAGTGCCCACCCAGCTCCCTCTGCTCCTCCTCCAGCCCCTGCCCACAGCTCCTCCTCCATCCCAGCCTTTCCGTGCTTTGCGGATGGGGAAACTGAGGCACGGATTTGGACAATGTGTTCTCAGCCCTCATGGCAGTGCCTGGAGCCACAGCAAACCCCTGCGGTCCTGCCAGGGGCACAGCGGGGTCCTGCTCTCACAGAGCCTTTGGGGCCCCAGGGGAACAGAAACACCCGCAATGGGCTGAGCAGCCACCGGATCCTGGGAATCTGCTGCGTGCTTCCAACTGCCTCTAATTGACAATTTCCTCGGTGGGGGAGCTTCACGGTGGAGGAAGCACAGGCTCCTCTCCGCGCTCATCCTCCTCCGGGGCTATGGGGCCTCTGCCGGCTCCATCTCACAGCCACTGCCTTAACCCTTGTGGGGCTGGAGCAGGAGCTGGAGCTGTGTGCATGGGCTGGGTGGCTCCCCTCACAGGTCCCCGTGCCCCCTGGCTCGTTGCTGTGCCTCAGTTTCCCCAGTTGGAATTTAGGGGTCAGACCTTTTTTACAGGACCCCTCACGAAAGCTCACAGCTGGGGAGCCCAGGGGTGTGAGAGGAGCTCTCAGCACCCCTGGCATCTGCATTAGTGCTCGTGCAGCACAGGAGCCCTTCATCACTCCCCAAGCATGATTTATTGCATGGTTCAGTGGTGGCCTTGGCAGTGCTGGGGTCAGGGCTGGGCTTGATGAATGTAAAGGTCTTTTCCAGCCTGGTTGGTTCTGTGATTCCCAGTACCCCATGCTCCCAGAGAGCACCCAGGCAGGGGGAGCATCAGCTCGGGATCCTCACCCCATTCCAGACCCCACTAAACCCGGGCCTCCAGCACTGAAGCCGCAGCCTGTCCCATGTCCCATCGCACACATCCTCTCCCACACCCACACACACGTAGCACAGTCACAGATGTGGGACCACAAAACTCCACGGATCCCATCAGGGGATAAAGCAAAGGGATGGTTTCTGTCAGCTCCTAAGCAAATCCACACCAAATACTAATGCCGTGCCAAGGACAGGCAATGCAACCGGCCACCGCGGGCTGGGCCACCTCTGCAGGGCTTCTCCATCACTGTTCCCTCCAGCTCTGCTCCAGACCCATCAGTTTCCAAACTCCCCACGTTGTTACCTTCTCCTTCTCTCTGAGGAGGTGAAGGAGGGGAAGTGGAAGGATTGCCAGGGCAGAATCAGGCCTTGGATTTCAATGGCCGCTCAGCTGGAGCTAATACACCTGGATCCAGGCAGCTTGCAGAGAGCTTTGCAGTAGAAAAGCACTCCTTGGATGCCAGACGTTGTTGTAAGGTTTAGGTGAAAATAAAGAGCCTGAGCAATGAGTCTGGCCGTGCAGAAAACCCTGGTTTTCCCCAGCTGAATCTAAACCCATGGGTTGAATCCACCCCAAACTGGCATTTAAAGCGATGATTTGCAGCTAGCCCCAAGGCCAAAGTGCTCTGGGGATGTGTCCCTAGGGAAAGGCCTGTTTCTGGATGCCAGAGGGCCAATTTCAGAGCAAAGCAGCTCAGGGAGATGCCCCTGCTGCAGTACCTCACTGTGAAAAGGCCTCAGTGAAAGCCTCCTGTGTGGCAATGTCCCTGTCCCAGGGCTTGTCACGCACTCGGAACCATTGGCTTCAAGCTGCAGCGATGTTCCTCTGGAGACAAGGAGCGACCAAGAGCAGCGGGGCTGTGTCCTGCTGAGCAGGACACCCATGAGGAACCCTTTCCAAAGCAGCAGCCCCCTCCATGGGCAGTGAAGGGCTGATGGGGGGGGGTTCAATGAGCCCTGTGCAGGAGCAGCCCCTTTCCCTGCGCTGGGGCAGGACCTGGAGCCAGCCCTTTCATGGCCAAGGGGCAGCGTGGGGATCGCTGCGGCACATCCCACACCCGGCACAGCCGCGGGGCTGCAGCAGCTCTCAGGGTGACCCCAGAAGAGCGATTCCCCTGTCCCAGGGCTGCTCTTGCATCTCTTGTGAAGGCTAAAAAGATCCCGCTCCGCACCCCGAGAGCTGCAGGGACGTCCCTGGGTGGGAGAGGAGGTGGCGGACGTCGTGTTCCCAGTTTCACTGGAATTCTGCTGGAGGGGTGACAGATCCCAGCGCAGGGACCATGTCCCTGTGGAGCTGGGTTACCCCTGCTCCAGCCAGCCAGGGGTTGAGTCTCCCCCCCAAACCCCTCCACTGTCCCTGGGGATGGGGGACATGGAGCGGGGCTCCAGCAAGCTCCATCCTCATGCTTCAGAGGCAAGAGTCACCTCTTAGCATCCTTTCCTAACCCCCATCGTCTGGTTGGGGGGCGGATATGCTGCTGTCAAGGCGGAGGGGCTGATGTGATGTCCCTGCCTGCTGCTTGCTCCCCGTGGGCAGGGATGCAGGCAGGGACAGTGGCTTGGCAGCAGAGAGGGGCAAGGACACTGATGTGGAGGGGCTGAGGATGATGCTGTGGAGGAAGGCACTGAGTGAAGGGCCGTAGGAAACTGGAGGTGTGAGGGAGAGCCACTTTGGTGCTGTTAATTCATTTATCTGGTGAAAGCTGTCCTTACCCCAGCCTAAAGGTTCACCAAAGCCCAGGGGGTTTGGGCTGAATCTACACATGTGGGAGGGGAAGACAACAGCAATGAGGACTTGGGGGTGTGAGCAGGACATGAACCCAGGGCTTGCTTGCTCGTACCCAGATTTATTCAGCTGCATCTTTGCTGCTGGGACCTCTCCCACCCTCACTGGGGTGTCCTGGTCCCTGGGGCTCTGCAGTGCATGGGGTGTTAGAGATGTGCTGGAATCTGCTCCCAAGGCTCTGCAGGGGGACGTGGGCTTCTCCTGGAGGAAGGCCATGGGAAGAGGAGAGCAGCACTTCTCCTCAGCTGTACCGCTTGAATTTAGCATCACTGCATGGACCAGGGGCTTGGCCCTTTTGCCTCCAGCCCTCTCACTCCGGAGCTGCTGCCCATCACCACCTCCACCCTCATGAGCCCTCATGGAGAGGACACAAGCAGGCGCCATCCTCTTCTTCCTCCACTCACATTTGCCTTTCCCTGTCTTGCTGGGCAGTGGCAAGGATGTGGCTGGAACCTTTCCCACCTTGGGCTGGGGGCTGTGAGCACAGGCAGCACCCAGCACCCCAGCACCCCTGGAACCGGGATGCTGGACTACAGGTGGCTGAGAGGAGCAGGGGGGAGCGAGTGGCAGCCCTCAGCATAATAAATAGCAGCATCACACAGCACCTGCCTACCCATTATCAGCTGCTTTGTAGGCTCCCGAGCAGAGAGGAGCTGAAGGAGAGGTTGGAAAAGGGACACGGAGAGGCTCCAGGCTGCGTCAGAGAGAGTTTCTCCCACATAAAGGGATGAGGTGAGAGAAAACATGAATGCACGGGTAGGGAAAGCCAGCAAAGCCAAGTGTACGAGCGGTGGCTGAGGCTCAGCTGCAGCCTCCCAGCACCTTGGAGGGCTCGCTGGTACTTACCCCTGCAGTTTGCAAACAGGGTTAAGTGAAGCATCAAGGGTTTAGGTGCTTGGGGGGCCAAGGGAGCAGCACCCAGGTTTCATCCTTCCAGCGGGGGACAGAAGGAGGCAAAAGGCATGAAGGTTTCCTCCGTGTGGGGTTTGGGAGAGGGAGGAAGATGGGGAGATGCGGAAGTGGTGCCTCTCCTGGGTAGAAACCAGGTTCCCAGTGACTGCAGTGGGTTTGCACCTTAATTATTTCCTTTGGCTCTGCTGTTGTGTCCTTAAAGTTGTTAAAAGGGCAAAAGGGAGAGGAAAAGCAAAGCTGACATCCTGTCCATCGGCTCCAGATGCAGCTTACAGAGCACAAATGAGCGGGCGCGGAATGGAAGCGCTTAAAAAGAAACTTAATGAGATTGGTATGCAGGCATCTGCTTCCTATCAATCATCTGGTGTGATATGGAATGGGAAATGTCATCTGTTTAATGACTCTGATGAAGAAAAAGAGCCCCGAACGCACACACGCACATCATGACCCAACAAAATACCGGAGCCTGGGATGTTTGAACTCTCAGAAATGTTCTGTAGATGGAAAAACCCCAACTGACACCTCTCCCAGCTCACTGTTGTTTGCCTTGTTTTATTTCTTCCCCCTCTTTTTCCTTTCCCTCTCCTTTCCTCTGGTTATATTTAACCTTTGTGTTAAATTAATCTTCTCTGTTTATTAACACGGAGCACTGAGCCAACCTTCCTTCCCCCTTGGTTCCACAGCTCAAGTATTCGCTCCAGGCCAGCTCTTCCTGCAGGAGTTTTCCTCTCTCCACCCCTGCAGAAGGGGAAGGTGCAGGTCTGCAGCCAGCCACGGGTTTGCTTCAGCTCAAAGCAGAGATGCTTTGGGCTCCCCTGGTTCAGTTCCCCATCAGTGAAGGGGAGCATTGAGCACGGGAGCAGGGGGTTGCTGGGTTTGCATCCCTCCACTCTTTCTTGTCCCTTAGGGAAGCTGCTAGTGCTCAGCTCCCATGGGAACATCTTCTCCAGGGTCTGTGAAGTGGGGAAAGGTTGGAAACCAAATATTTGAATCCTTCACTGGCTTCACCCAGGTTGGGGGTTTTGGGGATTTAATCCTGGTGGAGCTGGATGGAAGGGGCAGAGAGGCAGAGGTGATGCCAGGGGGGAGGCGTGAAGCCTCAGCTCCTGCTCCCAGGTGCATCGGTCCCAGTGGCTTCTTTTGGTCCTTCTCTTGGGGGGATGATGCTGTGATCCCTGGGGATGCAGGGCTTGGTTCCCGCTTGCTGTACCCCTTCTGTTGAAAGAACTAGGAATTTTTCCTGCCCTGGCTCTTCACAATCTCATGTCCCTGAGCTGAGATCAAACAGGGTTTTCCAGGGAGCTTCTGATGGTTTGGGATTTGGGATGCATTGGCCGCTGGCAGCCTCCTTCCCCTGCTTGGGGTGGTCTGTGGGCAGCAGGTCCCCCTTCCAGCAGCACCCCCTCCTCCCAGTGCCCAGGGGATGCCAGCCGGAGCCAGAGGGTAAGGGGGAAAAGATCCAGGAATGGCAGAGCCTTAGCTCTGACCTTGGTGGGGTGTTGGATGCCTGTAGCTGGAGGACGTTGATGTCAGGGGCTGGCTGGAGCTGCAGGATCGGGGCTGCAGCAGAGGTGGGAGGGATGGGACAGGGGAGAAGGATGCTGGGGCTGGGTGGAACAGGAACATTTGTCCTGTTGGGAACTGCTCAGGGCAGAAGCCATGAATCCTGGGGATGGCGCTGCCTGCATGGCTGGCCTGGGGGACCCATGTCCATCCCCAGCCCCCCCACTGACAGCTCCGGGCTGAAGGGGACAGACTGAGCACCTCTGGTGACAGGAGCCGGAGGCGGTTCGGCCTCAGGGGAGCTCTCCCAAGAGGGACCAGATGTGGCAGGAGGAGCTTTGCGGACGGGGAGGCTGCGCAGTAACAGGAGTTTTGTCCTGGGTCCCCTCCTGGTTTTAAAAGCAACACCTTGTCTCCCTCTTCCACCTTCCTTCCTTCCTCCCCCACCCTGTTCGCTGCCTTCACACCTCCAAAACCTATTTTGGGCCATCTGATGAATCCCAGATGCCTCGGGGAAGCAGCAGGAGCCGTGGTGCACTCCAGGCGCTGCTTCACGCCGCTTCCTTGGCAATGCCCCCAAGCTTTCACAAGCCAAGGGAGCGGGGGAAGGAAGGGAGGAAGGAAGGGAAAAGGAGGATAACGCAGTGGTAAATGAGGCTGGTCCTCGATAGTGAGATGATTTGGGGAGTGGGGAAAAGAATCCCACCTGGTCCTGGAGGGGATGGTTGGGAATAGAGATGGGATGGATTCACATGGCTTGGGATGGTGCTTGGGGCAGGGGTTGTGGCTTGGGAGAGGGGATGAGGGCGTCCATCTGGATGATGGGGACAGTCCTGGGAGATGTCTGCCACCTCCTGAGCATCCTTCCCTGGTCCAGGTGGAGGAGGAGGCAAGGAGACCCCTGTAGGGAGGGAGCTGGGTGAAAGGGGAAGCAAGCACTGACGTGGCTCTCTCCTGTGCAAATGGGGTGGAAGCGGGTGGTTAATGTGAGACCAGCATCAGCCCTGCCTGCAGAGAGTGACCGGCTGCTGCCATCAGTGGCCCCAGCCCTGCACTCTGTCACCTTCTGCCCCAGGGAGCTCAGCTGCGGCCACAGCTTCACCTGCTCCAGCTGCATTTCATTTGGGTTGGTGCAATCCTGCAGCAAAAGGGGCACTCAGCCCCTCAGAGAGGCTGCTGGGCGCTGTGGGACATCAGCTCCTGGCATAGGTGAGCAGTGCCATGAGCCGCTGGTGGGGCTGACGTGTGAAAGGTGGGGGCATCCTCAGCATGGGGATTTGTTTTGGGTGACAGTGCAGGAATAAAGCCCATGGGACTGGGGAGTAGGGGCTGGGAGAGGGTGGCTGGGATAAAGAGAGGTGGTCACGCTCCCCTCCAGCTCTCTGAGGCAGGACATGATGTATGTGGGTATGAATATAGCATCTGCGCTCCTGGGAGGAGTCTGGGTACCAAGAGCTCAGCCTGGTTTGTTGATGAATATCCAGCTGTGATGCTTTTGCAGCAGATAAGGAAGGCTGGGGAGAAAGGCATTAACCTGCTGGGTTCAGGCATCTGAATACCACAGCTCCAAAGGAATTCAGGGAGGAAAAGCAGCCCTGGCTGTGTTAGATGCAAGGGGGTGGTTTCCAGCATCGCCACCACTCCATGCTCTGCTTTAACCTCTCCGCCTGCTCTCACCCTCCTGATGGAATTTGATGTCTGCTCTTTCTTGCAGGTTTTTTGTCAACTTCCCCTCGGCCAAGCAGTACTTCAGCCAGTTCAAGCACATGGAGGACCCCTTGGAGATGGAGAGGAGCTTGCAACTGCGGAAGCACGCTCGGCGGGTCATGGGTGCCATTAACACTGTGGTGGAGAACCTCAATGACTCCGAAAAGGTCTCCTCGGTTCTGGCCCTGGTGGGCAAGGCCCATGCCCTCAAGCACAAAGTGGAGCCCATCTACTTTAAGGTAAAAGATAGGAGCATCTCAGGGATGCTTTAGGAATTAGGAAGAGGGCAGGAAAGAGGGAGCTGTGGTGCTGCCTGCCCTAACCTGGAGGGGGTTGGCTGGTCCTGGGGGTTGCTCCCCATGCAGCTGAGGTGTCCCACTGCGATGCTGTCCCATGCAGATCATCGTTCCTAAGTGCAGCCAAGCCGGAGCAGCGATACCTCCTGCTCAGGGAAGCCTGCCTGCCTGCGTCCTGCCTGCAGCCCCTCCGGCATGGCTGTGGCTGTGTGGCCCCTTCTGCTAGAAGTGCATGGTAGAAGGAACTAAATAATTGGAGGTGCCTGAATTGAGGAGATGCTGGAGCCTGCAGCAGCACCCCATGGTGCTGGGTGTCCGCCTGCCCTCTGCCCCGGCAGGCCGGTTACCTGGGGTGCCAGCAGACCTTCAGCCATCAACCTCGGAGCATCGCTATTCCCAGGAGGAGCAGGAAAAGCCCAGCCCCGCTGTTAGCTGCTCCCCGGTGAGTTATTAACCCTTTGGTGCCTTGCAGAAACTGACTGGTGTCATGCTGGAGGTCATCGCTGAGGAGTACGCCAACGACTTCACCCCGGAGGCGCACGGTGCCTGGACCAAGATGAAGACCCTCATCTACACGCACGTGACGGCGGCGTACAAGGAGGTGGGCTGGGCGCAGTACCCCACCGCCACCCTGTGAGCGGCCCCCGGGCCGGGCGAGGGGCAGGGAGGGCTTCACTCACCCCAGGACTTCACTCTGGTCTCTGCTCAAGGTCTGTGCTCGGGCTGGGGAGCCCGCGAGGGCCGGCTCCCTTGGCTGCCCACTCACAATTGGATCTCCAAGGGGGTTAAAACCTATCTCAATAAGCCAAAATAAACCAGAACCACGAAGGGTGAGGGTGGGTCGGGGTGAAGCGGTGGCAGAGGATGCTGGAAAGGGATGCAGAGCACAAAGGGAGAGCGTTTGGTTGTTGCCTCCATCTCGCTGGCCTGGCCTGTCCATCACCACCTCTCACCTCCTGCGCCTCGCTTGCTCCACCTCAGAGCCCTTTGCCCAAGCAGCAGTGCTGTGCAGCCCCATTGCTGATGAACAATGTGACCCTGGTTTTCCATGCACAGCCCCCAGGGAAACCCGGCTCCTTGCTTTTGCGGGTGTGATGCTTACGGGGAGCACCGGCTGGCACTGAAAACACTTTGCTTTGCACTTTCTCTGCTCCCCTGGCAGGGTGACAGGGCTGATGGCTGCAGCCAGAGCCATTCCTGGCGTCCCATCACCTGCACCATGGGTTGGCAGCAGCCCTTTCCTCTCCCTTCATCCATAGTCCCTCTCCTTGCTTGGCTGCTGCAAACCCTCCCGGGGTTGAAGGGAGCAAGGGGGTGGGCAGGATGTGCTCCTCTGTCGTTAGAGAGGGAAGAAGGAAGAATCATGGACTGGTTTGTGTTGGAAGGGACCTTACAGCTCCTCCAGCTCCAACCCCTGCCACAGGCAGGGACACCTTCCACTAGAGCAGCTTGCTCCAAGCCCCATCCAACCCACCCTTGATGGGCTTGTGAGGCACACACTGCACCATCGCCCTGGGAGCTGGTGTCTGCAGGTCTGGCCAGCAGCCGGCAGCAGGGTGGTGCAGGGATGAAGGGCTGGGGCAGCTCTGCCCCGCACGGTGACAAGGGGTGCTCAGGATGTGATCAGTGTGTCCTATGAAGCGGACACAGCAGGAGGGGGCTCCCGCGTGTGAAGGGAGGTCCCTGCTCTGTTAAATCAGTCACGAACTTGTCGCTTGGAGCATGCTCCTGCCCTCTTGGTGAAACTGGGTTCCTTCAAATAAAGTGCCTGGTAGGAACCAGCCCTTGCAGGAGCCGTGTCCCTCCTCAGGGGCTCCAGTGCCTGGCAAAGGCCTCTTTCCCCCCCCCAGAATCCAAGCCGTGGCTGCAGGGCTTGCGGTGCTCATTCTGCTCCAGCGCCGGCTGTCCCTGGAGCTCTGGGTGAGCTCTCTTGGTTTCTGCCTCAGTTTCCCCTTCAGTTACAAAAAGGAGGAGGAGCAGCCCCGGTGCCTCTTGCACATGTGCTTGGATTAATAGGATGCCTGGCAAAGGGATGGGGATGAGGCATCGGATGTGCTGGGAAGCTTTGGCATCCTCATCACCCAGCACTGCCCAAAAGGTCTCTGATGGTTTTGAAGTGCCAGCATTAAGGGCAATGCTCCCTATTGAAGTGGGAGGGGGGTTCCCTTCTGAGATTGGCTCTGGCCTCACTACCCTGGTGTTTTGCTTCCAAACCAAGGGGCTCCTCTGCCCCCTGGCACTGCTGGGGAGGGGGGGGTCCCCGCTCCCAGAAAAGCTCTTGATGGGGTTTTCCACTTTATTCCACCGGCTGTAACATCAGGTTCCTGCTCAGCATCCCTGTTGGGCCCCAGCCCTGCCCCTTCCATCACCCATGCCCAGATGCTGGCGCAGCCCAGGGCTGCTGCTGAAGGCAGCAGAAGAGATGTGCTTGGGGGAAAGACGTCACCTCCTGTTCCTCTGGGCTCACTCCTATATAGCCAGGAGCTTGTGCCATCACCCAGTGCCCCAGCTGGGCAAAGGGGAGGTTGGGGAGGGCTCTAAACCTCTTGGCTGCTTTCCCCAGGGCCCTGGGACCAAGGTTAGTCCCAAAACAGCCCCAGGATCCCACTAGTGTCACAACAACCCCTTTCTCTGGCCTTGCTGTTCTTTCCTCCTGGTGTCCCACAATAAACCAGGTGGAGAAGAGCAATGGAGCCTAGAGGGTTGGGTGAAATAATGGCACCGTTGTCCTTGGCAAGGTCCAGGGGGGTTAGCAAAGGGACAGGCACAAGGTGCAAGTGATGCTGCTCTGCTGCTGTCATTTAGAGTCAGCACCCCCAAAACAGAGCCCAGCAGCCTGAACAGTGACAGTGCCAGAGCTGATGCCTGTGGCTCATGTCTGAGCGTGGCTGGCAGAGGCATCCCTCAAAGAGCAGCTGCTGCTGGGGTCAGGATTAGGCCTATGCAGATGGGAACAGACCTGTTCAGTCACTGACCTTGCTTCAGTGCAGGGCTGGAGAGCGATTGCCTGGAGCAGGACTGCTGGGTTTGATGGTTTTGGGGTGCATCACGAGCTGCATTGATCCCCGCCAGCCCCTCGGGTCCAGCAGCGCATATTTTCAATGAGCTCCTGCTCCGTGGATGCAGGGTCAGGAATGTTTCTGTACAGGGGGGTCTCCCCTCAGACCAAGCTCACACCTTGACCTTTGAGGTTAATGTTCTCCACGTTGGGAATCTTGTTTGTGCAGTGCAAACCTTTCCTCTCCCTTCCCACAGCCGAAACCGGGCTCGGTCACCATCGGTAGAGGTGATTTGGGGTGGCTGGAAAGTTCCCATGCTCATGCCCCACCTACCCGAGTGCCTTGGCTTTGAGGGGGCAGCAGTGAGGTCCCCCCTCCACCCACCTTGGAATGGGGCTTGGTTTCTTCTTGTGTTTCCAACCTGTTCCTTTGCACCCCTTAGGACAAACCAGGCCGTGACCTGGTGCAGCCGCATCCGCTGGGCTGGGGGTTGTTTTTTGCAGGCACATCTTTCCCGAGGAACTCCAGATGTGTGCAGCTGCTGTCCCCCGCAGCCCCACTGCAGCCAGGCAAACACACGCAAACAAAACCATGTTTATTTTTACCAGCTCTGGAGGAAGTGGGATGGAGCAGGGAGGGCAGCCAGGGCAGAGCTCGGGAGGGAGGAGATGGAGATAAAGCAAACTGCCCCCCTGCTGCTGCCCGTGCGGAGGAGGCGTTGCTTAAACCAGGGGAAATTCATCTGGGAGAGATGAAAATGAGCAGAAAAAGGAAGAAACACCATTCCAGAGTGACAGGGCTGAGGAATGCCGTGCGGAGGAGCAGAAAGGGAGGCTGGGTCCTGGCTCTCTGGTGCACATGCCTGTAGAGCTGTTCCCTGTTACTGCCTGTCCTGTCACCCCCTGCACCCACTGCAGCCGGCTGGGGACCCCCTAACCCCAGCTCCTATTCACTGGGGCTCAGCACTTCACCCCCCGGTGTGCTTGGGCTCAGCTTTTCCTTGCCTTGGTGGTGGCAGGATCTGGCCCCTGGCTCTGGTGCCTCTGCATTAGCATCAGTGCTGGGCTGGGACCCAGGGCCTGGGTGGGAAAGTCTCCGTGGCCCCTGCAGCAGAGGAATGCTGGGGGGGGATCTGGGATCTCTTGGACAGGGTGTCCCCCCCGAACACCTCATCCTGGCTCTCTCTGGGCACACCACATCAACCAGTTTGTGTCCCCTCACCCTGCGGTCATCACTGTGTCTGGTCAGAGGGAGCTCAGTGCTGGAGGGAACAGGAAGCATTGAGTTAGGATGAGACATGGATCCCATCCACTACATGTGCCCCCCTCCCTGTGGCCAACACTCACAGCAGGTATAGCTCCATACACACCCAGCCAGCTAGAGGGACACCCCAGTGCCACCAGGGCCGCTTGGACAAGGAACCCTTAAAGACCTTGCGCCACCACCGTCCATCCCCTCTTACGGTGAGACCAACCCCAGAGCCACAGGCTCTCCCGGGGGAATCCTCCTGCATCTCTGCCAGTTTGCTCCAGTTTGCCCCAGTAACGGGGATCCCAGCGTCTGTGGGGAGGTGCCCAGCGACTTCAGTGGGGACCAGAGCTCAGCCTTCCCTGCCCCTTGCCGTAGGGAAGCTGCCCTGGAGCACTGCTGGGTAGAAGGGACCCCCATGAGCTAACCTCGGGCCGACTCACACACAGGCAGGGGTAAACCCCCCCTTTGGGCCTGCCCTCTTGGGCAGCCACTAACTGCTTCCCATAGCTGAAGTTGTCTCTAACTGTTGGTATGTCTTAACCAGTCCCACCGTGACCCACAGACGTGAGCCCGGCGTGGTCCCATGTAACTCCGTGTCTTTCCGTGACCGCTGCGGGTACTGTTCGTGTGCGTGTTCCTCGGCGCTTCCGTGCTGGTTTCGTGTACGATGGGTGTAACTTGTTCTTCTTTTTGTAGGTTTTTAGTATGTTTGTAACCCGACAGAATGGCGTTATTAAACTGAAACTTGTATCTTCAGTGGATGAACCAACCAACCTCCTCCAGCTCTGCTTGGCTTCTTTCTGGCGGGGTCGGGGCGGAGGGGTCTGTGGGTCGTGCTGTGGGATGCCGGGGAGGGGGCTTTGTGGCTGGAAAGCAGCAGCAAAGGGAGGAGATGTGCCCTGACGTGCCCTTCACTGCTCTTCTGCGCCAAGGGTGGTGGTAGAGGTGGCCGGAGGCATCTTACTGATGGGCTCAAGTGGGAAGGGGAAGGTCTGCTCCTCCTCTGGGCTCTTTGCTTGGCTTCCAGGTACGTTGTGCAAACCTCTGAGGGCTATCCCTGGATCGGGAGCTGTCCCCGTGCCTTTGCCAGCCCACCCCAAAATGCAGGTATGGAGAATGAACTACATGGGACTGGCCGGGCACTCTCCCTTCCTGATGTCCTAAGGCTGGTTTGCAGCCTCCATGGCACGTGGATCCAGGCATGCCCCAAGACGAAAGCTCCTCTGGACGTGAAACCTGCAGTGGTGATGGCCTCAGGACGCAGCAACCGCGACCACCAAGGATGTGAGATAGTTCCCAGCCTTTAAAACCAGCAGGCAGCTCCCTGAGCAGCAGGAGCCAAGTTTTCCATGGGTCGGTCCCACGCGGCTCCCCCTGTTCCTCTCGCTGCGGCTGGGTCACGTTGCAGTGGGATGGGTCCCAGCACGGTCGGGTCATGTTGTGGTTTCCCTCCGTGGATCTTTCCAGCTCCCTCCTTTGTAAAACGGGCCCATGATGTACTTGAGACCTCTGTCAGATTTGCTTGATGCCGGCCAACCTTTCCAAAGCTGTTGGCAGAGGCCTTGGGGACGGACAGACAGACAGACGCATGTTGTGGTCCCATAAGCCCCATTTCTGTGGGATGCAAGGCTTGGAAAAGAAACCCAAGCAAGCCTTTTTGTTGTGCTCTTCTCCACTGATGCCAAGTTACATCAGCGCAAGGGAAGGGGAAGCTCATCCCACCAGGGTGGTGGAAACCACCCGCATCTGGCCACAAGCAATTTGAAAGGGAGCGATCCCGGCTTAGGACCCTGGTCTGAGGCTGGGGAGGGCTCAGTGGGGTCTGAGAGGGAGAAGGGCAGAGGTCGGTGCCTTGGGGGCTGCCCAAGGTCTTGGGGAGCCTGATGCTGGCTTGTCTCCTGTTGGGCTGAAGGCAACGGCAGTGTTCTCCAGCCCTGCACGTGGTGGAATAGCTCTCACATGGGCAGGCACTTGGGCTACTCTGGAGTCCCCAAGCTACAGGGGAGCCTATTTCTTCCCTGCAGTTTAGCCAAGCCCAACCTGCCATAGCCATGGAGAAGGGAACCACAGGTTAACCTGGGGAGGGGAATATCTGCCTGCTTCCATCTGTTCTCTCCTGCTGTGTCTTTTCTGGGGGAGAAACTACTTGGTGCTGGTAAAGCACCGAGTTCATGGACTCTGCTCCACATCCTGCTCCCTCTTCCAGGTGGAAGCAAGCAGTCAGCAAATCCTGCACACTGCTGTGCTCCCCATGGAAAACACTGCCTGGGAAACCAGGAGAGAAAGGAGCGGCCATCTGAGGAGTGGGGAGGTTGCAGTGGTGACCTGGAGCTCTCAGACCTTTGCACGCTGAGCTGAGAACAGCCAGAAGCAGCAGTGGCCGGAGGGTGCTGACATGGAGCTGGTTTTCCGATGGCTTGTTGAAAAGGAGCTGGGAATTTCAGCATTACTTTGCAGGGAGAAAATACGGACACATCCCTTCGCTTAGTATCGGTATTTACCCCCACTTCCATCACTTTGTGCTGGCTGTGACCACAGTCTCTGGCTGCCCTGTGCCTGGTGTGGGCTAAACCCACTCTGTTCCCAAGTGTCCCAGCCTGGGGATGCTGCTTTCCAGGAGGCCCCCCTCATCCAGGCGAGATGGTGGAGATCCAGCTTCCAGAAACCACCTTGGCTGCCCCGAGAAGCTGCGGCTGCCCCATCCCTGGCAGTGTTCAAGGCCAGGTTGGACACAGGGGCTTGGAGCAAGCTGCTCTATGGAAGGTGTCCCTGCCCGCAGCAGGGGTTGGAGCTGGAGGAGCTTTAAGGTCCCTTCCAACGCAAGCCCCTGTGTGATTTGTGAGTTACGGCTCCATGGGCCTGGTGCAGGTGCTGGCTCAGAGGTGGCACATCGCCAGCCTGTTTCCATAACCCACCGGCACCAGGGACAGCCAAGGGAGAGCCGGGAGGGCACAGACAGAAACGCATCTGCAAGGGGGAGATTAAACAAGAGAATATGAAGTAACTGCGCTGCACAAAGCCCGTTGAAACCCAGCCTGTGGTGGGATGTGGTGGTGAGGAGAAGTCCTCCCTTGTTGTGCTGGGTGGCACAGGGCAAGGAGCCTCTGGAGATGAAGCTTGCAGGCTCCCACCAGCCTGAAGGACACGTCTCTTCTTGTCCATTATCTGCACCCAGATAAGAGCCAGGAGCTCCAGGCTTTGCTGTGTGAACCTCCCTATGGGCACCCTCACCAGCACGGGGGGTTGGTGGCTCCTTGCTCAGAGCAAAGCTCCTGGAGGGATAAAAAAAAAGGCAGGAAAAAGTCATCCCAGCGTGGTGGGGCTGACACTGAGCAGGAGCCGGCCCCTCCTTCCGCGCCCGGCTCCTCCGCAGCCGATCTGGTTTATCTGAGCGGCGCTGAATGTAAACGCTGTCAGCGCCGGCCGGGAGGAATTCCTGGGAATTTGGCAGCCAAGAGCTGCAATAACAGAGCTGGGCCGGGGGGAAGAGCAGAGCTCAGGCTAAAGATGCTCCTGGATAACTTACAGCCAGGCGAAGAGCAAAGAGGGCAGAGGGAGGATGAGGAGAGGACCAGGAGGAGGATAGCTCCAAGGGCCACGCTGGGACCAAGGGAGTGGGGGTGATGGGGAAACCACTCTTGCCCCATGCGCGGGAGCTGGCCCCATGGGGCCTAAGAACGCTTTGCCCCCCTGCCATGGACCCGGGGCGGTGGGGACCGGTCCCGATCACCCTCTGGTTTTGCAGGATGCTCCCGGTGCCGGTGGAGGAAGCAGCGCTGAAGGCACCGAGGTGCTCCCGGACACCTGAACCTGCGGCGTGCCCGGGAGAGGAGCCTCCTGTGCTCCCTGCTCCCAGCCTAGGGGCAGCTCCATCCCCCGGGACGAGCACCAGCTCCACTCTCTGTGGGCAAAGCAGCACAAAGGCATCCCCGTTGCTCGGCGCATTGAACCCCGAACCAAACGGCTTTGCTGCCGGGAGGATTCCCAGCCCCACGCAGCTGGGACATCCACTGCTCTTCAATACAAGCCCTCTTTATGGACCAGTGTGTCTGCTTTAAGGGAAGGCTTTCAAAAGCCACCCTGCGGGTGCTGCTGTTTGCATGTGGGATCAGTTTGGAGGCTGATGTTCCAAACGGCTCCTGAAATAAAATAGCCATCGGGCTCTGCTGCAGTGTGGGTTTGTATTGATATAGCAGCGTGAGTAGTTTGGGGGATACTCTCTGGCAATAGTGTGATTTCTTTAGATACTGACTTTTCCTGTTACAGTCAAAACTGGCTGGGCAAAAAACCCTCCAGTAAACTGGTTTCCTTTAAACTTAGGAAAGCTCATGTCCCATCTGCCAAGAACCGTGCATCACTCAGGGTTTTTCTGCCAGCTAATGATGATTATACTGGTAATTTAGCCATCTATTTTATATATACCTACATATAGCGTAGCCCCGTAAGATGTATTTTGAGGTCTTGATGCTGCTCAGGAGATCATCATAGAATTACAGAATGGTTTGGGGTGGAAGGGACCTTAAAGCCCATCTAGTTCCACCCAGAGGCTGGACCAGAGACTAGCAGAGAAGTTGGAGGGATGACAGAGAGAGGTACCTGTAGGGTTGGGATGTCTACAGAGATGTAGTGCCTACAGATACTGGGGTGCCTATGAAGAACAGGGTGCTAGCAAGGATGCACCTGGGATGCTGGTGGTCCAGCCTTGCTCTCTACTGAGCACCCATCTCTTCTGGGGTCCTACATGGAGGGATGCTGAATCCTCCCTGGCCCCAGCCCTTCCCTGGGGCCGAAGGAGGCCTGTGGTGCATGGTCAGTAAGAGGGTGCAGCTTGGCTTGGGGTAACCTCTCACAGGTAACTGCAGTCTCTGCTCAGGCAGGCATGGATCCATGAGCCCAGGAACAGCATATCCTGCACTCTGAGAAGTGGCAGCTGTGAGGCACGCAGGGCCATAGGGATGCTGAGGGACAAACCGAGGTCTGGGGAGACCCTAGAGCAGCTCCAGTGCTTAAAAAGGAGCTATAAGAAACCTGGAGAGGGGCTTTGGAGGGCCTGTAGGGACAGGCCAAGGGGAATGGCTTTAACCTGCCAGAGGGGAGACTGAGCTGAGCTCTTAGGCAGAAGCTCTTCCCTGTGAGGGTGCTGAGGCGCTGGCACAGGGTGCCCAGAGAAGCTGTGGCTGCCCCATCCCTGGCAGTGTTCAAGACCAGGTTGGACACAGGGGCTTGGAGCAAGCTGCTCTAGTGGAAGGTGTCCCTGCCCGTGGCAGGGGTTGGAGCTGGAGGAGCTTTAAGGTCCTTTCCAACCCAAACCAGTCTGGGATTCTATGATTCCATGGAGTGGATGGCTTCTCCTCTCAGCTCAGCTCCCCAGGGTCACCCAGCAGGCAGGAGGGTTGCTTCCCAAAGGTCACTGCTTCCTCTGCACTGCTGTGAGTTCACCCACTTCAGTCCCCATCCTCTCTACATCAGCATCCTCTGCTCCCACTGACCCCAGTGCCAGGGGGTGAAGCAGCCTGCCCCATAAAGCCAGGCTATTCCCAGCCTTATTGTCTGACTGGGCAGTCACTGCCCCTGGAAGGAAAATCCCCAAGGCTGGATCATTATCCTATGGGATTTGCCAAAGGGAACAGGCATCCCCCTGTCTCCTGCCCTTTCTTGCTCTACTGAATCACCCCAGAGCCCTCTCGAATGCTTATTCTTTGGGAAAGCAATAAAAGAGAAGGAAACCCCAAAAGACAAGCTCCCACCAGCCTGCCTTTGGTTGCATTGGATATTGGGTTATTCCTCAATGCTTTCCCACCACAGGCCGGCCAAGGAGGGAGGAAACAGCATTTGAAAGCTGTGAAAGACAAATTTCCCACTAACATCCATGTGGCTCGGCCAGGATGTGGGCTGACAGTGCCTCTGAGGAGGGGAGCTGGGGTCCCCCGGCTGCCCAGGAGGTGGATGTGAGCAGGAGGGTCCCCATGTTTGCCAAAGGCGATGGCGCACGGGGCAGCCGCAGAGCACGGCACGGGTGAGCCGTGGGTGCTGCTCCCCATCTCCCAGCCCTGTGATGGCGAGGACGCGGTGACAAGCTCCATGTGCCGCGCAGCCCGGTGGCCCCAGCCTGCCCCGTGTGCCTTGGGGTGGCAGCGGCCACTCCCGCCGCGGCACCAGCGGTCTGGGGCGGTGTTGGGCCGGAGGGGACAGAGACGGGCGCGCTGGGCGATGGCAGAGGCTGAGCATCCTCCGCTGCTGCAGGGGACGGCTTCCAGCGGCGGCGCCGAGCGCGGGCGCGGGCTGGCCCCTGCCGTTCGCCCCGGGAACGGCAGCGCTGCAGGCTCCGGGGGCTCCCCGCTGGCTCCGCGGGGCACAGAGGTGATGGAGGCAGCAGGGACAGCCCTGAATGAGACGAGCCGGAGGGAGAGCAGGACATGGAAGTGTCCGACCGGTGGCGAGGGCTGGGGCAAGGTGAGTCCCCTCCATGCAGGGCTTTTCCCCTGCCTGGATCGTGTCCCTGGAGACAGGAGGATGAGGGGATGGAGATGGCAGGCTCCCAGAAGGACACAAACCCATCTGCGTGCGTGCGGGAGCAAATCAAGGCACCCTGGGGGATCTCATGCCCAGACTGGGAGCTCATGAAGCGGCAACAATGGGGAAGAAGACTTCTGGAGAACGTGGCCTGGGAAGTTTTAGGAAGTAGTTGATGTGTTAGAAAGACACGGAAACCTCAGACTGCAGCCCCAGGATGGGACTGGGGGGGGGTTGTTTACAACACATCCATGTCCACGGATGGGACCTGCCCTGGCAGCCATCACCTCCCAGCCCTTGGTGGCAGCAAGCAGCAGGACCTTGCCTGGCCCCAGGCTGCTGGGACTGATCCTACCCTGGAATATTAACTGGCAGAACAGGAATGGATGGCTCCTGATGAAATATCCCAGTCCCAGTCTTGGCACATCACACTGGGGGCTGCCGGCAGGTCACCCAGCAGCATTGCTGCAAGGTGCACCCTGCTCAGGATGGGTATCTCCCAGCACTGTGCACCCCAGCGCTGTGTCCCCTCCCTGCCTGCCTCTGGGGACATTTCTGGCCGGGCTGGGCTGCAGAGTGGTTGGCACCACAGAGGGAAGTGCTCTGCAGAGCATCTCCGAGCGCTGATGCAATGCCCTGACGCTGCTGCCTTGGGGGTGGTTTTGGTCAATTCTTTTGCTTCCTCATTGCCCAACGCTCCACGGGGTTTGCACAGGTGGCAGTCACCGTCCTCTCTTTCCCTCTGTGGGCTGGCACAGGGCTCTGCCTGGCTCCTCCACAGATGGACACATCCTGCAGGTCCCAGCCTTGGAGCGGGATGCAGGCAGGACCACAGCAGGGATGGTTTTTTGTCAACCCTTTTTCGTCCCAAAGACAGGCTTCATCTGTCTTCTCCCAGGGAAGTCAGTGCCTGGCATCTTGGCACAGGTCCCTGCTTGCTGCCTGCCCCAGCCTGTGGCTGGGGACACCCCCACCTCACTCATCCATCACCCCTGAGTCACAGGGAGCACCCACCCTGCGTCGGGGTGTCTGTCCCCAGCACCCGCCGGGCTCTCCCCTTCTCCACCCGCTTCAAAGCAGAACTTCAAAGGAGCTGGGAGGAAACAAAAGCTTTCTCCACCCTTTTTTTTCCTACCAGGAACCAGGAGCAGATTTGCTGAGCAAGAACCCATGGAAGTGGAAAGTGGAGGCCACTGTGAGCTCAGCACCCTACTAGACATCAGCAAATCCAAGCTGGACCTGCACTGCAGCATCCCCAGGGACAGTTTTAGTGCAGTGGGCTTTTTTGAAGCATCCATGCACTGGTAAGGTAAAAATAAAGGGAAAATACAGTTTTGAATGGCAAAGCAAAGATCCACGGTCCCAGTTGTAAATTCAGCCTGAGACCTGCAGCGGGTCATGAAGGAAGGATTTAATTTATGGCAAAACCCAGCCCACATTTTCCTATGTAAGAGCCTCAGCCATGCCAAACCCAACCTCAAAAGGTCTCTTCTCAGCCCCTCACATCCTGCCAGCACCTACTCTTCGCAGGGATGGGAGGAAGCTGAGTGTGAGGCTGTCGGGAAGAAGAGCGATGCTGTGCTGAGGGCGCTGGAGCAGGGGCAGCTTCCGCAGGGCTCAGCTCTGCAGGAGTGCCCTGATGGGCAGTGCCATCATCCCAGCCCTGTGACATCCTGTCACCTCACCCGCCAGGCGGGACGTGCCTGCACCTGCGGTTCACTTGGGAATGTGACAGCCCACACCATGCCCGGCACGCTGCCAGCACCCAGGGGTGCCTGCTGCTGGGGAGTAGAGTCAGGGCCATGCCCTGGGGTCCCAATAGTGACTGGTCCTAGGAGTGGTCAGTGCTAATAGTGACCAGTGCTAGTAGCAGCTGGTTCTAATAGTGCCCAGTCCTAATAGTGAATGGCCCTTATAGTGACCGGTTGTTATAGCAATTCAGTCCTAACAGTGGCTCGTGCCAATACTGACTGGTGCTAGTAGTTGCTGGTCCTAATGGTGACCAGTTCTAATAGCGGCCAGTCCTAACAGTGACCAGTCCTAATGGTGACCACTCCTAATAGTGGTCAGTCCTAAAAGTGCTCGGTCCTAATAGTGACTGGGGCAAGTTTCAGCTGGTCCAATAGCCACCAGTCCTCACAGAGCCTGGTCCTAATAATGACAAGCCCTGAAAGTGACCAGTCCTAATACTGTCTGGTCCTCATAGTGGTCGGTCCTAATAGCGACTGCTCCTAATAGGAGCTGGTTCTAACGCTGACCAGTCCTAACGGGGACCATTTCTGGTACTGCCCGGTCCTGACAGTGCCCAGTCCTACTGGTGACTGGTCCGGTGCCCGGTGCCGGTGCCCAGCTCCCAGCCCGGAGCCCGGTGCCCGATGCCCAGAGCGGGGCCCGCGGGAGCACCCACGTGTGACGCGCTGGGCGGGGCCTATGCCAGAGGCCCCGCCCCTCTGGAGCTCCCGCCCCCGTGTGGCCCCGCCCAGCCCAGGTGGAGGCGGTTGCGAGCGGCGGCCGGTACCGGTACCGGGACCAGGACCGGGAGGAGGAGACCGGGACCGGGACTGGGACCGCACCGGGGTGAGCGGGGCCGGGGTGGGAGCGGGGCGGGGTCTCGGTGCCGCCGCTTCGCTTTGTGCCCGTCCGGCTCCGTTGCTGCTTTGTGCCCGGCCGCGTCCCGCCAGCTTCCTCCTCCGCCCGCTCCTCCCGCCCTGCGGCCGCCCGGCCCTGCCCGCGGCACCGGGGGTGAGCGCCTGCCCCGGCCCCCCGGGACCCTGTGCAGAGGGCGGCGCGGAGCCCCCTGTCCCCGCTGTGTCCCTCCGGGGCGGGCCCCCGGGACCGATCCGGGGCACCCTCCTCTTCCTCCTCTTCATCGCGGGGGAAGCGGGTGCGCGGCCCGGCGGGGTGACCCGGGCGGTGGGGAAGCAGCGAGGGGGTCCCTGCCCGCTCCCCTGCCCAGGCTGGGGACGAAGCCCTGACCCACTTCCCCGGCCCGGTGAACAAGCGGGTGTTCCAGCGGGTTTGTTTCTGGTCTGTGGGTGTTCGGTGCCCTTGGGAAGCAGCAGCAGCCCCGAAGCTGCAGGCAGGTGCCCGGGTCCCTGACCGCTCCCTCTGTGCCCCAGAGCACCGGCGCCTCCTCCCCTCCGCCGAAGCCGGGGCTTTGTTGTTGGTGCTGGTTTGAGGTTGTGTTTAAAGGCTGTGGCGCGCTCACACGTGCTGCTGAAGTGGTGAGCGCTGCTGCCAGCCCTCTGCAAACAAACCAGCCCCTCCGGGATCAGCCCCTCCGGTCATCCTGCATCCGTACATACATCCCGCAGGGAGCGGAGGGATGCTGCGTGTGGCTGTTGCAGCCCGTTGGTTTGTTGTTGTTGGGTCGCAGTGGCTTTGGGGCTGAGGGCTGAGGCTGAGCTTTACTAGGTCTTGCCCTGCCGCCAGGCCAGCAGGACCAGGCAGAGGTTGTCCCTCTTGCCCACAGCTGGGTTGTGGCGCTCACAGCATCTGAGACCCCACAGCTCTGCAGGGGGAAGGGGACCCGGGAGGCTGTGCTGTCGCCGCTGCGTCCCTGCACAAGAGGAAGTGCCTGCCCTCTTCCCCAGCGCGGCGTCATCCTTCCCGCCACGAGGCCATGGGGAGCTGGGACACTTTCCTGCCTCTGTGTGCCCGAGTCCTGGACGGTGGCTCCCGGGGGTTTCCAGGCTGAGCTCATCATTATTGACGCTGTCCCGGACTTTCCTGGGCTGGAGCGTTCAGGAGCCGCAGCCCCATGGATGTCCTGAGTGGGGGAATGCCACCCGGCTCAGCTCACCCCATTGTGCTCTCTGAAGCAGCATCCATTGGCTCCTGCCTGCTTCCCAGGTGGGAAACAACCGGCTTGGAAATATCCCACCTCCAAATCAAGCTCTAGGGTTCAACCGTGGCCATGCCTGGGACAAACCAGAGCCGCCTCTGCCTGCTCTAACCCCAGGCACCGCTGGCTTCACAAGTGGCTTCCCCGGGCTCCCCAGCTGCTGCACCTGGGTCTGCTTTTCCAAGCCCTTTGTAGTGAAGGGAGCAATCAATAACGCCACTTGCTCATTTTGGAGGGCAGCTTCTGCCTGTTCTGCTCCTGTTGGCTGGAAGGCAGGTGCCTGAAGCAAGCCCCCAGGGCCTTCCCACTTCCCCTGGCCAGGGGTTCCTCTGGCTCTAATGCAGCTACATTGCAGGCTGTGAGCCCTGGGTGAGAAAGGGCAAACCGCAGCGTGGGGAGCTGGGGTTGAAGCTGAAACAGGCGCCCCGGTACCAATTCTGCAAGCCTGGTGTTGCTCTCGGTGCATGTGTGAGCCCTCAGTGTGTGAGGGTGGTGTTGCCGCAGCATGGATGTGTGCAGCAGGAGCAGCGGGTGCTGGGAGGGCAGCTCGGAGGCTGGGATGCAGGCTGGCTGGGCTGGGTCTGTCTGGGGGCTGCGCTCTTTGGGATGCCTTTGGAATTCGGGCAGTGTTTGGCTGCACTGGGCTGGAAGTCGAGCACACAGCTGTATTCTGGGTCTGTGTTTTGTCATTTGGTGCTGCTCCCATTTAACTCTTACAGTGAAGCTGAGGGATCCCCCAAATCAATCCTTATTTCATCCCTTTGGTTACAATCACAGAATCATAGACTGGTTTGTGTTGAAGGGACCTTAAGATCATCCTGTTCCAGGGACACCTTCCACTAGAGCAGCTTGCTCCAAGCCCCTGTGTCCAACCTGGCCTTGAACACTGCCAGGGATGGGGCAGCCCCAGCTTCTCTGGGCACCCTGTGCCAGCGCCTCAGCACCCTCACAAGGAAGAGCTTCTTCCAGCTGGTTGTAAGTCTTAATCTGACAACAGCCCTCAGGATGAGCTTGGAGGCAAAGCAGCACTTGTCACCAAAGGAAGTGTGGGGCGGGTGATGGAGAACAGGCCAGTGGGGGATTACAATGGAGTGGTGGTGATGGGAGCCCTGGTCTCTGCAAGGAGGGCTTGTCCTGTCCCTGGGTGGCAGCCCTGCTGGGAGCTGCCCAGGCCAGCACAAGGCTCCTGAGAGATTCCCGTGTTTCCCATGAGCCCTACAGGGATCTGAGTGCAGAGGGGCAAGCCAGGGCTCTGCACCAAAGGAGTCAATTGGTAAGGGCTGCACACTGATACCTTAAATCCCTATGAGCCCACAAGTGATGGGATCACAAACTCTGTCCTCTTGAAGAGCTCTGTAAAAATCACTGGTCCCTGCTGTCCCGCTGGGCCGGGAGATGTCTGGTGCCATGATGAGCCCCCAGTGGAGACGGGCATGGTCCCTTTTAATTACAAGGAACCAGGAGCTGTCATTTGGGAGCCTGTGGTGCTTTGGGTTGTGGCTGTTTCCCAGCCTCCAAGCTGTGCGTGTCCTTGCAAGTATGGATGGAACCCTTGGCAGTGGTGCCCTTCTTTCACTTAAATACCAAAGCAAACAGCAGTCGGTGGTGGTTCTGCTCTTCATGAGGTGTTAAGGGTGGGGAATGGACCCAGGGAGGATGCCTTGGGTGGCCCCAGAACCAACCCTACCCTCTGCTTGGCAGGACTCCTGTGTCCCCCTTGTCCTTAGGGACCTGCACCCCAAGGGGCACCATTGCAGGGTGCTGGTCACATTAGAGCAACCCCCAAATACCTGGTTTGGGAGCAGCCTGCAGCCCTGTGGAAATCAAGGATGTAAGAGGCTTTCCACAGGAGGCTTCCCCCTTCTCCCTCCTCCAGAATCTTAAATCTGGGAGAGCTGTATGGACTTTGCTGAAGTCCTTGGAAGCTGCTCCCAGCTGGAGCAGCCGGGGCTGGGAAAGCAGGGAGTCCTCGTGTATTGCAGTGCTCAGTTTCCCTTTATGAAATGCCACCAATGAGTCAGTGTGAAGGCCTCCTGTGAAACCGGCTCAAGCTCCTCTCGAGGTCACACTCAGCAGCCACGGGTGCAGAACCTGCTGCTGCAGCCGTAGCCCCAGAGCAGGGAGTGTGGGTGCGATCCGGCTCACTCGACACCGCTGGTGCTGTGTCAGGAAGCAGTGTGGTACCCAGGGATGCTCCTTTCCACGCTGCCTTCGCTCCCTGTCCATCGTGCAGCAGCTTGCGCCGGGGATGTGCCATGGTTATCCCTGTAATTGGCCGTCCTGTAGGAACGCCAGGCAGGGCTGGGAGTGACCTCCCATGACGTGAAAGCCCAAAGGCTGCACGCCGAGCTCACGGGGTGAATCCTTGGCATGTCCTGCCCCTGCCCTTTCCTTGGCTCCTCTGTGGTGTGAGCAGGGAAGTCTTGCCGCGACCGGCACCACGCTGCTGGCGTAAGGCTTTTCCATGGGTGATGCCATAACCAGCTCATGCACGTGGTGGCTTAACCCAGTGCGAGTGCTCCTAGGGAAGACGTGGAGATGCTCCTTAAAAATCAGCATCTCCAGCCCCTGCGGTGGGCTCTGTGGCTTCCCTATGGGCACAGGGAGTGGAGGCAGGAGGAGGATGGGAATGGTGGGGGGGAGACCCCATCAGCAGCTCTTGGCAGCTGAGAGGCTGCAAAGTGTGTTGCTGGCACAGGTCCACGGTGATGCTGTGATGAGGGCAGAGCATCGCACGGTTTCCATAGGCACTGGTGAGTGTAGGATCCCCCGTGCCGGGTTTGCGCTGTGTTGGATGGGGATGAGCCGTTCTTGGTTGGGTTTTCCTCTGCAGGGTGCAGATCTGGGAGCTGCTGGCCTTGTGGTAAGGAGGCTCAGACATGGCCCATGACCATGTGCTGCCTGGGAGGGGAGGGGTGGGCAGGGAGCAGCTTCCCTGGGTTGAACTGTGGGGCCAGGGGAGCACTGTGGCTCGGTGGGGTGACCAAAGGGCAGTGCCCAGGTGCCACCTTCACCCACAGCACAAAGGGATGCAGCAAGGTCCTTGTCCCCTCTCCTCAGGGAGCTGCTGGCTCCAGGGGGACATCAGAGAAGCTGCTGGCATCCCTTAGCATGGGCCTCTCGCTCTGCACAGGCGAGCAGCAGAATTGTGCAGCCTTGAAATGGCTGAGCCAAGATAAGGAGCCTGTTCCCAGAGATAGGGAGCTTGTTCTGAGGGGGCTCATCCAGGGCTTGTCTTGTGCCTGGGATGAGCTGAATTCATGCGTGGGGCTGAGCACCACTTCCCATTGCTGCATCCCACATGGATGCTCAGGGCTCACAGTGAGGGGACTCTCTGCCACTACGGGGTGTTCCTCCCATCCCAGTGCCTCTCCGGCTGGCTCCGTGCTCTCTGAAACAGGCAGTGGGGAGATGGGGAAGTCTGGCCTGAGCCCTCACACCAGGAGCTGCTCTCAAAATAGGTGCTTTTCAGAGCTAGAGGAAGAAACGTCCCCTCCATCCCCATCGTCCCCTCGCACCAAGAACCATGCTTGGAAGGGGGAAGTGAGAATGAACTCAGCAATGACCTTTGGTGTGGGGATTGCAGGCAGGCTGCCCTCCCTTGCCTTGGCTAAAGCACGACCTGGGACCCCTCAGCCCCTTCCAGAAGTCACAGCCGGGGCAGAAGCGCTCACAGCATCATGCCCATGCACCGTGTTTAAGCCAAGCCGATGAGGAATTGGAGTAGCTCCAAGCAGTTACTCGGTTCTTAGCTAAAACCAAGTTTAATCAGTCCTGGTCCCCCTGGGAATCCATGTGGTGCCTGGAGAAGAGCTTTCCTTGGGTCTGGAGAGTGCTGCAGCCCTGCCCGTGGTGCCTGTTTGCCGGTGGAGACTTTTGCCCTTTGCTCTTCCTGAAGCCGTTGGGGTGACTCAAAGCCTCCACGTGCCTGGACTCCAGCTCCGGAAAGCCAAGAGCTTTCCCTTGCTGGGGGTCCCCTTGCACAACCAGGGCCCTTCCAGCAGCATCCATCACCCATCACCCCGGGCAGTGCATCTCCACTGCGGGAAGCAGAGCAGGGCCGGGCAGTGCTGCCCGTTTGGGGTGATGCTGCCGTGAGGGTACATGGAGCCCCACGGGGAGGGCGAGTGGGGAGCTGTGGGGTGGGTGAGCCAGCTCCCTGGTGCTCCCTGCCCACCACAGCAGGGCAGGAAGCGTTTGGGTGCTGGCAGTCGCTGTGCTGGGGATGGGGTTGCTGTGCTGGTAGGCATTAACAAGGATGGGGAGCAGGCTGTGTCTGAGATGCGGGAAGTGCTCCGCGTGGCTCTTTCAACCCATTCCCACATGTCACAGGCAAATCCTTCCCTCTCCACGCTGCTCCCAGCGGGGTCACCCAGGAGTGATGGATACCGCAGGGTCACACAGGGAATCAACCCCCTGCAGCGGGGAGGCCCACCACGGGGCTGTGTGTGAGGACTCTGCGCTGCCCCATTATCAGCAGCGCCCGGCATAGCCCCCCCCCAGCTGCTCTATCTCCCCACTCGCTCCGAGCTCGCCCAGGCTGAACAAACCCGCTCTGGTTGCCCAATGTCCTGCCCGGCACAGAAAATGGGAGAGGATTTCCTAATGGCAGCGTGGGTGAGGTGTGCGCTGCTGCCTGCACGCCCCTGGGGTCTTGCCACCCATTGGGCATCCGCACCCCATCTTGTTACCCCAGCCCTGCTGGAGACGGGGTTAAAGATCCCGCTCTGGGTGTTGGTGCCGACCGCGTGGCTCAGGGATGTGGGAGACGGGAGTGGGCAGCCTGAAATAGCACAGGATCCCAGCCTGCTTTGTGTTGAAAGGACCTTAAAGCTCCTCCGGCTCCAACCCCTGCCACAGGCAGGGACCCCTTCCACTAGAGCAGCTTGCTCCAAGCCCCTGTGTCCAACCTGGCCTTGAACACTGCCAGGGATGGGGCAGCCACAGCTTCTCTGGGCACCCTGTGCCAGCGCCTCAGCACCCTCACAGGGAAGAGCTTCTGCCTAAGAGCTCAGCTCAGTCTCCCCTCTGGCAGGTTCAAGCCATTCCCCTTGGCCTGTCCCTACATCCCTTGTCCCAAGCCCCTCTCCAGGTTTCCTGCAGCCCCTTCAGGCACTGGAGCTGCTCTCAGGTCTCCCCTTCAGGAGCCTTCTCTCCTCTAGGCTGACCCAGCCCAGCTCTCTCAGCCTGGCTCCAGCCCGGGGCACTGCTGGGCTCTGAGCTCCGCTCAGTGGTGCTGGGCTGCAGCAGAGCAGCCCCAGCAGGATGCCTGTCCCCCAGGGCACACTGCTGATGGAGAGGGCCAGCCCCTGTCTCCCCTTAGGAGCAGATCCCATGGGGATGCCGGTGCTCACGGCAGGGCTGACCGTGGCTGATGGCATCCCCATGGCCATGGCTGTGCCAGGGGTTCTCTGCTCCGGTGTGAGCCCACAGGGGCTTGATGCTCAGAGCCACTGGACCAATTAACTCTCCCATCCAGCGCTCTTAATAACCGGGAGAAGCTTTTAAGGATGCTCTAGCTTTGGGAGAGGTCTTTTACATGAATAATTCATAGCCAGCCATTAGGCTCTAATGGTCTCTTGGGTGTGAGTGTCAGTGGTGGCTCTGGGGGTGTTTTGGAGCCTCCGTGGCATTGCTGACCCCTTTCTTGCTCTCCCCTATGGAGATGAAGAGGGAAGAACAGGGGCTCGTGGTGCCTCCATTAAGGGTGACGGGTGTGATGGGTGCTCCCGGCCCTGCACCCTTGGGTGGCTCAGAGGCACTTTTCCCTCCCAGCTTAATTGCACCAGCCTGATGCACTTGTGTTCCAGTGCCATTAATGCTGCCTCCCCCCCACACCAACGTGCTCAGGGAGAGGGATCCTCATCCTCCTTCGAGTGCCTGCGCATCCCAGCAGCGCTGCTCTGGAGGCTTGTCTCCAGTGTCTCGTACAGTGGTTGTGCTCAGTCGTCCCCTGGTCACCACTTGGCCTTGCTGATGGTCCCTTTGTGCTGCTCGGAGCATCCCGGTGCGTCCCGTCCTGACGCCTTGTGAGAGCTGCATCACTTTTTCCATCGCTTTCTTCCTTGGGTGTGTTTCCTTGGGTCAGCGTCTGTCGTCATTCACCCCCGGGCTGGGAGCCAGCCCCGGTCACCCTCCGTGTGCTTTGCCTGGTTGGGGACCAAAACCTTGTCCCAGTTGCTCACCAGGCTCTTTCGGGAGGGGATGGGGGCTTCAGCCCCTGCTGCTGTATCCCTGGCTGCTGGATGTCAGGCTCTGGTGAGCTGCAGTGGACAGGGGAGCTGTGAGAGGGAAGGTGAAGATGGTGGGGGAGCTCTTATGGACCAGCCCAGGTTACCCCCCTCCATCCCCTGCCCATGAGTGATGGCAGCATTCCCACTGCATTTCCCTCTCCCTGGAGATCTTTTCCTCCCTGAAGTGTCATTGTGGACCCTTGTTCCGGCTCAAAGCACAGCTCCAAAAGCTCAGGACATGCTTTTGGCTGCGAGTCCCATGTTCCCCCCCCCCCCCCCCCCCGCTGTCACCCACCTTGTCCCCACAGCAGGGTGTTCACACAGCCATCCCCCCCATGCCAGCTCAGCACCTCACCTCTCGCCTCTCTTCCCTGTCCCTAGGGCAGAGCCACCCTGAGCTCCCTGGGGACCAGCAGCCAGCAGGGACAGTGGGGCAGAGCAGTGCTCCTGATGGGATGCTCCCCATCCCAGGGCTGGGGGTGATGGGGACAAGGGGGTGCTGAGCTGGCGGCAGGGTTGATGTGGATGGAGACGCTGGCTGCCTGTTCTTATGCTGGGTGAGAGTGGTGCCAGCGCTGCAGGGGCTGGGTGCCAGCACCAAACACGTGGGGAGCTGGGAAAACACCTTCCCAGCACCATTCCCAAGGGATTTCCCTGTCTGGCACGGAGTGAAGCTTCTCATGGGTCAGGAGCCGTGCTTGGGGGCAGCTGCTGTCCCCAACCCACGTGGCCAAGGGGACTTCAGTCCCCGGGAGCTGCTCGCGTCCTCCCTGCTTTCTCCCAGTGCCAAATCCTGTGTTAATGCACGGAGCCATGGGAGCAGCTCCGGCTCTGCCCCGTGACCGGGATGGCAGGTGCCGCCGGGATGTGCCAGGTCCCTCGGGAGCTGCGTCACCTCGGAGGAGGCCCCGGTGGGGATGAAGCCGGGGTTTAAACCTGCTTTGGCCAGGAAGCCAAAGGCTGCCTGGGGTGTGATTGATGGGAGAGGATGGGGATGGGATTTTGGGGTAGGGATGTGAGAGCACCACGTCCGCTCGCACCTCTGAACAGCACAGCTTGGCTCCAGTTTCTGTGCTCCCGGCTGTGTTGGCTCCCACCCTGAGAGCCATTCCCCAGCACGGATGAGGGTGTCCCAGGGCTCGCTCTGCGCCCAGCATGTTCCCATTCCCGGCTCTCTGGAGCAGCTGGCGCTTTGAGCTCCTGCCCTGGGAGGCAAACAAACAGCGTCTCCAGCTCACCAGTGGCATGGAAAGTTTTGCTCGTGGGGCTGGCGTTCTCCCAGCTCGGAGCTATGGAACACCTCGGCCAGGCACCGGCATTCCCTGCAGCTGTCCCGCTTCCCAAGAGCCGGGCCTGGGAGGCAGCGGTGGGTGAAAGCTCCCCCCCCAGCCCCATGCAGCCCCCCTGTCACAGAGCAAAGTGCATCACTGCAAGCGGTGGCTTCCCCTGCTCCCGCTGCCCTGTGCCAGGGGCTGGTCCCTGTGCCTGGTGCCTGGCTGCCGGCAGCTCCATCCCCAGAGCCCAGGGAGCGCCGAGCTCCGCTCTCCCTCCACCCCACTGCTCCTGCAGCCCTCTCCCGTGTTCCCATGCGTGGGTTCTCATTGCAGCCTCTCTCCCTCCCAGGTGAGGCAGGAGGAGTTTGGCCCTGCTCCGGGGCTCCCGTGCGTGAAGGACAGAGGAGGAGGAGGACGAGGAAGGCTGCCGCGGGTGTTTGCCATCGAGACGTGCCCCGTGGGATCCCCACTACTCTTATGAGGTAGCGAGGCCCTGGTGTGGGGACCAGCGCTGGCTCTGAGCCCCTAGGGTGAAGGTGGGAGCTGGGTGCTCCCAGCTTTGGTGCTCAGTGGCAGCGAGGGGTGAGGCAGCAGCTGAGCTGCCGGCAGCACCCAAGGGTGCTGCTTCGGTGCCTCTGGGGAGGAGGGAGGCGGGGAAGTCCCTCTCCCTGGAGCCCCTTCAGGCACTGGAGCTGCTCTCAGGTCTCCCCTTCAGGAGCCTTCTCTCCTCCAGGCTGACCCAGCCCAGCTCTCTCAGCCTGGCTCCAGCCGGTGGCACTGCTGGGCTCTGAGCTCCACTCAGTGGTGCAGGGCTGCAGCAGAAGAGCCCAGCAGGATGCCTGTGCCCCCAGGGGTGTCCCCCTCGGATGGAGGGGGCCATCTCCTGTCTCCCCTTAAGGAGCAGATCCCGTGCTTGTGGCACCATCCCTGTGCCATGGCTGTGCCTGGAGGGGGACAGGGGATGCTCCTAAGACCTGTGCAAGTCCCCTGAGTGCTGGCACGTGGCCGGGGGACGGGAGGAGGCCGGAGTGGTCATGCTCCCTAATAGCACCTAATAGGATCTGGAACTCCCTCCTCGTGCTCACATGGAATTACCTTTCCTGTGAGGTCCTGCCAGGTGGAGCTGGGCTGCAGGGACCCTTGGGATGGGATTGCTTGAGGAATTAACCACCTCTTGGCCATTAAGCTTCTTCCTCTTGGCATGTGGTGCCGGGCAGGACTCCATCTCCCAGCCTGGCCTCTCTGTGCATGTGCAGAGGGAATGTCCTGCATTTCCTCTCCCATGGGGCACCCAACACATGGCAGGTCCTGGCTCCATGGCTGGTGGTGGCCCGGGCTGCCCCAGCCCCTCGCTGCAGCAGGAGCCATCCATGACATGGGGCTGTGGGACAGGCTGGGATGTGAACTGGGAGTTGTCAGGCTTTTGCCTTTATTCCCTTGCTGTGTCCAACCAGGAGGGATCATGTCCCTGTGTGTGAGAGCTGCAGCCGTGTGCCATGAGCTTGCAGGGACCCCCCACAGGTCCCATGTGCATCCCATCAGGCGCATCCTGATGGGGTGTCCAACCCAGGTGTCCCACAGGCACGTGCTGGGTGTTGGGGTGCTCTGACCCATCACTCCCGACGTCCCTCACTCTGCTCCTGGCAGCTGAGGGGGGCTCCTGGTGGTCCTGATGGAAGCCCCCCTGCTCACCCAGCCCCAGGGAGGGGGTGTGGGGCCTGGGGACACAGCAGCTGGGCTGATGGTGGCGAGGTCTCAGCAGCACAGGGGCTGAGGCTGGTGGGATCCCCCCTCCTGCTGGGATCCAGTGGAGATGCTTCTTCCCCTCCCATTGACTCCGTGCACCCCCAGCCTGCCGACTGCTGCCGGCCCGAGATGTCAGCGGGGGACAAGAACGGGGGCAGCCGCTCCAGCAGCAGCCGCCTGCAGAGCAAGAAGCCCCCCAACCTCTCCATCATCATCCCCCCCCGGGAGGCGGAGGAGGATGGTACCCGCAAGGAGGTGAGAGATGGGGACCTGCATCCATCCCACGCTGGGCTTGAGGGGCTGCTGTCCCTAAGGGACCCCCTTATGCCATCCTGCCCCTAATGCCTTGCTCTGCCTTCCAGCCCTCCAAGGTCCCCATCTACAGAAAGAGCAAGAGCCTGCAGGAGCCCCGCTTGAAGGGATCCGATGGCTTGGAGCACCGGCCCGGCTTCCGCCGGCAGACTTCCCTATCCCAGAGCATCCGAAAGTGAGGGCTGGGAAGGGTTCTGGCAGCAGCTGGGTCACAGGAGGGGTCCTTCAGTCCCTCTTGGGGTGCTGTGGCTGCGGGTACCAGCTTGGGATGGGATGAGAGTTGTGTCTCCAAAGGGAACGTGTTTGAGGGTTTTGTGCAGCTCTGCTTTGACTCGCTGGTGTCTGCCTGGGATAATCCTGCAGCAGTTGTTTAGTGGTCATCCACAGTTCCTGTACACTGGGGACGTTTCTGAGCCCTGTTTGTGTAGAACCTTCGCAAGCTCCTCGAGCTGGATGTCTGCTGCAGACCAGAGCTGATGCGTTCTGGACACCATAGAATCACAGAATCCCAGACTGGTTTGGGTTGAGGGGACCTTAAAGCTCCTCCAACTCCACCCCATGCCACAGGCAGGGACCCCTTCCACTAGAGCAGCTTGATCCAAGCCCCTGTGTCCAACCTCCCCTTGAACACTGCCAGGGATGGGGCAGCCACAGCTTCTCTGGGCACCCTGTGCCAGCGCCTCAGCACCCTCACAGGGAAGAGCTTCTGCCTTGTGCCCAACCTGAATCTGCCCTGTTTAAGTTTAAACACATTTCCTGCCAATCCATAAAAAAAACAATTACCCTGCTCATCCTGTCTTGTGCAAGGTGCAAGTCTCGATGGAGTTACCTCTCCTGAGAGACCCAAGAGCCAATGACACCTCTGCAGCATCCCTTCATTGAGTCCCATAGCAGGTCAAAACCACCCTTCTGAGTCACCCCAACACACATCACCCACCCCAAAGGAGGATGCCTGGGTGGGATTGTGGTACCCGTGGTGGGGGGACCGATGCGTGCAGTGTGCCCATGGTGTGCTCAGTGTGCCCGTGGTGTGCCCAGTGTGCCCGTGGTGTGCTCAGTGTTCCCATGGTGTGCCCGGTGTTCCCGTGGTGTGCTCAGTGTGCCCGAGGTGTGCTCAGTGTGCCCGTGGTGTGCTCAGTGTGCCCGTGGTGTGCTCAGTGTGCCCGTGGTGTGCTCGGTGTGCCCGCGGTTTGCTCAGTGGGCCCGCGGTGTGCTCGGTGTGCCCGTGGTGTGCTCAGTGTGCCCGTGGTGTGCTCAGTGTGCCCGAGGTGTGCTCAGTGTGCCCACGGTGTGCTCGGTGTGCCCGTGGTGTGCTCAGTGTGCCCGTGGTGTGCTCAGTGTGCCCGAGGTGTGCTCAGTGTACCCAGGGTGTGCTCAGTGTGCCCGCGGTGTGCTCAGTGTGCCCATGGTGGTGTGTTCAGTGTGCTCAGTGTGCCCACGGTGTGCTCAGTGTGCCCGCGGTGTGCTCAGTGTGCCCGTGGTGTGCTCGGTGTGCCCGCGGTTTGCTCAGTGGGCCCGCGGTGTGCTCAGTGTGCCCACGGTGTGCTCAGTGTGCCCGTGGTGTGCTCAGTGTGCCCGTGGTGTGAGCAGTGTGCCCGTGGTGTGCTCGGTGTGCCCGTGGTGTGCTCAGTGTACCCAGGGTGTGCTCAGTGTGCCCGTGGTGTGCTCGGTGTGCCCACGGTGTGCTCAGTGTGCCCATGGTGGTGTGTTCAGTGTGCTCAGTGAGCCCACGGTGTGCTCAGTGTGCCCGCGGTGTGCTCAGTGTGCCTGAGGTGTGCTCAGTGTGCCCAAGGTGTGCTCAGTGTGCCCACGGTGTGCTCAGTGTGCCCGTGGTGTGAGCAGTGTGCCCGCGGTGTGCTCAGTGTGCCTGTGGTGTGCTCAGTGTGCCCACGGTGTGCTCAGTGTGCCCATGGTGGTGTGCTCAGTGTGCCCGTGGTGTGCTCCGTGTGCTCACGGTGTGCTCAGTGTGCCCGCGGTGTGCTCAGTGTGCCCGCGGTGTGCTCAGTGTGCCCGTGGTGTGAGCAGTGTGCCTGCGGTGTGCTCAGTGTGCCCATGGTGGTGTGCTCAGTGTGCCCATGGTGGTGTGCTCAGTGTGCCCATGGTGTGCTCAGTGTGCCCGTGGTGTGAGCAGTGTGCCCGCGGTGTGCTCAGTGTGCCCACGGTGTGCTCAGTGTGCCCATGGTGGTGTGCTCAGTGTGCCCATGGTGTGCTCAGTGTGCCCGTGGTGTGCTCAGTGTGCCCGCGGTGTGCTCAGTGTGCCCATGGTGGTGTGCTCCGTGTGCTCAGTGTGCCCACGGTGTGAGCAGTGTGCCCGTGGTGTGCTCAGTGTGCCCACGGTGTGCGCAGGGGCACGGCGCAGTGGTTTGGTGTCAGCAGCGACTGGGAGGGGAAGCGGCAGCAGTGGCAGCGCAAGAGCTTGCAGCACTGCAGCATGAGGTACGGCAAGCTGAAGCCTGCCTACCGCGACATGGAGCTGCCCAGCCAGGAGGTGCCCTCCTTCCAAGCCACCGAGTCACCCAAACCCGCCAAGATGCCCAAGGTAGATGCTCGTGGCGCGGGGTCCGGCTCCCGGCCTCGCCGTCCCTCCGCTGATGCCTTCTGCCCTCCTCCAGATCGTGGACCCGCTGGCCAGGGGCCGTCCCTTCCGCCACCCCGATGACACCGACCGGCCCCACACGCCCCACCACGTCCTGCCCCCGCTCACCCCCGGCGTTGTCTCCTTGGCCTCCTTCAACAGCATCCGCTCGGGCTACAGCCGCCTCCCGCGCAGGAAGAGAGAGTCCGTGGCCCACATGAGCTTCAAGGCGGCCGCAGCCCTTCTCCGCGTGAGTCTCGGGGGTATCCTCGTCTTCCCGACCCGGGTTCCAGCCCCATCCCATTGGTGGGCTTTCCCCTGGGCTCTGCTCAGAAAGGGAAGCTCTGGTGGGAACTGCGCATCCCTGGGGAAAGCCGTTTCTGGGTTTCACTGCTGAGGGGCCAGGGAGCTCCTGCAACTCTCTAGCCCCTGGGCGAGCCTTGGGAGCAGGTCTGCGGCACTGGGACCGCACGGGGTTCAGGGTTCTCTTGTCGTGCTGACTGACATGGTCATGGTCCATGGCTCTGAGGAGCTAAAGGCAGCTCCTGCCGCCTGCCCTTTCCACACTGGGGGATATGGAGGCCTGTTGGGGTTTAATCCTTGCCACTTGGTTTAGGGGAGGGGAGCTGCAAGAAGCCCTCGGTGCTGCAAAAGCTGGGGGGCTTCTGACTGCTTACCCCCATTTGCTTCCTCTGCCAAAGGGACGCTCTGTCCTGGAGCCACTGGCTCCCAAGCAGAGGAACAAGAGGAGCTTCATGTACCCCAGCTTCATGGACGAGGACATGGTGGATGCTGCTGATACCCTGGACTCGTCCTTCTTCAGTAAGGCGAGTGCTGTTCCCTGCTGGAGCAGGGAGGATCCTGGTGCCCTGCACAGGGGCTGGGTGTGGAGTGGGGCTCTAATGGGCACCCCATGTGCTGGAAACAGGGGCCTTGGTGGCTTCTATGCCTGACACTGTGGAGCCCAGGTCTTGGTGATGCTCCTTGGGGGAGGCAGGGAACGATGCCACCAGCGTGGGCACGTTTCACACCCTGTGATGTGCAGTTAGAGGGATGTCAGTGGAGATCACCCCCTCCCCAGGCTCTGGAGCCAGCCTGGCCTGGTGATGGGCATGCAAGAACACATCTGCATCCTGCTTCCAGATGGACATGCACGACGAGACGTATTCCATGCCTGATGATGTCTTTGAGTCGCCACCCCTATCAGCCACCTATTTGCGGATGCACCCAGTGGGGGAGGATGCCAGGGTGTCCCCTGAGGTGGAGCAGCCCACCCCGTGAGTACCAGCTGCCAAGTGCCCCACCATGGTGCAGTGCCTGAGCACCCTCTGGGGCAGGAATTGTTCCTCAGCTCCATCCAAACCTGCCCTGGGGCAGCTTGAGGCCGTTTCCTCTTGTCCCATCCCTTGTTCCTTGGGAGCAGAGCCCAGCCCCTCCTGGCTCCATCCTCCTGTCAGGCACTTGTAGGGAGCCATCAGGTCCCCCCTGAGCCTTCTCTTCTCCATCTGACCCCCCCAGGTCCCTCAGCCCTTCCCCATCACACTTGTGCTGCAGGCCCTGCACCAGCTCCATTCCCTTCTCTGGCCCCACTCCAGCACCTCAAGGTCTCTCTTGGAGTGAGGGGTCCAGAGCTGAACACAGGATTCGAGGTGCGCACAATCCCTGCCCCGGCCCTGCTGCCGCACCGGTGCTGATCCAGGCCAGGATGCTGGGGGCTCCCTGGGCACAAGCTGCTCCCGTTCAGCTCCATCACTCAGCGCCCCCAGCTCCAGGTCCATGAGCAGTTTCCAGCCGCTCTTCCCGAGCCTGGAGCGTTGCAGGGGTTGCTGTGGCCCAGGTGCAGGACCCGCACTTTGCCTCTTGACCCTCACCCCGTCGGCTCCAGCCTGTGCAGGTCTCTCCTCTCTCTGCAGGCAGGAGGGTGCCCGGCTCCCATCGGCCGGTGCTGGTGCCGGTGCCGGGCCGGCTCCGCGGCGAGGCCGGCGCATCGCCTCCAAGGTGAAGCACTTCGCCTTCGACCGCAAGAAGCGCTACTACGGGCTGGGGGTGGTGGGCAAGTGGCTCAACCGCACGTACCGGCGCAGCCTGAGCAGCATCGTGCAGTCACAGCTGGAGATCACCGACAGCCACCGGTGAGGGGGCACCCGTGGGACGGGGATCAGGGCTTGGGGCACTGCGGCATCCCTTTGCCCACCACAGAATCCCAGCCTGGTTTGAGTTGGGGACCTTAAAGCTCCTCCAGCTCCAACCCCTGCCACGGGCAGGGACACCTTCCACTAGGGCAGCTTGCTCCAAGCCCCTGTGTCCAACCTGGCCTTGAACACTGCCAGGGATGGGGCAGCCACAGCTTCTCTGGGCACCCTGTGCCAGCGCCTCAGCACCCTCACAGGGAAGAGCTTCTGCCTAAGATCCAGCCTTCCTTGAGCTGGGCTCTGATTTTGGGTTCTTTCCTCCACAGGCCATATTTCACCTACTGGATCACCTTTGTCCACATCCTCATCACCTTGCTGGTCATTGGCACCTACGGCATCGCTCCCATCGGCTTCACCCAACATGTGACGACAGAGTTAGTAAGTTTAAGAGCTGTTGGCTGGGGTGGTCACCTCCCAGCTCTGCGGTGATGTGTGGCTGCTGAGGAAAGCAAGGCTGGTGCCCAAGGGTGCCTTTCACACCCAGCGGGTGTTAAAGACGTGGTCCTCCCCCTGGGGTTCATTATCAGCCGGCTGGAGAGCAGAGCAGGGATCCATCTTCCCGGGGGGACCATGCCCACCAGTGTCCCCACGCTCTCCTGCTGGAGCTGGGAGCATCTTGGGCTGCTGCTGGCTCCTGCTGTTTGAGAGGCTCCATTAAACAGCCAGGGCAGGGGTGCACACGTGCTCCGGCAGAGCTGCTCTCCTCCCCACGTTGCTGTGGGACCCAGCAGCCCTTCCCCTGGGACAAAGGGGCTGCTCAGCCCCCCACGAGCAGAGGGAGCGAGTGCTGACCCTGGCCTGGCTCTGCAGGTGCTGAGGAACAAGGGTGTCTATGAGAGCGTCAAGTACATCCAGCAGGAAAACTTCTGGATCGGGCCCAGCTCGGTAAGGACCCTGCTGGACCACTGCCCCTCACCCCCCACCTGAGGCTCTGCCCCCCACCAGCTGCTGTGACCCCTGCCCCGAGCCCTGGGGTGCTCCTCTCCCCCACAAGAAGCTCAGTCCCTCATCCCAGCCCTTGGTACCCCCCTCCCTCTGGACCTGCTGCCCGCTTCCCAGAGCTGCAGCATCATGGTGGGATGCTCAGAAGGGACCCAATCCCCTTCCCACCTGCCTTCCCCCCCACCAAGGTAATGGCAATTCAAGGGCTATGGCCTATGGGGCCCCCCTGCCCCTGCTGGGCTCTCCCCAGGGCAGCTGGAGGGTGAAGGGGAGTTACAAGGGGGCTCACAGAGCATCCCCTGCACTGGCATTTCCCTCCCAGATCGACCTGATCCACCTGGGAGCCAAGTTCTCCCCCTGCATCCGGAAGGACCGGCAGGTGGAGCGGCTCATCCAGCGCGAGCGGGACCGGGAGCGTGGCTCGGGATGCTGCGTCCAGAACGACAACTCGGGCTGCATCCAGACCCTGCCGCAGGACTGCTCGGTGCGTGCACCGGGAGGCGCTGGGGATCCCTGCAGCAAAGGGGGAAGCCATCTCCACCCTGCACTGCACCAGGGCAGGATGAACGTGGGGTCAGAGCGGGGCGTTCGCTGCCGCATCCTCAGCCTCTCCATCCATCCTCCCCGCAGGAGACGCTGGCAACGTTCATCAAGTGGCCCGGCACCAATGCACCAGCCTTGGGCTCGGGGGAGAAGAGGATGTCAGGGGCTGTGTGTCACCAGGACCCCAGGTAGGGGTGACAAATGGCTGGTGAGAGGTGGCACGGTCACCCAGCTGCGCATGGGGCACCATGGAGGTGCTGTGTTTGCAGCTTGGGTACCTCGAATCCTCTTGTGCAAGGGGCTGGGAGGTCTGACACACCACGTCAATGATAAGGAGGGAATCAGTGGGGAAAGTGAGGTGGGGTCTGTCCTAAACACAGGGAGCAGCGGGAGATGCCGTTGTCTTGCGCCGGTCCCTGCTTGCCCTGCTCTGCTGGGATGGATGATGCGGTGAGGGGGCATCGATGGGGCTGGGGGGGTTCACCCATGGAAGGTGCTGCTGTGGGGTGTTGTAGGACACTGATGTGCAGGATCCCCCCCAAGCCAGGGGAAGGGGCAGGTCCCAGGGCTGTCTGTGCCCGGGGTGGGGGGGTACCGGTCTATAGGGAGGGATGTGCTGGGGGGGATCCATCCTGACCCCCACCTCTCTCCTCCCCCCAGGACATGCGAGGAGCCGGCATCCAACCCACCCCACGTGTGGCCAGACGACATCACCAAGTGGCCGGTAAGAGCCTGGTGGCACCATGAGCTGGGTGGCACCGTGGTGGCACCTCCATGGGCGGCTGGGCTGGCCATGGGCTGTGGGGAGAGCCTGGGGCTGGACCCCATCCATGGCTCCTGCTTCCAGATCTGCACCTACGAGACTAAAACCAACCACAGCGGCTTCACCCACATGGACTGCCAGATCAAGGGCCGGCCCTGCTGCATCGGCACCAAGGGCAGGTGGGTCACAGCGATGGGGACATCCGCCACCGCTGCCTCTTGTCCCATTGGAGACGGGGGAAGAGGGAGGTTATGGATCCTCACTGGGGTGGGAAGTGCGGTGGCTGCTGGAATGGAGGGGGATGCTATGGGAATGGGAGCGATTTCAGCTCCAAGTGATCCCGCTCCTGCCTCTGCCCAGCTGCGAGATTACGACGCGGGAATACTGTGAGTTCATGCACGGCTACTTCCATGAGGAGGCAACGCTCTGCTCGCAGGTATGGGCTGGGAGGCACGGTGGGACATGGGAGCAGGTGGGTCACACGTTGCCATGCTGACGCCGAAGGGATTTAGGGTATGCTATGGAATGGGATGCGTTTGAGAGGATGGGATGCAAAGTGCAGGGACTTTCCCAGCTGTAAGCTGGACTCTGGCCACTGCGTGCCTGACTTGGGCTGTGGGTAGGAGGGAACGTAGTGCCTGAGCCAGCCTCACCCGGGCAGCACCGGTGTCCTTGGGAAGGGCACATTCTGGGCAGGAAAACGTCCCTTCAGGATCTCCTGCAGCCCCAGGGATGCTTGGTTGCTCTCTTCCCAGCACCTGAGCAATGTGGGTGCCTCACAGCAGCCAGGGCCCCCCCCCCCCAACTGATGCATGGCTTCCCTGTGCCCCATCCTGTGCTCCCTGCGGCGCTGCGCTGGGGCTGAGCCCCATCTCCCCCTGACCCCTCCTGCCTCTGCAGGTGCACTGCCTGGACGAGGTCTGCGGCCTCCTGCCCTTCCTCAACCCGGAGGTCCCCGATCAGTTCTACCGCCTGTGGCTGTCCCTGTTCCTGCACGCTGGGTGAGTGCAGCCCCTGTGTCCTGGGCACCGGGCTGTCCACGGGGAGGAAACCTAGAAGGGCTCCAGGAAACCTGGAGAGGGGCTTGGGACAAGGGCCTGTAGGGACAGGCCAAGGGGAATGGCTTTAACCTGCCAGAGGGGAGACTGAGATGAGCTCTTAGGCAGAAGCTCTTCCCTGTGAGGGTGCTGAGGCGCTGGCACAGGGTGCCCAGAGAAGCTGTGGCTGCCCCATCCCTGGCAGTGTTCAAGGCCAGGTTGGACACAGGGGCTTGGAGCAAGCTGCTCTAGTGGAAGGTGTCCCTGGAACTGGATGATCTTAAGGTCCCTTCAACACAATCCAGGCTGGGATTGTATGTCTGTGATCCCCAATGGCTTGGGGGAGAAGAGGAGAGAACAGCCCAGATTACAGCACGTGCTGTTCACGGTGCTTTGTCAGCTGCCTCATGGCCCGGGGCAGCGGGTGGGAGGGCTGGGCAGGGGCAATGGCAGGACAGGAGGTCTCTAACTCAGGGTCTCTCCCCCAGCATCATCCACTGCCTGGTGTCGGTGACCTTCCAGATGACGGTGCTGAGGGACCTGGAGAAGCTGGCAGGCTGGCACCGCATCTCCATCATCTTCATCCTCAGCGGCATCACGGGCAACCTGGCCAGTGCCATCTTCCTGCCGTACAGGGCAGAGGTGAGGCTGGGGAAGGGGTGCTTGTCCCACATCACCCCAAACCAGCCGGCTGCCCAGGGCACCCATCCCCAGGCTGTCCTGGGAGGGGGCTGCAAAGCAGAGCTCTCATCCCCTGACCGGTTTTGCTGTTCCCATGGCAAGGGGAGGGGGGGGTCTCTGCCCCACATATGTGGCTCACACGTGTGGGTCACGCATTGCCACGTGTCGGTGTGTGTGCAGGGTCCCCGGGCAGGCAGATGGCTAATCTGCTGGCACCAAACCCTGCCAGCTTTAAATGAGATCACACCAAGCACCCTAATCCCCGGGGTGCATCGGGACAGGGCCGTGGAGGGGGTGATGCTGCCGGCTGCTGAGTCATGGAAAGCACCAGCATCTTCCCTCCTGTTCCTCCCCTGCTGCCTCCCCTGAGCCCTGCACTGGTGTAAATGCAGCCCCAGGAGGGATGCAGGAGCCAAATGTGTTTTGCAAGGGGAAGAGATGATCCTTTCAGTGTCTGAAGGGGGCTACAGGGATGCTGGAGAGGAGTCTTCATCAGGGACTGCAGTGACAGGACAAGGGGTGATGGGTTCAAACAAACAGGGGAGATTTAGGTTGGATATGAGGCAGAAGCTCTTCCCTGTGAGGGTGCTGAGGCGCTGGCACAGGGTGCCCAGAGAAGCTGTGGCTGCCCCATCCCTGGCAGTGTTCAAGGCCAGGTTGGACCCAGGGGCTTGGAGCAAGCTGCTCTAGTGGAAGGTGTCCCTGCCCGTGGCAGGGGTTGGAGCTGGAGGAGCTTTCAGGTGCCTTCCAACCCAAACCAGGCTGGGATTCTATGGTCCCTGTGGACACAGGGATGTGTCTGGGGTGATGTGGCAGGGTCAGTCCTGACTTCCCGTCCCTGCAGGTGGGCCCTGCCGGCTCCCAGTTTGGCTTGCTGGCCTGCCTCTTTGTGGAGCTCTTCCAGAGCTGGCAAGTGCTGGAGAAACCCTGGAAAGCCTTCCTCAACCTCTTTGGCATCGTCCTCTTCCTCTTCATCTGCGGTCTCTTGCCCTGGATTGACAACATCGCTCACCTCTTCGGCTTCCTCAGCGGCCTCCTCCTCTCCTTCGCCTTCCTGCCTTACATCACCTTCGGCACGGTGGACAAGTACCGCAAGCGAGCCATGATCATCGTCTCCTTGCTGGTGTTCGTGGGGCTCTTCGCCTCGCTGGTGGTGTGGCTCTACGTGTACCCGGTGAACTGGCGCTGGGTGGAATACCTGACCTGCCTGCCCTTCACCAGCAAGTTCTGCGAGAAGTACGAGCTGGAGCAGGTCCTGCACTGACCGCTGGTGGGGATGGCGCTGGGAGAGGCACCACTGGTGATGCTGCCCATGGAGGGGTCCCCACCGGCCTGCTGGAGATGCTCCAGGATGGGGCAGACCCTGAGCATGGCTCATCCTTGGGCTTGCCCCTGTTAAACACTAGGGGTGCAGTGGGGAGTGGGGCTGGAGCCAGCCCTGCACCCCTTTGGGGCTGAAAAGCCCATAACTGGTTTGGGGACCAACCCTGACTGCTGCCTGTGTGGGGAAAGGCTCAAGGGATGTGGGATTTTGGTGCATCCAGGGCTCCCAGCCTTGGTGGGGGGGAGGATGTTGCTGGGGGGCCCTGCCTGTCCCGGTCCCGTCCCACCTCGGTGCCCCAGGTGCTGCAGCTCATACTGTGAACTCGACCCCCTTTTTTGCGGGGGCACTGGTATTTACCTGCAGCTCTTTGTGCCCAGGGGTTCCCCACTTTGGGCTCCCCAGGGTCTGTGCTGCGGCTCTGAGGTGTTCAGAGCTGGGCTTTGAAGGTGTTTGTCAGTCCCGCTCTCTCATCTCCTGTTCCCCTAAGGCAATGGAAGGAGACGTGTGCTTGCTCCCTGGGCTGGATGGAGAGGCAGGACTTGGGGCAGGGGCGTTTCTTTTCCCCTCATTTCAGTGAAATTCCCTTTTTGGAAGCAGAGGGGCTGCAGGTGCTGTGGTCATAGGGCCATGGCAGGAGGCAGGCATGGAGGAAAACACCCTGGGTGCCTGTGTGGCTGCTCCTGAAGCCCAGAGACCCCTCAGGAAGCTGTCTGTGCTCCCCCTCCTGCTTCTGCCTCCCGTCCCTATCGTTACCCCTTTCCTCCTTCAAAGCACAGAGACCCAGGAGCCCTCGCACCTCGAATGGTGCAGACAGGAGTGCAGGATGGGGCAGTCGCCGTCCTCCTCCCCTGCCTGCCCCAGCCCTGGCTGCTGCTCCCCAGCATCCCCGTGGCCCTGCTGCCGGCCGCAGTGTGAAGGCAGGTCCTTCCTGGGGCCACTGACCCCCCTGGGCTGGGTTGGACCTGGGCTGTCTCTCCCTGATGTGTGTTGCTCTGGTGCTGGTGGGTCTCAGCACTGTTAAATGGGGGAAGGTGGGAAACCCCCAGCTGGGGTGTCCTGGGATGAGTATTCAAGGGCTGGGAGCAAGGCTCCCTCTGTCCACAGCTGCTCCTGGGGTGAGCCTGGGAGCAATGTGGCACCTCCATCCCTCCCTGCATCCTTTCCTGCATCCTTCCCCCCTCCACGGGCCAGTTTTCACCCCCACCCCTCCCGTTGCTGCTCCAGCCAAAGACGAACACTTCACCTCATTTGTCTCTTTTTGATACTTTTTTAAAAGCTGTGGGGTTTTTTTCCCCTTCCTTAATAAATTTCTACCTGTATTTAATGAGACACAAAGGCCTCTTCTCCCTCCTCGGGCACGGGGATGCAGCGCTTTCAGCTGCTGCGGTGGTTTTGGTGGTGGTTGGTGTGTCAGGGAGGGAGGATGAGCTTGGGGTTGTTGCCCTGGGGTGCAGGGCTGGGCTCTCCCCATCTCCTCTCAGGGGACAGGATTTTGAGGGTCTCAGGAAGGGGAAGCCAAATACCTGCAGGAAAAAGATCCATGGATCCCCTTCACCTTGCCTAAGGACAGAGCTCCCTCTCTGTGTCCCCTTCATTGAATGACCCAGGGCTGGATTTGCCCCATCTCCCTCAAAGCCAAGATGCCCCAAGGGCTGTTGGCTGTGGCTGTTGTGGCGAGGTGAGTGTCAGAGCAGGACACAAACACACAGGCTGCGTAGAAAACCATCACCGTGCCTTTATTTGCTGCTTGCCAACAGCTTGAGGTGTTTGCAGAAGGCTTGTCCTGGGGCAAGACGTGGGTTTGGGGGGCACTGGTTCGGTGTGGCCCCCAAGGGAGGCTCCACAATGTGGGGCTGGGGATGCGCTCCAAGGGCTCTGAATGGATGTTTGCAGGCAGGGGAGCGTCTGCCAGGAGCCCTGCTTGGTCTGAGGGCTGCTCAGGGTGGGTTTGGCCATGGGGGGGTGCTGGGGAGGGTGCAGGGCTGGGGCATGTGTATGCGTGGGCTTTACTGGGTGTCTGCAAACCGTGGCTCTGAGCACCCTTGTATCAGCAGAGACCCCCAACCTTTCCATGCCCGGGGGAGGGGGGGCCTTAGCCCCGGCTTGTCCGCACAGCCACGGCTGCAGCAGAGCCCATGGGGTCAGCGCTGGGATGGGACCAGGCCGTCCGTGGCTGGAAGGCAGAGGGGCGGATGCGGAGCTGCGGTGGGGATGCAGGGCGGCCGCTGCCTCCTCCTGTCCCCATCGGCGGGGCTGGGCCGCGGGGCTCAGCAGCCGCTGTTCCTGCGCAGGAAGGCATGTCCCCGCACGGCGTGCTCCATCTCCACGAAGGCCAAGTCCCCGACCGTGACCGCGCAGGGCCCCAGCGCCCGGAACCCGCACTTCTGGTAGAAGGGCACGAGGAAGCGCTGGCACATGAGCAGGGCGCGGCGGGCGGCGGGCAGCCCCCGCAGGTGCTGCAGGTACCGCCACATGAGGATGGAGCCCTTGCCCTGCTGCCGGCAGCCCCGGTGCACGGCCAGCACGTGGATGTGCACGGCCGAGCCCTGCGGCCGGTGCAGGGTCAGCGCTGCCTGCAGGGGGAGCGCGGGGTCAGGGCCCGTCCTGCTCGGGTCCGGGCTCCCAGCCCCGCGGGATCGGAGAACGGGGTTGGAAAAGGCCTTTAAGCTCGTCCGGTCCAACCCAGCCCTGCCAAGGCCACCCCTAACCCATGGCACTGAGGCCTCGTCTCCACGCTGTGTGAACACCTGCAGGGATGGTGCCTGCAGCCCTGCCCTGTTCCAATGCCTGAGCACCCTCTGGGGCAGGAATTGTTCCTCAGCTCCATCTAAACCTGCCCTGGGGCAGCTTGAGGCCGGTTCCTCTTGTCCCATCCCTTGTTCCTTGGGAGCAGAGCCCAGCCCCTCCTGGCTCCAGCCTCCTGTCAGGCACTTGTAGGGAGCCATCAGGTCCTCCCCGAGCCTTCTCTTCTCCAGACTGAACCCCAGATTCAAGGTCCACATCCCCCCCATAAGGACAAGGGTCCGCAGTGCAATCCCCCTTCAGCTCCCCCATCATCCTTGGAGGCTTTTTAATCCTGAAATGAATGCTGAGGGGAATTAATTGGCGTATTTTTAACAGCATCAGTAAAAGTAATTACTGAGGAAGTTAATTTCCCCCAGCACAGCCTTGGGAGAACACTTCCTGGGTAACCCCAGGGAGCTTCTGGTCCCCAGTGAATGAGCCAGGGTAACAGGGTCTGGTTCTTACCTGGCTGAGCCTCTCCTGGTCCCAGAGGGAGCCGATGATGAAGGCCACGAGCCGCCCCTCCTCAAACCAGCCAAGGGACAGCTCCGGGCACAGGTTCAGGAAGTGCCGGATCTCATCCAGGTGGAGGGGACAGTCCCCGGAGACGGAGATGAAGGCTGGAGGGGGATAGCAGTGAGTGGAGGGGGGGACCAGGGGCACCCAGACCCTTTGGGACACCCCCCAGCACCGATGTGGGTGATGAAAGCGGGATGTGATGGGGAGAGATCCTGCGTCCTGCTTCCTACTTGGTCTAAAGGAGCTCTGAGGGGCCCGGGTGGCTCCAGGGAGCGGCTCTGCTCATCCAAAAGCAGCTCCCCCTGGCCCAGGAGCTGGCTTCAGGCTCCTGCTGCTGATTCCGAGGCTACTGCAGTGGGTGCTGAGATGAACCCTCCCTCCCTGCATCTCCCTTAGGGGAGGACGGAGAAATGGGCAGGGTGAGTCTGGGAGAGGGGAGCTGGGGGTGCCTGGGGTGGAAGGGAGGGGGAAGGTTGCTGGGGTGCATCTCCCAGTGTGACCGGAGGCAGAGCGTGGTGTCCTTCCTCCCACTTCCCCCCCTCTCCTGCTGCCCACTGGCTCCCAGGGCTGTTCTGGGACATCTGGTCCAGGATCACCCCAGGCTGCTCAGCCCAGGGCATCACCTCCCATCATCCCCACACCACAGGGAGTGGGTGAGCTGAGGGCCGTGGTTCTGCACCTCATTAACCACAGCTCCTCCACACCTCATTAGCGAGCCCAGGGTGGCCTGGCCACAAGCCACAGCCGCTGAGTCCCTCCTTATCACCCACGAGGGCACACAGGGAGGGTTTTGTCACCAGGACGTGGCCTCAAAGAGCACAGGGGGAAGGGAAGGGAAGGGAAGGGAAGGGAAGGGAAGGGAAGGGAAGGGAAGGGAAGGGAAGGGAAGGGAAGGGAAGGGAAGGGAAGGGAAGGGAAGGGAAGGGAAGGGAAGGGAAGGGAAGGGAAGGGAAGGGAAGGGAAGGGAAGGGAAGGGAAGGGAAGGGAAGGACCCCCCCGGCAGCCCCTCACCTTCCCTCTCGATCTCGAACACGCTGACGGCATCCTCGGGGCTGAGGCAGCGGAACTCGCTGGCAGGCAGCGTGTGACGGCGCTGGCGGCCGGGAGGGCTGCGGGGGGACCTCACATGGACGGGCTTCAGGAAAGGCACTGCGCTGAGCACCGACATCCTGCTCCTGCTCCTGCTCCTGCTCCCGGTCCTGCTCCTGCTCCTGCTCCTGCTCCCGGTCCTGCTTCTGCTCCCGGTCCTGCTCCTGCTCCTGCTCCTGCTCCTGCTCCCGGTCCTGCTTCTGCTCCCGGTCCTGCTCCTGCTCCTGCTCCTGCTCCTGCTCCCGGTCCTGCTTCTGCTCCTTCTCCTGCTCCCGCTCCCGCTTCTGTTCCCTCTCCTGCTCCTGCTCCCGTTTCTGTTCCCTCTCCTGCTCCCGCTCCTGCTCCCGGTCCTGCTTCTGCTCCTGCTCCTGCTTCTGCTCCTTCTCCTGCTCCCGCTTCTGTTCCCTCTCCTGCTCCTGCTCCTGCTCCCGGTCCTGCTTCTGCTCCTTCTCCTGCTCCCGCTCCCGCTTCTGTTCCCTCTCCTGCTCCTGCTCCCGTTTCTGTTCCCTCTCCTGCTCCCGCTCCTGCTCCCGGTCCTGCTTCTGCTCCTGCTCCTGCTTCTGCTCCTTCTCCTGCTCCCGCTTCTGTTCCCTCTCCTGCTCCTGCTCCTGCTCCTGCTCCTGCTCCTGCTCCTGCTTCTGATTCTGCTCCTGCTCCTGGTCTCGGTCCTGCTTCTGCTTCTGCTTCTGCTTCTGCTCCTGCTCCTGGTCTTGGTCCTGCTCCTGGTCTTGGTCCTGCTCCTGGTCTTGGTCCTGCTCCTGGTCTTGGTCCTGCTCCTGCTTCTGCTCCTGCTCCTGTTCCCGCCTAGTTTCCCACTGCTCCACTGCTCGGGCAGCCTTGAGCAAATGGACTCCTTGCTTCACTTCTCGGCTCTCTGCAGAAGCAGCTCCACTGGTCCTGATGGCAGCATCCTTGGTTTCAGCCAAACTTCTCCAGTGCTCTTGGCTGCTGGAAATACCTGTTGATCACACACAGGGACAGGCTGCTTGGCACCCTTCTCCTATACATGTGAGAAGATATATGTGTATAGAATCTTAGATACATATAGGATGCTGGAGATGAACTCTTCATCAGTGACTGTAGCGACAGGACAAGGGGTGATGGGTTCAAACAAACAGGGGAAGCTCAGGTTAGATCTTAGGCAGAAGCTCTTCCCTGTGAGGCGCTGGCACAGGGTGCCCAGAGAAGCTGTGGCTGCCCCATCCCTGGCAGTGTTCAAGGCCAGGTTGGACCCAGGGGCTTGGAGCAAGCTGCTCTAGTGGAAGGTGTCCCTGCCCAGGGCAAGGGTTGGGACTGGAGGAGCTTTAAGATCCCTTCCAACCCAAACCATTCCCTGGTTCTATGCTATATGCAAGCAAACACCCACCCACAGTGCCCCCATTTGCGTCTCTGTGAGCTGGGGCCAGTGCCTGGGGGGACCAGGAGGTGACAAACCCAGGGACCAGGGTGACAAAAGCCTGGTGACCAGTTAGGAGGTCTGGGCTGTGGGACAGAGCAGGGGCAGGGCTGGGGGTGATAGCTGGAGCAGGAGGAGCAGGCGTGGGGCTGAGCATCCTGCCCAACACCTCCCAGCCCATGGCAAAGCCAGGCAGGGGGAGAGGCAGCAGAGCCCTGGGACAGGCAGGGTGGGCTGCGGCTGCAGGATGCCAAGAGGATGCAAAGTGAGCATTTCGGGGGAAAGCTCCTTGAGATGCTCTTGCTTTCACAGTGCAGCACGGCTGTGTGCGAGCAAGGGGTCAGTGCTGGACCACCATGTGTGCACTGAGCTGTCCCAGCATGGACACGCACCAGGCACCCAGAGACAGCCCCAGCTGCCAGGATTTACTCCCTTTTCCAGCTCACTCAGCAGGTAAGTGACAGCTCAGCACCTGTTGGGCTCTTGGGTCACATCCGTGCTCGCAGATAGAGCTGGGATGGGTTCATGGCAGGATGAGGGGGTGCCTGCAGCTGGAAGGACCAGTGTCCTCCTTGGGTGAGATGCCCCAGGCTCTGCCACTGCCCAGGGAGCTTTGGGCAGCGTGATCCCACCAGACACAGCCCGTCCCAGGACACGCTGCGTGTGATGCAGAACCCCATTATCCCTCAGTTCCCCGGGAGGGTCACCAGTGCCTGAGCTCATCCATCAGCAAGATCCTGCACAGCCTGGCCCAATCCCTCAACCTGGCTCAAAGCCTGGAGCTTCAATCTGCCTCTGCTTTCATGGGTGAACAATCCAAGATAATAAATCCAAAGAGAACCATAAACTAAGCTGATAACTTTACTAAACACATGCATTCCATAGGCAGAAACAGTGGGAATTGCTCCTGTAGCCAGCTATCCCTGCCCAGCCCTGTATTCCAGCCTCCTGCAGCAAAGCCACTGTGAAGCCAGGTCACTTTTGATGATTGTCTGAGAGGTGCCAGCTTTCCCTGCTAATTATAGGCTTGCCTCCAACTAATAGGATTTATGGAAGCAAAAGCATTACCAGCACACACATTGCACAGGGCAGAACAAGCTGGGAATTTTCCACCCTGAAATGCCCAGGGCTGGGTGCTTGGAATGCCTGGTTTATCCAGCCCAAGGTGAAAGGGGGGTGCTGTGATGGATTTTCAATGGATTGCTGGGTTAGCAGCGGATGTGTTGCTAAGGGATCGTAATTCCATCAGGGAGAATGGGTTTATTTGGTGGGGGAATCACTGAGCAACTCCAACTCTTGTTCTGGTCACCAAGGACTGAAATGATGCTGGGAGTGTGTGGTTCATGCTCTGGGAAGCATGTAGGAAGGGGGTAAAGGGGTGGCTGAGGTGGAGGGGACAGCAGGGTGCTGGAGGTGCAGTGTTTGTAGAGCTTATATCAACTGTTCTGGAACTCCTCATCCTGCTAATTGAATTAGGGGCTCATCCACCTGGATAAATCCTAGAGGAGGCAGGAGGGCAGGCTCTGGCACCTAGAAAATGCAGTGCTGGTTCAATCCTGGGTGGTGCTGAGTGCCTGAGGATGGCAGGGCAGAGCCAGCTCAGTACGGGCTCAGGCAGGACACATGTTCCAGCTGCTGTGGGAATTCTGGAGCAGGAGTTTGGGTTGGAAGGGATCATTAAAAGTCACCTGGTCCTACCCCCCCCCACCCCCCATCACGAGCAGGGACACCTTCCACTAGACCAGGTTCCTCAGGGACGTCTGCTCACTGATAGCCACTGTTGAACAGTTCAATATCCAAGAGCAAGTCTTCATCGCAGGTCACATAAAGCCTGGAAGGAACTGAACAGTGGAAAGTCTCTACCAGGACATCCAGAGCTGGGGATTCAAGACCTCTTATGCAAGTGGCTGCTCTGTTCCCATCAGATAGGGCTCAGATCCCTCCAGCTGCTTCTAGAAGCTTCCTGAGACACCAAACAACAGCCCGGAGCCGAAACCAGTGATGGGGAAAGGCTGCTCCTTGGCTTCTTTTTCCTGTATTTCCCCCCCCTCTGGCACTCTATTCCTGGCAGCCCAGGTTACACCGCTGCAGGGCTGACCTATTTGGGTTTGTGCTCTGGAAATGAGCTCCTTGCTTTGCTTCTCAGCTCTCCACAGGTGCAAAGTTCTGGGGTGGGCTGGGGGCCCAGACAGAGCACAGAGGAACCATCCATCATCCCAGCCCATCCCTGGAGCTGACCCAAGCCCTGCCATGGGGGTACCAGCACTGCAGTTACACCCGGAGAGCATCCGACCTGCAGAGGTGAAGGAACCTCACCCCAGCTCAGAGAGTGAGTGAGAACCAGAGTGAGGAGGAGCATCCTCAATCCCTTGCTCGAGACATCTGTCTTCCAATGCTCCAGCACAGGCTCCTGTATCTTGTTCAAGTCACTTACACCCCAGGCTGCATTTTGTGCTGTAACTCCTTCCAGCCCTGCCTGAGATGAGCCCCATACATCCCTGTGTACACAGCAGATACCAAAAGTTTTCTCTGTAAATTCCCCCCCCCCCCAAATACGCTCATGTTTGTCACTAGAGATCAAAGTGCGTGGTCCAGAGAGGACCCCACATGTAAATTAAGAGGCAGGTCTGCACTATCCCCCTAACAGCATCTTGCTGTTATTATATGATGCATCCGCCTGGCTTGGAAGCTTGGCTGTTTAAACGAGTTGGTATCAAGGAGTTATTCACCCAGTTCTGAAGCTGAATATTCTTTGCAAAAGAGCTTGAGATCTTCCAACACCCTGAACAGGGAGGGTTTTGGTGAGAAGGGTCCTTACACCCAGGATTTGATAGTGTTGGAAGTGCCCGGATGGGACACGGGCTGCGGGGATGGTCACGCTCTTACCTCCACCAAAGCCACTTTTCAGGTAAGCTAAGCTCCCTGCACCAACCTCCCTCCCCTCTGGAGCAATTCCCCCCCTGCCTGGGACCCTGGGGCTGGCAGGTCACTGGGCTGACTGCACCACCAGTGTCCCCAAGGCTGGTGCGGCACCGGGATGCGGGGTTCTTACCGGATGGGGCCCCAGTGCCGTTCCTCTGCCCACCTGGCTCCAGTGGTGCTGTCCCACAGCAGAGGAGGAGCTGGGGTTCTGCCTCCCCTCCTCTGCCCGCTGCACCCTCCACTACCCCAGCTTATATATTTGTTATTTATGGAGCACGTGATGCCATCCTCTAAGGAGTTTATGGCTCCAATGACAGACAGGGTGAGGTGAGAGGCTTTAACGTGACAGGCCAGCAAAAGGATCCCATCGGGTTTCTATTCCCCCCCCTCCCCATGACTGCCCACAGGGGGATAAAGCATTTAGCTGATTGCTCTGCCCTGAGTCCCTGCTGCAGGGAGAGCGCAGGACTTAGGACAGGAAAGCAACGTGTGCCTGATCCAGAGCTTCCTGATGGCATCGGGAGATGCTGACGACAGCCCTGCCAAGACTGGATGAGCTTCCTTAGGGTGCCCGTCACCCCAAGGAAGGTCACGTTCATGCCTGCTCATCATGCCAGGCAGAAGCATTGCTTGGGTTTGAGCAGCTGGGGAGGGAAATCAGCTGGTTCTTTGGGGGATGAGAGGCCAGACCTGAGCTTTCTGCCCGAAGGAGCTTACTCCAAAGACCAAGCACCTCCCTTGCACAGCCTCCTATTGCATAAGAGACTGGATAGGCAAAGGCAGCAATATTTGTCCTTGTCAGGATGCGTGTAATAAAAGGGGGATTATCCCAGGCATGAGCATGGTGTTGGAATCATCATTATCATCATGAACCAGATGCAGCCCTGAAAAGAGCCTGGAGCAGGAGGCAGAGCTGGCTTTGTTCCACCAGAGACATGTCCAGGGGAGCTCAGGTCCTGCTTCCATTTCCAGCCATGGGTACGGTGACCCCTTAAGGGAGAGATTCCCTTATCTCCCTCTTTTACGCTTCTTCTCATGGAATTGAAACAGAAATACAACCCAGCAGCTTTCTGCTCCTCAGAATTGCCATTTCAGAGCCACTCCCCACCATTTAGACTGAGCCCAGCAGAGGAGAGGCTGGTCCATGGCTGGAATAGTCAAGCAGGGATGCTGCATTAGGTGTTTTTAACCAGGTCCATCTCTCCCTGCTCCTACACAGCTGCAGAGGGTCAAATACACCACTAAATGAGAGCCACAGCAGTGTGCTGGGATTGACACATTTAGCATCTTCAGAGAGCCTTGAGCTGTCGCTGCAGCCAGGCTGGTCCCTCTGCTGGGGTCCTGCTCAGGAAGGTGGCAATTGTCTCTGGGGGGGATGTGCAGAGAGGGGTGGCACATGGAGTGCAGATCGACCGCACTCATCCCCTGCTCTGCCAGGACTTGGGGCTCAAGCAACACACACGCAGCCCAGGGTCTGCCATCACAGGGGACAACAGTGGCACCAGGGTCCTCCCCTGAGTGCCATCATCGGGGAGGTTTCTCTGCCTCTCTCATGTATTTACTCCTGTAATTTCCAAGCTGGATGCTTTGCTTACATCCCTGTTTCACACCTTCGCCTGGCTTAGCCATAGGGACCCAAGAGGGTGACGCTTTTCTCCTAGCAGTGGCGTAAGAGGGGTGGCAGTGGGACATCACTGCAAGGTCAGCCACTGGTTCTGATTCCATTCTCTGCTGCCTCCTGCCTTTTCATCAGCTACCACGGAGCAGCAGCATGGAGTGCTCGTTGTTGCTGTACCTTCACAGCAGGATGTGGCTCTTTGGGCATACTCAGCATCTTCAGCACTTGCCAGGGTGGCTCCTTTGCTTTATCCCTCAGTGCTCCCGTGCTGAGCTGCCAAGTGCAGGTAGAACTCACCAGCAGGTCCAGGTCTCTGTGCTGGAGAGGGACATTCGGTGCAGGTTAAGAGCCTGGGAGCTGGGGCTCTGCTGGAACAGAGGTTCAGGGCTCCCATGGACTGTGGCCAGAGGCCCCAGGCCCTAACCAGACCCTAGAGGGTCTGGTTCTGCTCTGTGCTCTGAAATGTTAATATACATCCATAATAGAGATATAAACCATGCAAATATACATGTATGTGGCTTTCCTCTGCCGTATTCCTTTTGACCCATCAGTGCAGCTGATGCCCTTCTGCAAGGGTGCAGGGCTGGTACCCTCAGCAGCACCCACAGGGAGCTGGGGAAGGGACGAAGGGATGAAGGGATGAAGGGATGCTACTTCACAGCTTGTTTGGGATCGCAGCACTGGTCACGCTTTGAGCGCTGGCTTTGTCCTGCACCACATCAACACGTGCCTTTGCAGGGCTGGTGAATCTCACTCCTCCTCTACACGGGCCTTTGAGGGAAGAGCACGAGCAGTCCGGGGGCAGTTTCACGGTGCTCTCCTGCCTCTGAGCTCCACCAGCAGCGCCAGGCAGGGGTCCCGGGCACAGCTCCTGCTCCTCTGGCCCGGCCAACCGGTGCCGTCCTCGCCCGTCCGCAACACCCGGAGCAGCCGGGCCAGACCCTGCGCGGCGGCGGCAGGCGGCAGCCCACGAGGTGGCACCAGAGCCCCGCAGCAGCGCGGGCACCAGGACCCTCCGGGCATCCCCGAGCATCCCCAGCACCACCGGGCACCAGGACCCTCCGGGCATCCCCGAGCATCCCCAGCACCACCGGGCACCGGGACCCTCCGGGCATCACCGAGCATCCCCAGCACCACCGGGCACCGGAGCCCTCTGGGCATCACCGAGCATCACCAGCACCACCGGGCACCGGAGCCCTCCGGGCATCCCCGAGCATCCCCAGCACCACCGGGCACCAGGACTCTCCGGGCATCACCGAGCATCACCAGCACCACCGGGCACCGGAGCCCTCTGGGCATCACCGAGCATCCCCAGCACCACCGGGCACCGGAGCCCTCTGGGCATCACCAGCATCAAAGGGCACTGGGGTCTTTCAAGCATCACGAGACATCCCAACACCTGCAGACATCATCAGCACCACCGGGGCTTCACCAGCACCCTTGGGCATCACTGGGCATCCCAGTACCCCACAGGCATCCCCGGGCATCACCAGCACCCTGCAGGCATCATCAGCATCACTGGGCATCCCGGTACCTTGCGGGCATCGGTGGCACCCTGCAGGCATTACCAGGATCTTCTGGGTCCTCGGCACCCTCTGGACATCTCTGGCCCCCTGCAGGCACCCTGGTGCCCTCTGGACATCCCAGCACCCAGTGGGCATCCCAGTACCTGCTCCTTAACTCCTGCAAGGCCTGTGCAAAGATGCCCCATGAGAGGTGCACAAGCTCCCAAAGAGGAGGGAAGGAGATTGCCTTTCACCAGTGCCTTGACAGGGAGATGCTGGTGATCCAACAGCCATAAAGAGGCTGGATCTCAGGGGCAGCTTGCTTGCAGGGAGGATGTTCTCCTGCAAAGCAAAAGCCATCACTTCCCAATCAGCCTAAGAGCAGAAATGGTCCCTAAACGAGGCAGTGGGGGGCTGCTTGACATGTGTCACTTGCACACACTTCCTGTGTTCAGACCTCCTGCTGAATCAATCTCATTTGCCAGAAAAACACGGGTGCAAAATGCTTCTTGGGTCTGCCATAGTGTTTTGCAGAGCAGTGCTACTTCCCTATGGAAGCACGGCAGAGCCCCAGCTGGGATCACAGTGCAAAACCACCCAGGCTCAACTCTTGCTAACAGGCAAGCGGTCCTCACTTGTCCCCATTAAAATCCCACTGCTGTGAGACTGGCCTGTTGTATAATATGCTTGTTTGCATGGCTATTTATGGCTACCTGAAACCCCACCGCTGCTCTTCAGCATGTAATTGCCCTGAAGAGGGACAGTTTTCATCTACACACACAACTACGCACATTACATGTATGTCTATTTTATTAGTGGCTGTAAGATGTACATTAAGGAGATGAGAAGCATCACAGCGCTGGGTAGAGCTGTGCTTTGGAGCCTTGAGAAGAACATGGCACCAGTGCCAAAGGGCACCTCCCAGAGGCCTGACCCTGTTCACACAAAGGCACAATTCACCGTGACTACACCGGGAGAGAGGCTGGTCCCTGGTCCCTAGCTCCAACAGGAGCTGAATGCCCTGGGGAGCTGTGCTGCAAGCTCCACTCCAGTGATGCTCAGAGGGTGAAATCCTTGTGCTGGAGGCACTCGTGTGCTGAGCAAGTGCTGAGCTCATCCCATCTATTCTCCACTTTACAGAGGTCATGGCTTGTGGACACAGCTCTGTGCTCCCAGAAGCACATCCCCGTAAACAGCCCCATAACCACATGGCACTGAATGGATATTTAAACTGCCTTTTCCCAAGGGTAGGCCGCTATTTTCCCACCCAGTGGTCCCTTTTAGCTCTGTTCCCTTCCTTATCCCTGGGGGTGATGCCAAGGAATGCTCAACCATATCAACACCCCACCCCTCTGATTAAAGTGATGCTCTAGTGAGCAGTTAAATACTGGTGTCAAGGTCAGGCTGGCCCAGGGGAAGGTGGGTGCTGGGAGAGCTTCTCTGCCTGCAACTCCCCCATTTGGAAGCAGGATGGGAATAGTTTGTACTTCCCATCGCCTAGAGCATCCGGCTGCTCAAGACAGCCGAGAAACCATGCAGGGATGAACTGGCTCCCAGTGCATCCCTCAGCCATTCACCACTCAGATGCCGCAGCCTCATCCCAGCTGCTTCCCAGCGGTTTAGGGCCATTTACAAGGTTGGAAAATCCCAGCAGACCTGAGGAGAGGGGCTCTGCTCCCTCATGGGGTGGTGAATCTTGGAGGTGAGCATGGGAAGCCCTTTCTCCCTGTTGCTTTTCCTAAAAGGAGAAAACTTGGAAGGAGAACTGATCCAGCTGAGGCAGAGCATCCTCGCATTTCAGGGAGGGAGAGGGCAAGAGGGAAAGCACTGCTATGCAGCTCCTGTTTCCTGCAGCAAAACTGAGGATTCCGGCATCTTCCTGATATTCCAGCCAAGGAATCCCCACCAGCACAGGTGGGGAGACCTAAGGAGCAAAGAGGCAGGATCTGTGGGTGAAGTCCAGGCAGTGATGGCTGATTCGGCTTCCATCAGCCCTTCACCAGCCAGAGCAGTGGAACCAGCTCGAGAAACCATTTCCATTTCAAAACTCTCTGGAGACAGAGGAGGAAAAAAATCCCTTGGAGTCAATGAAGTCAAATGAAGTCAGTGACTGGGGACACAGGGATGGTGCAGTGCAGTCCCCAATGACCAGAGACACAGGGATGGTGTGGTGCTACCCCCAGTGACCAGGGACACAGGGCTGGTGCGGTGCAATCCCCAATGACCGGAGACACAGGGATGGTGCAGTGCAATCCCCAATAACCAGGGACACAGGGCTGGTGCGGTGCAATCCCCAATGACCGGAGACACAGGGCTGGTGCGGTGCAATCCCCAATGACCAGGGACACAGGGCTGGTGCGGTGCAATCCCCAATAACCAGGGACACAGGGATGGTGCGGTGCAATCCCCAATGACCAGGGACGCAGGGATGGTGCAGTGCAATCCCCAATGACCAGGGACGCAGGGCTGGTGCGGTGCAATCCCCAATGACCGGAGACACAGGGATGGTGCGGTGCAATCCCCAATGACCGGAGACACAGGGATGGTGCGGTGCAATCCCCAATGACCGGAGACACAGGGATGGTGCGGTGCAATCCCCAATGACCGGAGACACAGGGATGGTGCGGTGCAATCCCCAATGACCAGGGACACAGGGATGGTGCAGTGCAATCCCCAATAACCAGGGACACAGGGATGGTGCGGTGCAATCCCCAATGACCGGAGACACAGGGCTGGTGCGGTGCAATCCCCAATGACCAGGGACACAGGGATGGTGCGGCGCTACCCCCAGTGACTGGGGACATGGGGATGGTGCAGTGCAGCCCCCCGGTGACCGAGCACATGGTGCAGCCCAGCCTCCCCCGCTAACAGGGGACATGGTGCAGCCCAAGCCCGTGTCCGCACCCGCCCCCTCCAGCGCGGTGGGCGGGCCTGGCTATGGGCGTGGCCTCGCTTGGCCCCGCCTCCCTCCCCGTTACTTGCGCGCGGCCCGCGCCACCCCGCCCCTCCGCTCCCCTCCCCCGCGCGCTCTGCCGTGACTCCCGGCGCCATGGCGGACCTGCCCGCTGAGGCGGCCCCGGCCCCGGCCCCCGCCCTGCCGCTGCCGGCCCCGCCGGGCGGCTCGCAGCGCCTCCTCTTCTCGCACGACCTGGTGTCGGGCCGCTACCGCGGCTCCGTGCGCTTCGGCCTGGTGCGCCTCATCCACGGCGAGGACTCGGAGGAGGACTCGGATGAGGGCGGCCGAGGCACCGGCGGCGGCGCCGCCAGCTCGGGAGGCTCCGAGTCCGGGGGGCCCGGCACCGGCGGCGCGGAGGAGGGCCGCGCCAGCCCGCTGCGGCGGGGCTACGTGCGGGTGCAGTGGTACCCGGAGGGCATCAAGCAGCACGTCAAGGAGACCAAGGTAAGCGGGGCGGCCGCGGGCTCCGCCGGCTCCCGCCGACGAGGGGGCTGGCGCGGCCTCTGCGCCCGCGTGTGGCCCGCACTGGGGGGCCTGGCTCCGCCTTGGAGGCCTCCCGGGGCAGGGGCCTGCGCGGGCTGCCGGTGGCTCCTCTCCCCTCCCCTGCTCTTCGGTCCGCGGGCTGTGGTGTCCGCTGCTCCGGAGCCCCCCGCCGGAGGGGGTTTGCGGCTTTCCTTGCTTTACCCTGTCCCTGCCCGGTGTGGAGCCGCGGCCTGCGCAGGGAAGGTGGACGGGGTCCTCCAGAGTTTGAAATCCCGATCCCTTTCCCTTCCTTCATTGCGCTCCTTCTGGGAGGCCGGTGTGGGTGCTGCTGCTGGCCTTTGCTGGTGGCAGAGCACGGCTGAGGTGCTGGGGTTTGATCATAGAAGCGTATCCTAGAGTGGTTTAGGTTGGAAGGGACCTTAAAGCTCATCCAGTTCGGTCCGCAGGCAGGGACACCTCCTGCTGTTTAATAGCATAGAGAGAGGCCTGCCTGTGAAGGTGGTTTGTGCGAGCTTCCAGGTCCCTCATGCTGGGAACGTGGGCCGCTATCTCTGCCTTCATGGACAGTGTCGTCATTGCCTGTTTTCAGGGAGTCAGCAGCTGAATAGGGGAACCTCGACGTGGGGTTTCCCCATTCACATTTCAGCGGGGAGCAATTGTGGTCTGGATCTGCCCTTGTTGACGTGAGCAGGTCCCCCCCGCCGCTGAGCCATGCGTAAATCTGTGACCTCTTGATTCCATGTGAAGAGCCACAAGGTGTAGGTAGGTGTGTGTCAGAACATTCCCACTTCCCAAAGTTCGCTTGGCATACACTGACTGACAGTACAGAGACAAAAGCGAGCGAGGGGGCACTGTAATATAACACAAAGGGGCCTGCGAGGAATGGGCGTTGCACTGAACAAACCAGGCCTGCACTGGCCTTGCAGTGGGTCCTGGCCCTCGTCTGGGGTGGCAGGCGAGCTGGGAGGCTTCTGGTATGGTGTGTGCTTTGGTGGTGCAGAAATGGCCTTGTGCGCTAAAGGAGAGAGGGAAGACGGAGAGGAAGAAAGGTGTGTTGCAGTCCTACAGGCATCGGTGGGATTGCAACTGCTAACGGAATGAGCTAAATTTAGTTGGTAGTGTCATTGCACATGTGACCGGTTGGAGATAAGGAAAATGAAAACAGGTATTCAGAAAAGATACTGCCACGTGATGGGTTTCTACCTTGGGAAAATAAAAGCCTTCTTTCTCTAAAGAACCACAAATCAGTCACTGCAGCTTTCCAGTGAAATCTTTCTGTGCTGTTGCAGCAAGGATTTGTCCCAGGGTGAGTGTGGTTTAAGCACCTAAACAAAGCCACCTCGGTTTGGGTGAGTAAACACAGACTTAGGAGTTGCTATTGGGTTCCCAAATCCCGGAGTGCTAGCTCTGACTTCAGTCACTTGGTAACTGAACCCTTTGCAGTGTTAGGAAAAGCTAGACTGGGGACAGTTACGGGAATAAACTGTCTTTCCTCTTCATGGTGGTTCTCCTCTGGTGTAGGCATCTCTACCACTTTAACCTGCAGAGAAGCCTCCTGAGTGCTTGAGGAATTGAGGAGTACTTGTATTGATTTTTCCATCTGGGAAGCTGCCCGGTAACAAAATCAAGAGGCATTGTGTGCCGTCTGCACTGCAGCTCGGGGTTGCTAAAAACAAACCTGATGCCATTGGGAACATGTTATGGGACTTACCATTTTGTGGTTATAATCAGGGGTTTTGGCTGTCTGCTGGACCAGCCCTCTTTGGGTTACACTGATGTGTGAGAACCAGCCAGGTAAGCCTGATGTGCTGCTTGTTGTCTGTGCTGGAGGGGGTACAAACTGTGGGAACTACATGGGTGCCCTGAGCCTAAAGTTTGTTGCCTTTTGGGTGCTGTTGCCCGCTGTTACCTGCAGGTGCTTCTTTTAATGCCTTTGACTCTTAGCATCGTTGGCTGTGAGGCCCTTGTTTGACATCCTCAGTGTTGACTTGTGCTGGTCACAGCTAAACCATAGATTTGAGAGGGTGCTTGTGTCACCCGTGTATTTCCCTGAGCTCTTAATTCTGAAATGGGCAGAGGGTAAATGTGCTCGTGGTGCCAGGGCTTCAACTAGCCCCATCTTGTGCCTGGTTTGTGTGTTAGATTTGTTCCTGTCTCTCCCCTGTTTGTCAAGCACTTGAAGATCTATAAACCCTGGTGTATGGATTAGATAGAGTTGAGTGTTGTTATTTGAGGGTAGTGAAACACCTTTAGCTTCCAGTGCAAAGGTTAAAAGCAGCTTTCTGTACCCAGTTACAACCCTGAGCTTTCCTGGCTTTAAACTCTGGGCCAGTTACATGTTGTTTTTCAGCTAGGGAATAAGTACGCCAGTCACTCTTACTGATGCTTCTAGAAGTTCAGTGCTTGCTGTTGCTCTTTCCTGTTGGAGGTGGTAGGCGCTTAAACCCCAGCACACCATAACTGATGTTAATAGGTAATAAAACTTTGTCTTGAAGAGAGCTTTCAGTCAGTACAAAAGCCCCACCAGCTCCTCCTGTAGTAAGTGGTACATCCAAGTGCACTCCTGCCTTTGATTCCTGTGTTGATAGTCATTAACACTATCATGATGATAACATGGATTTACCCTCTGGCTCCTTGTGCTCCTTACCTGCCTTCCATGAGCCCTGTTTAAGACACTGGGAGATCATTGTTGCTGATTATTGTAAAAGCCAAGCAGGCCTGGAAGGAGCAAGCTTCCCTTTACAAGTATGTTTGCCATCCCTGTCTTTTCTGACCCAGCAAACCTGAAGAGCAGTTCCTCTGAGTGGCTAAAGCCTTACCTCTTGTCTTCATGGTACTGTTTGGTGTGATTACAACACAGGCTGTGAAATGCTGTGACCTGGTGTGAGCACATAGGGCTTTCTCTAACACGATAGCAGGAGCACTTGAGCCCAGCTGAATGCTAATTCAGGATTTCTCGGCTGCAGGTTAGCTTTCCTGCTGCATGCTTGAGCTGCCTTTGGGAACCTCACAAAGATGCTGGGATGGATTGGGTGTTAGTAATGCTCATAGGGTGCTTTAAAATGCTGCTCCCCTTCCTCCTGCCTCTCACCCGAAAGCGTGCGAGCTGTCTGCCGCCTTTCCTGTTCACAAAGCCTGTGCAAGGCAGCTTCTGCAGCTGGGGAAATGGAGAGTGCAGGTGTTGTCTTTCAGCACCTTATCTACAGGCCTTCAGCCAAGCTCCTGGCCTCCAAGATACCTGCTCTGTGTCCACCCTGGGAGGGGATGCTGGCACTGGTGTCTTGGTGTGATGCTGTGGTACACACACAGCGCTGATGGGTTTACATGTAGGGACCTTACAGGGCCCCAGGATTGCTCTAAGTGTCAAAGTACAATTGTTTATATTTTTTTTTAGCAGCCTTTTGCTTTCAAGGTCCAGGATACAGCTTGGTTTGAGTGGCTCTGACTGTTCAGCTTTGCTTTGGAGACAGATTCAGACTATCAGTGCTCCTCAGACACAACCCAGTGGCTGATGGCTTGTTAGCTGGAAATTATCTGATGTTATCTCTGTGGATTCAACTCTGCTTCGCCCCACACAGCTCTTCTGTCCCTTTTTTTTCACTGCTAGAATTTCTTGACCTCAAATACTGAGTCATGAATATAAGATTGCAGAAGTTTCTGGAGACTTTATACTCGCATCATTTCAAGGTTTTAATGAATAGTTTGTTTCTTGACTGAATTCTGCCATGTAGTTACTGCTGTGACCTCGACTTTTCAGTTCTGATCTTCCTGTGCTTACACATAAGAGAAGGAAATAAATGTTTCACTGAAGGTCTGTGTTTTCCTTCTCCGTCCCTTTGCAGACCCTCTCAGCCCTCATAGCTGGGATCCCAGCCCACGCTCTTCAGATGTTAATCCTACCTGGTGGCTCTGTGGGAACTGTCTGCAGTGGAGGGATGAAAACAGCCCAAAAATCTTCCATTATCCTACCTGGCAAGAGATTCTCTTTCTGGAAGTGCAGTGATGCAGCATGAGTGCTTTGCAGCAGGTCAGGAGGGAGAGCTCTGCCTTGCACAGGCAGGATCCTTTTCAGGAGCCATGAGGAGATGCTGGTCATAGCCCAGAACTCCAGTGTCATTGCAGCACCCCAATTCCATGCTCATAAACGATGAAGACTGGGGTTTACTGCGTGAGGAAGCTGTATGTAACCCTCTTCTTGCATCTGACATTTCAGTTAGTCTCCCAGGGGGGTTCTTTGAAACCACCTGATGTTTGTAGCCATCAGAGACAGGAGACAAGAAAAGGCTTACTGGAATTTTTTGCAGTTCTGTGTAAAATAGAACCACTTTAACGGGTGACCTTTCCATCCTGTGAGTGTCTGTTGCAAGGTTACCTACCCTCAAGTCGATTCCCCCTTTTGCTCTGATTTATTTGACTTTTGCAATATAGACTTGGGGATCATCATTAATATTTCACTGCAAAAGCAGACTCCTGCACAACTCGTGGGCTGGAAATCTCAGGAGTACTAAATAGTGTATGAATACAGCACTAAATACTGCATGGAGGGTTGTTTTGTGTACAGCGTGCAGAGTGACTTGATCATTCAGGAGTTGCAAGTGGCCACCTGGGCTAAGCAATGAGTTAGAACTACTCCAAGCCTGGATAGGAGGGTTGTTTTTAAAAGGACAAAACCTGTCCCCAGGCAGCAGGTTTTGTGACAAGATCTCTTCCAATGTGCTTGTATAGCTCCAAAAAAAGAAACCAAAGTAATAATGCTCTTAGGACCAGTAAACAAACTAATGTGCACTAAAAGCTTTAGCAGGAATCGATCAGAGCCTGTGGCAGGCTTTGAAATACCTGGCGTGTGAGGCATTTACTGCAGCATTCCCATGCAAGCTCTTCCTTCACTTGCTGTGCTGCAGCTCTGATACAGGCTGTTGCAAAGAAGCAGTTTTACCAGGTTACTATTTTTTGGCTGAAGGCTCTACATTGCAGTTAAATGGCAGAAGCTTGGACAGTTGCTTTTTGGGGCATGGTCTTTCTTACAGCAGCTGCCTTCAGCTCCTCTCTTCCGAGGAAGGACACTTTGTAATGGTTAGCATCTGTGTTGGTGCTGGGGAATAACTGTGAAGCTAAAAGCCTCTTCTCACTTGACTCTTTGACCATTTAATTACTTGGGAGATTTCAGAGGCTCAGAAGGTGGTGGCACCTTCCTAAATGCTACTGAGGAAAAACCTGTCTCATTGTTTCCACTCTGCTGTTACCTCCCACCCTCTGCTGAGTTTTGGACCAAACGGGTTGTTGTAAGCGCAGGAGCTGATGCTTTAATCTGGAAACTTCAAACTTGCTTTTGAGGTTGTCAGTCCTGGGTTTCCTGGTACTGAGGGATGCGAGATGATGGCTTGGCTGTCTTCATTTTGTGTAGTGCTCAGAGCACTTGACCTGTAACTCAGTTCAGGCTCTTTGCATAGCTGGGGTGTCCCACTTCTGAGACTCTTAGACCTGTGGCAAGGTAGGGGAATGCTAACTCCATCTTCTGGAACAACAAAAACCCTCACAGGGAGACTCCATGGGAATGTTTGGGCTTTTTCCCATTTGCTGTTGGCTGTTCCATTGCTAAGGAGATCTGTGCATGTTTGTGTCTGAAACCGAGATATGCTGCTGGCTTCATTTGTCAAGTTTCAGTTTCACCTCAACATGAGGAAGAACTTCTTTATGCTGAGGGTGGCAGAGCCCTGGAACAGGCTGCCCAGGAGGGTTGTGGAGTCCTCTTCTGCAGACATTCCTGACCCACCATGGCCATGTTCCTGTGTGGCCCTGCCTCAGCAGGGGGTTGGCCTGGAAGATCCCCAGAGATCCCTCTGACCCTGATGGTTCTGGGATTGTGTGGAGTTAAACTTCAGCAAAAGCCAGTTTCTGTTAATGGCAAGGTCCTGGGACTGGGTAGGGGATTTACCTTTGACAGCTGTGGATAAGGTTTCTTCCTGTCTGAATGTTAAGTGTTTCTGTGAAGGCAGCAGACTGCACAGGGGGGATAGAGCAATAATGAGTGTACAGGGTGATGAGCAACATCAAATGCTATGAAAAACTTGTGGTTTTGTTAGTGGAGGTGGTGGGGATTACTGCTGACTGTAATAGCTGCTTTCAGATGTGCCTAGGTTTCAAGGTGACAGGTATTCTCTTAGTTTTAGAGCTGCTCTTGGTGTGAGCTGAATGAATTGCATGGAGGATCCTGTGCCTGCTGTGGGGAGCCCAGAGCACACACAGCCTGACTTCATGCAGGTTGGGGTGTTGTGTTTCTTGACAGGAAGCATCTCTCATTGTGCATGTCAGGATTATTCTTGGTTACCTTGTGCATTTGAATGCACATCTGGCAAAAAAGCGAGCTATGGAGTTATGTCTGCTGTGCTTTCTGCTTTGGGAAGTGCTTGGGCCAGGCACTGGAAGTGGCCCAAGTGGAAACTGTGAGCATTTACTGGGCTGAAATCTTGCGAGTGTGGTGTAGATGCACACAAACATATTGATGGTGGGTAGGGCTTGATAGCTTTATGTTGGATGTGTGCTTGTCAGGAGAGGTGAGGGGAAGTATAGATGATGTTACGTTTGTCTTCTGCCTTTAATTGTGTAGGGTTTAAAGCAACTCGATGGAGAGAGATCCAATAAGCACCTGCAGATGGAATTCTTCCCTCTTACAGAATGACATGTGGATTGAGGCCAAGAGGTTGAGAGTGGTCGGATTTTAAGGCTAAGAAATCTGTACCCCTCTACATTGGACTTTGCTTTGTGAGCTGCTTTTTTAAAGGAATGACATCACCTGTATGCTTTGTTCGTCCTATGTCTGTCAGGTATGTGCTGCACTAGAGAAGCTCCATGGTTGTGGAGGAGTTTGCACTGTGGTTCAGGTTATGGGGAAGACTTAAGCTAAACAGCATTGCTGCCTGTATGCTATAAGCTACTAACCTGCTGGTCTAAATGGATAGCTGAGATGTGTGGAAGTGTTGTCTAGAGCAGGCTAGTTTTGGGGTTGAAGTTGCTCCATTAGCCTCTGGTATGGGGCAGAACTGTGGGAGTATAAGCGAAATAGGAGGAAGCCAAGATACAAAATGCTTTTTCTGCACATACACCAAGATCACAGAATCCCAGACTGGTTTGGGTTGAAGGGACCTTAAAGCTCCTCCAGCTCCAACCCCTGCCACGGGCAGGGACCCCTTCCACTAGAGCAGCTTGCTCCAAGCCCCTGTGTCCAGCCTGGCCTTGAACACTGCCAGGGATGGGGCAGCCACAGCTTCTCTGGGCACCCTGAGCCAGCGCCTCAGCACCCTTGTCATGAACGTTTCCTTCCTTATATCCAGTCTGAATCTCCCCTCTGGCAGGTTAAAGCCATTCCCCTTGACCCAAAAGTGAGACCCATCAAACTGCATCTTAAATAATTTGCCCCGTTTTTCAAGGGGGTTGACCAACCAGTTCCCTGCTGGGGATGTACACTGAATGCCATAGGTAGGCTGCTTTAATTGCAGAGCTGAATGGTTTCCTCCTGCTTTTGCCATTGTCTTTAAAATCATGACCTCTGTTTCTTCCCTCAAGAGCTGGTGCTATAACTCTTTGTGAGAGGAATGGGCAGTGTGAAAGCTGTTGATCGGAGGTGAGACCACGGGCCTGCAGCAAGGAAGGAGAGGCCAGGAGCACTTTATATCTTACCAAAGCTTTCAGACCAAGGAGAAGTTGAATTCCCAGGAGTAAATTTGAAACAAGGAAACCCTGCTCAGCTTGCATGGTTCACAGCCCCTGGTTACAGTCTCTCCAGCTTTGCCCTTTGTCCCATGAAGCAGCACTGCTTTTGTACAGTAACATTGTACCATATGGTTCTGTATTCAGCACACATCAGACCCAGCCCAGCGGTTTGGCTTTACCACTGCCTGTAAAGCTATTAAGCTTTTCTGCTTGTGAGGGAGGGGTTTGGAGGCTCGCAACTGAAGAGGCTGTTTCATCACCAGCTGGGAAGACCGGGAGCTTAAGGCTTTTAACTGTGTTTCTTTGCCCAGAGCTGGGAGTTCCTGGTGCATCATTCCAGTTGAAGTGACTGGGAGCAGTTTTCATTTGTCAGTGGCTGGTGAGCCCTCTGCTTAGTGAAGTACACTGATACTGGGAGAGCTGGAGTTAGTTCTGTAATGACTGATACATTTTTTTACCTGCTTTTGAAAGGATCTGACTTCGGAGAATAAAAGCATTTTGCTTATGAATCATTTTGGTTGTAAGAAACAGTTCTGCTTCTCTGCTGATAAGGCTACTTAGCAAGTAAGTAGCGCCTTTCATCTTCAAAGGGATAAAAAGGCTCTGATGTGGCAGTGTCTCTTTGGCTGTAAGTGTTGGAAAGGTGACAGAAACTTCCCTCTCAGGTGACTGGGGGTAGTGCCAGGCCTTGGTGGTGCTTTCCTGGGATGTGCTCAGTGCTTTCTCTATCTGAGCCTTTCTGATCAGGGCTGGAGAGCATGAGCTGTCTGCTTGGTGAAAAGCTTTTGACTTCCTCAGTGGAGTTATAGCTACAGTCTTGTCTGGGCAAGCTATTCTCACCTCAAACTATAATACATTGGTTATTTGGCATATGTATAAAGTGGGATGCTTGGAAACGGGAAGACATGCTGTATCTCTTTGTATTGAGGAGCTTGAATTTGATTTGGTTTTACTCGTATGAATAGCTATTGAGTAATCTAGCATTGTTGAAAGTTGGCTTTTAGGTATAAATCTAGTGAGCTGTGGGTCTTGAGAGGCAAGGGCAGAAATGTAGCCAGTGAAGACCTGTAGAAGGAAGCTGTTAGCTTAGTTCATAGCAGTGTTTCTAGAACTCAGTGGTGTTGCGGGCCTCTTGGCTCAAGATAACATTGATAAAGAGCTGGCCCTAGATCTCAGTCCTCAGTGAAGCAGTTGGCAGCAGCCACACTTAAACACGATTGGAACCAAGCAGTGCTCTGATCTCCAAGGAGCCCCTGTATTGCCCTTCATGCAGCTTTACTCCATGGGCACAGAGATGGCCACTTCTGCCTTACCTGCTGCTGGGGAGGGCTGGGAGGTCTCAGCCCTGGCAGCTGGTGCTGGTTTCTGCCTTGTCACCTTTGCAGTGCTGGAGGGGAGTGTACATGGGGCACTGCTTGATGCTGTTGTTCAGAGTTGATAAGGCCTCCAGCAAGGTCCTGTTTGTCCTTTGGCTTTGCCCTTCTGTCTGCTGTTGAGGATGACAGTTGGGTTTTCTGCTTGGAAGGTGGGTTATGTATCTAATCCAAGTGAATAATTCACATGGCTGTTGCAAGGAATATTCATGCTTTTGTTCAGTGCCCGAGTCCAAGTTCCTTGAAGCAGCTTTAGTCTAGAGGAAAAATAGCCACATCTTCTAAATTTAGCGTTGCTACAGTTGTGTAACAGGCTGGAAATGGTACATATTGAGCTGCCTCCTCATATCCGTGTCCTTAGCACGTGTGACTTCTGTCAGAAGCCTGTTCTCTGTCCTTGTGCCACAGGTTGTAAAAGCTGCTGGGGTTTCCCATGCTGAAGTACAATCTTGTCTTAGTGAATTGTCTGTGGGTTTCAGTTTAAAGCAGAAAATGGGAGCGGGGGAGAGGCAGGAATCTCCATCCTTCCTGGAAAACCTCTGCGTTTGGCTGTTTTATTTTAAAGCCTGCAGATGTGGATGAGTCATTTGTAAGAGGTGGGCTGGCCAACGTTGCATGTGGGAAGCTCTTCCTAAGGAGGTGTAGTAGTGCATGGTTTCTTTCTTGAGGTATATTTAATGCTGTTTGTGATTGAACATGGATTTATCCTGACTGGGGAAGCATTCTAAGCTGGAGGAAAGTCCACAGCATGAAGCAAACTGCTTAATGGATGGAGCAATTTGCTTCCTAGACTACACACCTCTGTAGAGTCCTGAAATACGGAAGGAAGAGAGCACCTTGCAGAATTACACAGCAGGGAAGGTGACACTGCAGAGGAAGAGCCAGAATTCCCGGCTGCTTCCATTAGGAAGAAACTTGAGGGGTTTCAAATCCATCATCCTCGTGTGTCAGTGCTCTGAGCTCTCGCCCTGTGTGTAACAATTGGCCAGTCACATGCAGAGTGTTACTGGCTCAGTAACTGCCTTTTCACCCGAGCATCCGACCTGTGCAGCTGACTTGGCTGGTTTGCCCTTTTGCCTCTGGGGCTGGAAACTTCCTCTGTTTGGTTTTGTGGGGGTTTGGGGATTGTGCTGGGACATGACAGAGAAACTGGTTCACAAACAAAACCTTCCCTGTCATGATAGAGCAGAGTGCTAAGTGCACAGTGACTTTACTGTAATGAAACGTGTGCTGGGCAGGCACAACCTGGGATCACTCCTAGGTACTGGTGAGGGCACCCTGAGCAGGTCCCTGCTGTCACATCAGGGAAGGTCTGTCATAAAGAGTTACCTGTTTGCTTGGATGCCTTGAATTGGGAAGCTCTCCCAGTCTTGAGGAGTAAATGTGTAATTTCCAGCATAAACATGCAGGTAGTTTACACCCATCTTGTGCTAAAAGCAAACCTGGCTCCCAAGTAGCTTCTTGTCTTTACAATGTGCTGTTATGTGGTGAAGCACAACCATTTTCTCCCTTTCACATGCTTTCTGGATCAGAATTGGCTCTGGCTGCCCTGCTCAGCCTCGAGTACCTTGTTGAATGGTATTAATGTTTCCTTCCTGCGGCTGCTTTTATCTGAGCCCAAGTGTTAGATGAAAACTTAACACTTCCCGTATCATGTACTCTTTGGATTTCACAGGAGGATTACGTGATCTGCTCTCGTGTTTCTTGTTTGGTGGGGATCTTAGAGCAAGATTAATAATTTATGGGGGGAAAGAATCACAAATATGGAAACTGATGTGGTCATTGTAATGCATGTGTAAAATCTTCAGTTGGAGGAGTCTGTTTTTCTCCAGTGTTGGCACTTTGAGATCTGGAAGGAATCCAGGCTGAGTTCCTGGCTTCCTCCTAATTGTGCTGTGTGTATGTTTATTTCTTCTGTTCTCAGTAATGTAATTTCATAGAATCCCAGCCTGGTTTGGGTTGGAAGGGACCTTAAAGCTCGTCCAGTCCCAACCCCTGCCACAGGCAGGGAGCCCTTCCACTAGAGCAGCTTGCTCCAAGCCCCTGTGTCCAACCTGGCCTTGAACACTGCCAGGGATGGGGCAGCCACAGCTTCTCTGGGCACCCTGTGCCAGCGCCTCAGCACCCTCACAGGGAAGAGCTTCTGCCTAAGAGCTCATCTCAGTCTCCCCTGTTTCAGTTTGAACCCATCACCCCTTGTCCTGTCACTGCAGTCTCTGGTGAAGAGTTCCTTATTTAATACACGATCACCATCCATGGATACTGGTTAGCATTTAGAATTTATCTTCTCTTGCACAGGTATTACAATAATTGAGTTGAATTATGTCTTAGTGTAGTGAATGGGACCTGAGTGTGTGTTGCAGTAATTCTGTGTATTCTACTGTTTAATTGGCATTGGGATGCAAACACACAATGTGTATTCACACCTAATGTGTGTACCTCACAGGGATGCTTTGGCTTCTTTTGTTTCTGCCCCATGCTGTTGCTTTCTCTTCAGATTAGCATATGTACAACCATGCAAGCAAGGAAGTTTTGTAGAGAAGATACTCTTATCTGAGGCCTCCCATAGCTGGCACCCTTGCTGTGAAATGAGCGCACGCTGCAAAAGCTGTTTTCTTTTTCCCTTTAGCAGTTGTGGAGATGGTTGGAAGCTGATGGGGAGCCCCTACATGTTCGGTTTGACAGCTTGCATTTGACCTTCTTGGCCGCCATCAGTTGGGTAGTCCCATCTCATCACCCACCCTACCTCTGATAGTTACTGTTGGGTGCACTTTACTGCCTGTGGTGACTGACATGAACCTAAAAACTTGTGATAATGGAATGAATCTCTTCTAACCTGGCATTGGTAAGTGTTTGCTATCAGGAGAGCTGAGAAATGAAGGGACTGAACAGAGCAGCTTTTAAAGGTGGTGTTTGTAGGACAGATTCCCGGCTTCCAGCTCCTGTACCTGCTTCTCTAAATGAGTGTTGCCCTCTTAATGCTGCCCGGGTGAGCATGCAGAGGGGGCAACAAACTCTGGGTGGAAAGCTCTTGCTTTCCACAACTTGGATTTTACAACTGCTTAGTAGAGTTTTGGCAAGCCATTCTGCGGGAGCATTTCTGAGTAGTGCCCTGCAGCTCCTGCTGCTGTGGAGCTCCTGTGGAAGAATCCTGTTGATGCGAAGATGGCAGTGAACCCAACACCCCAGGAGCTGGAGGGTCCAAGAGATTAGCTTTGGAAGGCAGCATAAGAAGTCCTTTATGAAATGCCCTTCGTTCTTGTTGGTGCTGCTAACTTCGCTCCAGTTGGGTTCAGATTGCTACAGTGCTGGCAGTGAAGGTGTAAAACAGAAGATGAAGGATCAGACAACAGAGTGATGTTGATGGCATCATTGTCCAACCTGTGTGTACTCCTGAGCATGGTAGAAAAGACACCAAATTGCAGTTCTTGAGTGCTGGCTAGGCTCTAGCTTGTCCCTACTGTGCTGTAAGAGGATGGCGTGTATTACTGCTGCTGTAGGCAGAAGTTTGGTGTGATAACAGGGCTTTCATAGTTCTTTCTTTCAGTTTTATACCATTTTATTGCTTCAGAGGCCCTTAAGTGTTCATGGCCCTTAAGTGTTAAGTGTAATCCCTTTGATTAAGTTTAGCTTTCTTCTCATACCACTCTCAGGTGCCTCAAAGATCCTTTCTCCCCACACATTTATCCTCCCATCCCTTATCTTTTCTATTTTCATTTTCCCCTGGGGGTTCAGTTACTCAGAGCAGTAACATGTTTGTTGTTCTTCAGAGAGTGGTCCATCCCTGTGCTTGGTTGCATCTGACAGGAGGAGCGATGTTGAGCTGGGTTTTATGTTTTCCTGCCAATGCACAACCACTGGTATGTGAGCTAAAAGGGCATTTTCCCCACTTAGCTGCTGTAGGGTATTTGAAATGAAGCAGAGTCCTCTGTGTTCTGAGGAAAAGCAAAACAAAGGGTGTTTATGTTCCCATGTAGAAATGAGGCTCCAGTGGGAACACCACAAGGTTAGTAGGTGCTATGGGCATAGCTAGTGCTGCTCCTTCCAGCTTAGCCTCATCCCAGCATGCTTTTATCTTGTGCTTTCAAGAGAAGAAGGTACCTGTCATGTTCAACTACACCCTGATTTACCCGAAGTGGCAAATCTCCATTAGAGACCAGGAAGAGCTTTTAATCAGAAGTGACAGTGTGTGGTCTGTGATTTGCACCCAGGCCTCGAGTGCTGGGTGAAATTACCTTTCTTGACACCCACCTTGCTATAAATAGCTGTTTTAACTGGAGGCACATGTCACTTGGGTGAAACCTGAGTGATGGGGGGAATGCACATCTCTGAGCAGAGGCGTTGTCTTGCTTTATCAGATGTATCGAAAGCTGCACATCTCTGCCAAGCGATGCTGTAATGGTGAGGCAGCTATTGATCAGAGCTGCGCTCTCAAGTGTTTTGAAGCTGTAATAGTGTCCTGAATCATCCCTGTGCTCCATTCACAAAAGCTGCTGCTGCTGTTAGTGTCACACTGATAGATCTGTATTGGTTCTATCCCACCCGACTCCCCCAGCATAAGCGATTTATACGTTTTTCCAGGAAACTCCATACTTTTCCAGTGCCCTCCTTTTGTGCGCATCACAAAGGGGTGGTTTTCCTGTTACTGAGTGTTGTCTGAGTGCCCAGACTGTTGGTAACATGTAGCAATATGCTTTTTGGTGCAGTGTCAGAGTATCTCCACAATTCTCTCTTTATAATTGTCCTCTTTCAGGGGAAGCCATGGTGACTTCCCTGCTTGAAGCATTTATTCATCACGCGCCATCTCTGCACCGTTGCTGTAGGACTTGGCTTCTGATGCTGAGGTGTTCTGCAAGAGGAAAACTGCAGCTTGTCTTGATGCATTCAAGCCTGGAGTGTTACTTGAACTTTGTGGAGAGGTCTCTGATTGGTGCATGTGAAAGAAGAGGAGGAGGATTCAATTGCAAATCTCACTTGCCATTATCATGATGGCTTTCTGAGATGAAGAGCTCTGCCCATCATCGCATCCTCTTGAAAGGAGAGCAGCAGCTTCTTTTTAAACTTCATTTTCTTTTAAAGCTACTGTATCAAAATCATCTTTGCTGAATGAAACAGAGCCAGGACTTTTGAATTACAGGCTTTGATTTTGAAGCCCATTTCAGATCTTCGGGCTGTTCCTGTTCAAAACGCATGTGACACTTCAAAGCTTTAGCACTGAGGTGCTTGGAGGCTTCAGGTGGCTGGGTGGAGAACGTGACTGGAGGGTGCCTATTGCAGTTACCATTACTGGTGAATCTCCAACACCCAGAGCCTGTGGAAGCTATCTCTGTGTTTGTGACTGTTAAGGATGCTTAGTGCTGGTTCCTGTGGGTGGGGTAGCTGTGGCAGTGTCATCCTGAAAAGGTTCTGAAACACGGCTGTATTGGAAGACTCGAGCGCTGATGGACAAGCACGTGCCACACCACCACATCAGTGTTTAATAATCCCCATTTTTGTTACCATCTCAGTTTGCTGCGCGGACTGAAATCTAGGAAGAACTCTGAATTTGGGGCTGAAACATGTACGCTTTGTGCATGGAAGAAGGAAGCGTGGTAAGAATAGAGGTGGAGGCTCCATGCTGAGGGCTCAGGAATTGGGGTGGTAAGAGTTGGAGTTCCCTTAAAATCATCTTGCCCAGAAAGGTGACATTTGCCTCTTGAGTTGGAAATGGAGATTTGTGAAAGGGGAACTGTACACAAACCATCCATCAGTGCAAGCCCTGCAGGTGAGGGATGGCTTCAGAGGTGACTTGTATTTCTGCTGGGACTCTGTCGCAAAGGGTTTGTGTTACTGCTGATCTTTCAGCTTAAATCTAAGTTACGGCTTAAGTTACCCTAAAAATCTGGGGTTAAAGTTTGCTTCTGAAAGAGGTGCTCCACTATGGGCTCTTCTTATCTTGAGGTAATTGTGAAGAGTAACCTCATCTTGGTCTGAACGTTGACAAAAGTAGAGAGATGAGCTCAGTGGCCATTGAGGATGTCATACTACAGGCTCCACAAACCCTTCTGTATGGATTTTCAGTGAGGTTGGTTGTTTCTTATTGTGTAGAGAATTCAACCCTCATAGGTTGAAGCCTTTGGAGAATCTGCTTGTCCTGCCTCCTCCAGTGGCTTGTCCCCCAGGCCAGGAGGAGTTAATGATGTTGTACTCCCAGGTGATGCTTCAGTGGTTGAGATTTGAAAAGAAAACACTTAAAAATGGCAAGAGAAATGACAGTTCAGCCAAGGGCTGTGTGAAGAGAGGGAGGAGGATGAGCAGACTTCACATCTTCATCCCTTGCCATGACTGTTATGCTCTGGTAGAGCTCAGTGTGAGGTGTGTGCTTGCACACAGCCGAGTTTGGGATCTTTGCTTCATTTTGTCAAGTCTGGCACATGGGATGGAGCAGTTTGAGAGAGGATGTGATGCTTAACCTCAGGACCTTGAGAGGTGCTGGTGCTGCAGCGGGGGAATAGGATGTGGCAGCAGCGGTGCTGGTGGTGGGTCCTGCCACAGCGTTAGGCTCTGCCTGCCCTGTGGTAGGTCACCAGCATCTGCACATGGTCTGGCTGCTGCCTTAGTGCAGACAAGGCCTGTGTCACCGGCATTCCCCAGCCTGTGTGTCAGGGGAGCTGCACTTGTGCAGGAAAGGAGTTTATACCCTAACAAAGGAGAGGGCGTTCTTGTTTCTCTCCCGTTGGAGGGAACTTTACGCCTGATCTCAGTTCTGTTTGGGATGATGAGAACAAAAGGGGGAAAATGGTGGGATTTCTTTTCATCTGTGGCTTTCTTACCACGCCCCTGGTGATCTCATAGCTGCTTAAATCTCAGCCCTAGCGCTATGCAACATAATCCTTGTCATTTGGTGACAGCTTATTGTATGCACATTCTCTGTGCGCCTCCTCATCTGAACTGCTTCATATACCAAAGCAGGAGGCATTCCTATTGCTCTCAGTGCTGTTGAGCCTTGCAGTGTTGGGTGTATCCTGTTCTGCATCATGCATCAACAAAGCTAACAGCCTTTGGAGGGATCTTGGATCTTTATTGCTGGTGGTAATAGAAAGGGCACAAAATTGATGTGGGTCAGCTTGTAGAAACTGCAGGGGTTTTAAACAGCTAAAATAGACACAGGATTGCAGAAGGGTAAATCTGAAATGCTTCATCCTGATGGGGAGAGCACATTGACCAAATGGGTGTTTTCCAAAGGCAGTGGCAGTTAAGATGTGTTATTCTGTCACTGCTTTTCTGCTCCTGCTTGGTTCCTGTCGCAGCCCTGATGCCCTCGGAGGCAGCTGTTGTCCCAGAAGCTTGATGCCCTTTGTCCGTGTCCCTGGTGTGTCAGGGGAAAGCCCTTAAGGAAGGGCCTTCCTCCCTGATATTGTTGCCCAAGAGCAGTTCTGCACGAATTCCTTCTCTCTTTCTGATTTGGGTTTTTTTTTAAGGTTGGTTTTTTTGCTGTAGTAGTAGTGGAGAGGTTACATCTTGGAATCTCTTTGAGTTTCCCAAAACTTTGGGGTAATAAGGGTAAGGTGTAATCCTTACATGTCAGCTCCTGCTCCCTCTGTGTTTTAGTGCAGCCGGTGAGTCTGCTTGTCCCCGTGTTCTCGTTACCAGTGGCTCATGGGCTTCTTTCTTTGGAGACAAGAAGTAAGGTTGGTGACTGCCCCAAAGACTGCTGGTTTCATCTTTCTTCTCAAATCCAATGTTGGCTTCAGTTTCAGCAGGAGACACCCCCTTGCATAAGGAGGTAAAGCATCTAGCCGGGGCCATGCATGTGCAGGCTCTGTGTTCACCCATCCCAGTGGTCTCTGGAGCAGAGGGTGCTGGTCAGATTGGGCTGCAGATACTGTTGCCTTCCTTGGACTTGATGGCTGTTCTACCTCTCTCTTTCCTGGAGCTTTTGTAGCTGTGTATTATCTGAAGAGACATGAGGCTGCCCCATGCATCCCTGCTGAACCCTGAAAAACTGCTGGAGCTGATTAAAGAGGCACGTTCCCCCTGGAGATTGGCCTCCTCCAAGCACGGGAATGTAGGTCATGGTTAAGTATATAAAATGCAAAAAAGACTCTATTGTAATGGCAGCATTTCACCCAGATAATCCTGTGAGGTCCTCACACTAATAGCAAACCTGTTCTTCCATACGTGCTATTTAACATGACTCATTAAGCAAACCTAATTGAGTAGCAGCTTCAGCCCTACTAAATGCCATGGCACAAGTGATTCCTAAGGCTTTAGGAATCATGACCAGTGCATCCTCCTGTCTGCTGGGCTTTCTCCATACAAATCTGTATTCTCAGCCTTCAGTGCCCAAGGCCATGGCAAAGGAGGGAAGCAGCAAGGTGTAAGACACTGTTAAGTACCTGATGGGATAAAGGGAATGTTGCATACATGGCTGGCTGAGCCAGGCACCTAGGTCCAGGGTAGCGAGGAATGAATCCAGGCTGATGAATTAAGTGGGATGGAAGCTGGCTCTGTGTGGAGAAGGGGGTGCTCTGTGTTCACTGGGTGGTGTTGTAACATGCAGGAGATCTCCTAAAGCACACCTGAGAAGTGGTGTATCTAAAAAGAAATCTCTCAAAGCCTGTCAATGCCTGTTGGGGATGAGTCTGAGGCTCATCTGATGCAGATCTTCCCAGCTGAAGACCTTTCACTACAGAATTCTGTCACATCAGGTGCTTTTGCATGGTTACTGTGTACTAGCACTAGCTGCATTTCAGTGGCTGGTAACACAGTACTTTCACATATACACAGCCTGCAAAGTTGGGGAATCTTAATTCAAGTACAAAAGTCACTGTTGTAAGCATAGGAGCATCCTGTGGCTGGTCTGACTTGACTTGAGCTGCTGGAGGTTGTGCTTCCCACTCAGGAGCTTGCCAAATCTGAGGAGTACACAGTGGCAGTAATGAGCCAGGGCAGCTTTAAGGAAGATCCCAGTTTGTCTGCCTAATGAGGAATGACCATCTAGTGCAGCCTAAGGCTTTGCAACCCATGGACCATCCCAGGACATGCCTGGGACTCAGCATCCTGGAGCAGTTCTGCTTACGAATGTGCTAACGCTCTTCAGTTCACACCACCTGGCTTTTCAGTGACTGAAGTCTGCTGTCCAGTCACTGCCTTCCACAGTCACCAGCCTGCAGCCCTGTCCCCTGCCTCACCATGGCATTTTGGCAGTGCTGGTTGGAGGCAGAGTTCTGTTAACCGCCATTTTAGGGGAGGCAGGGAGGAGGAGGCCGAGCGCTGCTCTGGCTGTCAGGGGAGCAGAGCTCTCTAAATCATCTTGTGAGGGTGCTTTTATAGTGTTCGCAAACCTATAACTGTGTTTATGGCTCAGTGTTTCACCAGGGCTGTGATGGGCTGAAATCCCTCTATTATAACTGAAGCCATTAAAGCAAAGAACATGTTCTGGATATGGCACATAACAAAGAGCCTGGTATTAAAGCAAAATACGCACTTACCTACTATATATGTGCATAGCAATCTATCCTCCAAAAAAGGTTATTTTAGGAAGCAAGCATCAAGTGAATTACAGTTCCAGGAAATATGGGCTCCCTGTCAAGGGTAACTGGCTGGCTTTAAGACAAGGCTGTTGATTAGTTGTTCACCAGACTGTTTGTATGCTTTGGTGCAAAGGTATCCAGATGCACAAGGCACACATTTGGAGTCGTGGCACTGTAGGGGCAGGGATCAGTGGTTTTGTACTTGATTAGCTGCATCAGTTGTCCTTAGTGGTTTTCCATCTTGGTTAAGATATTCCAAAGAGCCTGTTAGCACAGGTACAGTGCAGCACTCTGTCACATCTGTGTTAAGGGATCTAGCGCCTTTCTGCTGTGAAAGGCAAATGCTTTGTTTTAATGGGGAAAGAAAAAGCCTCACTGACAGCCGTGTGTCTGTTTGGAGCAGAACTGCTGACTTGAGGCAAACGAGCTCTTACTGCTTTCTGCTCATGCTCTCTAGAGTGAGCACTTATTCCTCTAAGGGCATCCTCAGCAGAGCTACTTACATCCAGTCAGGTTACACCTGAGAGAGTCCATGGAGGCAGTGAAGATGCTCAGAGATTAAAGACCTCTGCTCATCTCAGGCCTTGGGCTGAGCTAGCAGCTCTGGAGGGGGGTGGCAAGGTTAGGGGGGAGCAAATGCTCTTTATACGTGTGCAGTATTTGACTGTCACATGGAAGGAGGGAGACTGGTTCCACCCCTCGTGTTTGATCTGTCTGTCAGCATCCCAGGGAAGCCAAGACCTTGTGCCCAACCAGTGTGTCAGTGTCCCATTGTAGGGACCCTTTCCTGACCAGTCCTGCTGGACTGGGGGCAGTTCCACTGATCAGGGAATCGTAAGGGGACCCCTCAGTGGCTCTTCCCACTTTGTGATCCACTGGCAGGATCACCTCCTTCAAAAGAGTCTTAAATCCCAGTTAGGGAAGTTCTGAGGCTTTAGTCCTTGCCATTTCTAGGAAGATAACGAGCTTTGGGGTGAGTTTGGTAACACCCAATCTTCCCTTGCCTGTAAGAGGTGACCTTTTAGAGTTGTTAGTGAAAGGGCAGCTCCAGGTTTAGAATGGGAACTGCCTACAAAACCAGGGTACATCCGGCTGTATTGCTCCTCTGGTTTCAATGCCATTGGTACAAGTATTTACTTATAGCACAGTGACTTGTGTGAGCCATTTATATATGTGCTTTTTGTTGCCAAGGAAGGGAAAGGAAGAGAAAAAGAAGATTCCCAGAGCTGTAATTCTGGAATTACTGTCACGTCAAATGTGCTGCTGAATAACTGAGTGGATACCTGTGAAGTGACACGGAGAGGAGAGCAGTGTTTGGATGCAGATGCTGGATGTTCTGCTGGGCAAATGCTGTGTTGTTTTAGGTTGCTGGCACAGATCTGGAGAGCTTATGATAGATGGTTTAGGTATCAGCCTAGAAAACACCTGAAGGCAAAAGGATGTGGTAGTTTTGTGTGATCACATTGATGGGGTTTAAATACGATGTTGAAAGCTTTGTGCTCTGACTGAGATGGTGAGGAAGGAAAAGTCAGTCCACTGGACTTTAACCTGTGCAAGGAGGTGAACCAGGGCTTTGCTCTGGGAGTACAAAGTGAGACTCTGAAGGGGTTTGACATTTCTGTGTCCATATTGCATCATTGCTGTCACCAGCCCTGGTGAGATTGTCTCGGAGTTATTATAGGGAATTACAGGTTGGTGGGTTTTGTATTATAGGATGCACAAACAGGAGGCAATGGATTAAACCTGTTCAGGCTGAGGATGTTTCAGGCTTCCCCAGCCATTCCACAAGTGATTAATTCACCCCTTGAATAAACAGGCGTGTTCCGGTGCAGGGCTTGCAGAAAATCAGTCCTTAAATAACTGGGTTTTGTAGCCCGCTGTATGGATTCAGTAGGGACTGTTGCTTCTTTTTGTAATGGCCAGTACAGCATTTATGTAGGGGGGGATAATTGAAACCCTTTCAGTGAATAGAAAATGCAGCTGAGGTTTTTTGGGCAATGATGCAATTGTGCTGCATTGTCCCAGTAGCATTCACACACTTCTGCAGTGTGAGCTGGGGGAGTGGCTTTGCTGTTTGTCGGGAGTGAATGCACTCATGGGGTACCTACGCTGCACTGAATGCGAGGTGGGCTCTCTGTAGCATTCCAGAGGTTGCTTGAACTGGTTGTAAAGGCTTTGATTACGCTCTCTGAAACCAATACCTGACTTAGGTGGTTCAGGAAGCATGTTATTTAACAGAAGGCTTCACAGAATGCGTGCTGTGTCTTGCAGCTAGGCACGGTACCTCTTAAACCAGCTCCTGCCTTGGCTCTGTGCAAGGAGGAACTGGAGAGATGACCCTAAAACTGCCCTGGCTGGTCCTGACAAGGAGGCAGTGATGATACTGGTGTCCTTGTGAGCTAAATCTGTTTCCCTTGAGTGCTCTTAATCATCAGCTGTGGAAACTGCCCCCATCTCCAGCCTGAGCATCCCATATTTCTCAGCTCAGTTAGCAGATTTACCCAGGCTCTGATCTGCTTCATGAACTTCACTGCTCTGCCTCGTCTCCTTGGGCTTCAGCCAGCCTGTCTGTCCATGCAGCATTCTGTATGTAGCGGAGCACTAAGGCTCTGCAGTGTGTTTGGGGAGGGTGTTCTGCCTGTGACACCAGCCAGGACTCTTTCTCCAAGGGGATGCTCTGGCTCAGAGCAGGCAGGACACTCAGAGGAACTACGAGAGATGGGTCAGCTCCATGCCCTCGCTGCCCAGGACTGACTTGGCACTGTAGCATGACACAGCATTTGCTGTGCTTTCAGCTCCAGCTATTTATAAATGGCTTTTCAGTGGTATTTTGTCTGCTCTAGGAGACTCTGTACTTGATAAAAGAATTCTGCCTAAGTTTATTAGATTTGCTGCAGTTCCTACACCTCAAGGAGTATTTTGGTTCCATGGCAGGGCTCTAGCTCTGGGTCTAAACATGGTTGAATGTGAGGGAATTGCTCCTTAAGGTACGTCTGCAGTCAGGCCCCTAAAGTGATTTTGCCCTGCAGGCTGGACTTGCATTGGGTCTTATGTGCAAGCCAAAACTGCCGTGCTAGGGATTTAAGGCTAATCTCTTCCCTTTCTCCTAGGAAAGAAGATTGCAGCCCCTGTGGAACATTGCTGTCTGTGGGGAAGGGGCTGCTTGTGAGGGTGGTACAGGAGGCTCTGGGCTGTACCACGCTAACCAGCCTGTGTCAGCCTCCCCTGTTCGGTTGTTACATGACTGACATCCTATCAAAGAGCTCTGGCTGTGTCCAGAATCTTAAGCAGCTTTATAAATAGTGTTGCTCAAACTGCCTGTGTGTGCAGAGACTGTGAACGACCGGGGGAGACCAAAATATTATTGCTTCAGTTTGTGAACCAGTCCAAAAACTGGAGCAAGGAAACCTTGGTTATCATCCCCTGCAATGCAAAGCACACATCTGGGGGGGGGGGGGGGGCTGGCTGTTAGAGAGGCAGCACTGCTGGAGATTGCAGGCTGTGTCACTCAGAAAACATGAATATATAAATCTTCTTAAAGCATCTTAAACTGTTCTTTCTCTCCTTGCCTGCTGCCTTAAAGCTGCTTGCAGGTTATGCTGTCTGTGAATAACTGTGAACAATTAGAAGCTAATTTAAATGGCTGGTTTGTATTTGCAGCAGCAGCACATGAGCTAACCAGCTGGAGAGCAGACACAGTGATTCTCTGTTGAGATGTCTCCTCTTGTGTTCCCCGGTGGGTTTGGCAAGGTGGATGTTTGCTGCGGGCTAAGGAGTTCCTCCTGCACACAGTGACCTGATTGCAAGGGGAGAGAGGATGCTTCATGCCTTAGCGCACACTTAACCACCAACCCAGCAGAGACCAGCTTTGGCTCAGCAGAAGAGCTCTCCCTGGTTTGCTTCAGGAATACTTTTTATGGATCCACTCTTTATTCCTACTCTCAAAGATGCAGGAAGGTGGGTGCACTGTGCCTCAGGAGGGGGTTAGTCAGCAGTAGTCACACAGATCTCCTTGCAGCATCCTTTTTAGCCTCTGGAAAGGCAGATGGAGGTTCAAGCAGCCCCACTCTTTCCTCCAGGCCTGGCAGTGTGCTGCAGATGCCACTCAGAATGGCGAGTGACTAATCTCCACGCCACTGATGGTGTCCAGATGGCAACCCCAGCGTGGTCCAGCAAGGTGGAAGGCCCTGCTGCATTGTAATGCCATCTCCCTCCCAGGGCAGCAGTCTGAGCAATCCTTTTGCTTGAGGTAAAGAGCTACTGGACAGACCCTTCTTGCACACAAGGAAGAACACAGCTTAACTGGCCATGGGTTGCTGGGAATCCCAGGGATCTGCGCTGGTGGCTAAAATGGGCTTCTCTTCTGTCCACACTGGTTGGTGTTGGCATCCAGGTGAGCTTTTTAGGGGAGTCTCTTCTAGCAGTCAGATGCATCTCGCTTAGACCTTGTCTAAGGTCTAAGATACTGCAAAAAAACTCAGCACAGCCCCTGTTCCCCCCCTGGATGGTGACGTGTCCACCAAGGTTTCCAGGTCCTGCTTAAGCTGGGCCTGGGTGTCTGTAGAGATGATGTGCTCCTCACGGCTGCTTTCTGCTGGCTCTGACCCCGCTTTCCAGGAGTGCCGAGACAGCCTGTCTGCGACAAGTGTTGCCTGGTGTATGTATAGGCAAAATGTTGTCTCCTTTCCTGCTTACTGCTTCCACCCAGCTTCTCCTGTGTCTCTAACCACGGCCTGGTGTATTTTCAGGTAACAGTGCCATCTGGTGCTAGAGCACTGCTCTCTTATCAAGCTTTTTCCACGTTCTTAGGCAGAGGTAGTAGGACAGTATTGCTTTTAATCAGCCATCTTACTGTAAGAAAATGGGAGGAGGGGAGTCCTGTGATGATCTGCTTGTGGGACACTAAAAGGGGCAATGCTTTATGCCTGGCTTGCCTTTTCTGTTAAGGAAGTGATTTTCCTGGAACTGCTATACCCACAAGACTGAGTCCACAAAGCAAGAGTATACAAAGCACTGAGGAGGAGGATCATAGCTTTTACTATGAACTGCTGCTGAGAAGAAAAATTTGATGTTTGTATTAAATCTTGTCACTGGGGACATTTAAAAGATTCCCTGTAGGAGCCTTAGTGGCTTCCTGCTGGAGTGACTGGTCAGTAAATCATAGACTCGTTTGGGCTGGAAAGGACCTTAAGATCATCCAGTTCCAACCCCCTGCCACAGGCAGGGACACCTTCCACTAGAGCAGCTTGCTCCAAGCCCTTGTGTCCAACCTGGCCTTGAACACTGCCAGGGATGGGGCAGCCACAGCTTCTCTGGGCACCCTGTGCCAGTGCCTCAGCACCCTCACAGGGAAGAACTTGTGCCTAAGAGCTCATCTCAGTCGCTCCTCTTTGTGATTTTGCACACTCGGAGTTTGCTTTGCATTCCCAGATGTAGAAGCTGTTGATTGATTGATGTGAGTACATGGGATATAAGCCTGTTAGAACAAGTAGAGCAGCACTTGATGACAAGGTTGCACAAAGTCAGGCTTCTCTGTAACTCTTCCTCGTGGCCCTGAAGCTTATTCATGCCTGTTGAGTTCAGAACAGAGTGTCTCTGTTGAGCAGGCTACTGAGGTCCTCGTCCTTGCAGCCAGAGCTGGCACTTGGGTACCAGGTTGTCTTTGGTGCTTTACCCCTTCTTCAGGCATGTAACCCAGGCTGATGTGCAAGTGGGTTCCCTGTTGCTGCATCCCTTTTGTGATGAGTGGTGGTGCTCAGAATGTGAGACTAAAGGTGCTGAGAAGCTAAGAGTTGATGGTTATAGGTGGGATTTGCCTCCAAGTGAAGCAAAGAACAAGGCGGATTTATGCAGCTCTCCTCGTTCTACTTCCAGGATCCTGTTCTCACAACTGCATTGCTGCCTCTGCTGGGAAATGATCCTAAACCTACTTTTTCTTCCTTCGGATAATAACCCAGTAACCTTCCTGTTGTCTTGTCTTCCTTCCTGTGAATCACTGCCTCATACTTTGTCTTCATTCACAGACCGGTGTGTTCACCAGGCCAGGCAATGTGGCTTGTGGTGTTTCCCAAACCATCATGCAACTTTGCAGAGCTACGGAAGCAATTTGTTGCCAGTGTAACAAATAATAGTTGACAACCTTGGACAAGGCAAACCCTAGTAAAAGATTTACTTTTGCTAAGCAAAAGACTCACATTGAAGCCAGATTCCTCTGCTCCAAAGCACAGCATTTGCCCACATTAGAATTAAGCTGAATTTTTGTTGTATGCAGTGATTTGTTGTGATTTTTCAGCTGAATTCCACTTCCTGGAGAAAGAAAGTGGAGCTTTTCAAGGTCTTTCTGCCAGAAGGTTCAAAGGTGGTATTTGGGGGGGGGGGGGGGGGAAGATGCTGCAGCAGTGTGTGGCTGTGAGTGAAGGACTGGGAGGAACTGCGCTGTGGTACTTAAAGGATGGAAAGATACTCTGCCACCACGGAACTTTACTGCCCAAAAATAATGGGAAGGGTAAAAAGTCCCAGCAGTATGGTGCTCAGAAGTGCAGACGGGGACAAAAGTAGGATCACTGCAAGTAGGTGTGCAGAAAGGGGAGGCTCAGGAAGCTTCAACTTGAAGCGGAAGTCGGAAGGAACTCAGCTGAGTGACACAGCTTCAGGTCTCTGTGTCTCCATGATGAGAGATAGCAACAACTTAGAGCTGTGGGTCTGCCTTAGGAGAGCTGCAGGTCCCAGGGGAGGATGGCAGTGTTGGGAGGTTATAAAAAGGAATGACACAGCGGGATTTTGAAGCTGGCTGTGTCACAAACCTTCACTGCTGGCAGTGCTGAAAGGGAGCAGGGATGCGCAGCCAGAGATCTGATTCCTGTGTTTCAGACTGCCTGATCTGTGGCGCTGGGAAGGTTTCCCTCCTCTGCTGTAAACAGTTGGTGTGTAATTTGATCAAAATTCTTTTTCCCTTAGTAAAGGAGCTTTGAAGCTGTTGTAGGCATTCAGCTGGTAAATTTAGAGCAGTGTGTGATGGCCTGAGGATGGAAGCTGCTGTATTCATCCCTACCAGCAATGAGATCATCGAGTCATGGAACGGTTTGGGTTGGAAGGGACTGTTGAATCACACAATGGTTTGGGTTGGAAGGGTCCTTAAAGATCATCCAGTTCTAAACCCTGTGCCATGGAGGGGGGTTCATTACCAGATCTTCATGAGCTCTTTAGGAAATCCTGCTTTAGGCCATGCCTTTTTTTCCTGACAAGGTGCTACATCCGCGCTATACCATCAAACCCCCAGCAGTTTCCTGGTACCAGGCACTGCTAGGGGTGGGCTTAGTGGTGAATCTGAACTGTGTGCTGCTGGTTGTGCGGTGCTGAATGTTGGCTGATTTAGAGCTGTTGGGTGCATGAACAAAAGAATGGGAATAGGTTAGCAGTTGGCTGCCTGCAGGTAGTGCTGCATGTGATGCAAAGGGGCTTGATTTCATTTTGGCTCTGTGGTTTCCTTTAAAGTATTCATTTCAGTTTTGGGGAGTCTTTTAGCATCTTTGCCTCCCCCCGCTCTGTTCTGCCCACAGCGGAAGGAAGGGTGTTTGGCCCTGCCCACAACAGCCTCATGAGCAAGCTTTTGGACTCTTTTGCACTAAATGCAGGAAACAAAGATGCTGCTCACTGCCCTTCCCTTGCTTTGACCAATCCAAATGGGGAGCTGGTGGTTCCTGAGTCACTCAAGGGATTTTTGAGTTAAATACAGGCCATGTTGAGCTTGTCAGTAACTTCAGATATTTTCTCCTTTAGTAATTCTGAGTGCTTTGAGATGACAAGTGAGGTCATGATGTTAGGAAAAGGCAGATGATGTTAAAAAGCAAAGTGGCTAAAACCCGAAATGCACCTAAAGGCATTGGTTATGTGGCAGAGAGGACCCTGTTCTGTTGTAAGGTGCTGGGAGCCGCACACCGCTGGCATCTACTCCTTGATCAGGCAGGAGTTCAGACTGTCCCAATGGGTGTATTTCTTCTGTAAGGCAGGAGTCTCCACAACCTCCTGTCTCACTTTCTGTCTGCAAGAGCTGCACACAGCATATGTTTGCTATGTGGGAGTACCCAGGAGCCATCACAGGCACAACTTCCGTGCTGATCAGTGCAGAAGCCTAATTCTCATAGTTCTGCAGCTGCATCCCTCAAAGGTTGCTTTGAAAACCTGTGTTGTGCAGCTCTTCCGGGTAGCAGAATTCCAGTTCTCAGGAGTTTCAGTTTCCAGTAGCCTGTTTTCTACCCATTTCTCCTATCTTCCTTCCCATAAAACCCAGTGTGGCTGGAAACCTCCAGTTGTTAGAAGCGAAGCAAATCTGAGCTTCCATGGGATTCTTGGCTCTTGCTGCTTCATCCTCTCTCCTCCTGCTTTGCTTTTCAGACAGTGTGCAGTGCAGTATGATCAATGTAACGCAAGTCTCGCAAGGGAAGTGAACTTTCCACGTGGAGCATATTTTCCCCAGTAGTATGTGATACCACGGGTAATGTTTTGCTACTGAAATGATATTAAAAATATCTTGGCTTTGGATCTTCCGGGTCTTTGAATTTCTGAACCTTTTGTCGTGTAACTGTGTGTAACCAGGCTATATTTGGGAGCTCATTTGCTATTTTAGCCATTTTGTTTGGGTTGAAATAAACCCAGTTTTTGTTGAGATGATTGCTGCACTGCTGCGTTAGCTGAAGTGGATTTGGGTGTGTGAGCAGGCCTTAGAGCTAAAAATGGCACAACACTGGGGGACACTGACTTGGGTTGGCTCCTACCATCTCCCTCCTGTCCCACCTCCATGCACACAATCCCATGGCCACCCCTGCACCAGGACTGAGCTGCTCTGTGTTATGTTGGCCACAGCATCATTTGATTTTCTCCTAGTGCTTGCCGCCGGAGCTGCTGGTGACCAGAAGCTGCTTCTTGTTGTAAGGAAGCTCCCTTAACCTCAGAGCCCTGTGGTGGTCCCAGTCCCCAACCAGTGCTGTCTGGTGTAGCTTTTGAATCACAGCTTCCCCATTGGAGAAAGCACCTCCCTACTTTCAGGTTCAGAAACCAGGTGTGGAAACAGGATACGCAATGTCCTGCTTCACTTGGGCTTCAGGGCATTCAGAAGATGTGTGAAGAGCCTCTCTGCCAGCTGAATGAAGCCAGGTTGTGTTTTCTCACGGCATCAGGCAATTGGATTTAGCTTTATCTGTTTATGGAGCATCCTCTGAGTGCATCCTGGGGTCTGGAGAGCTCTGTGTGCCCTGTAACCTGTTGCTGCAGCAGACTGCTTTCCCTGTGGTTTGCTCTTAACCTGGAGTTTCCCTTTGCCCTCTGAGTGTTGCTACTGCAGGTTTCCATGGCATCTTCAAAGCCAACACACAGGTACCTGTCCCTTCAAAACAAAAGTACTAATGTGGGGATTGTAGGACGCTGTCAGTTGGAATTGGTGACCTGGAGAGATGTTCCGTGGAGCTTGGTATGCATCACACTAAAATTCTGTTAAACTTGAACAGAAATCAGAGACCTGGTTCATCTCTCCTTTATCACAACGTTTGTCCGTTGGCACAGAATGGTTTAAATGAGATCAGTTACACAAGGTGTGTGAGGAAAGTGCTGGGAGACCACATAAGATGGAGAAGCAGCCCAGAATGAAGAGCAGTGGCAGGTCTGTGCACATCAGATCCTGGCTTCCCTGCCCTCCAGGTGATGACCACCAAGTACTTGCTTAACTCAAATGGCAGAACTTCCATAGCGCATACTTCCAGCTCTTAGTTGGATCAACATCTCGGCCATCATAGTTTTGTCTCTGGCATTGTGCTTCCCTCCATTTCCTTGCAGTGTCTTGTTATTCCCATTTCTATAAGCAGTTACCAAGGGAGGGTAGGTGGGTGTTGCTTTTTCTCCTCCATCCTTATGTGCTTATTCCCAGAGCTCTTGTTTTGGAGGATAAAATCTGGGATGCGTCTGGAATAGAAACTGATGTTCTCACCACAGCGACTGTGTTGGAGGTAGAGGCTATGGGATGGCTCTGATACCCTTGAGCAAATGTTATTCTTTGTTGATCAGACATTGCAGTTACATAGACTCCCAGGATCATTTAGGTTGGAATAGACCTGCAAGATCATAGAGTCCAACCTAGCACTGCTGACATCACCCTAAGTGCCTCATCTATATGTCTTTTAAACACCTCCAGGGATGGTGACTGCAGCCCTGCCCTGGGCAGCCTGTTCCAATGCCTGAGCATCCTTTGGGGCAGGAATTGTTCCTCAGCTCCATCTAAACCTGCCCTGGTGCAGCTTGAGGCCGTTTCCTCTTGTCCCATCCCTTGTTCCTTGGGAGCAGAGCCCAGCCCCTCCTGGCTCCATCCTCCTGTCAGGCACTTGTAGGGAGCCATCAGGTCCCCCCTGAGCCTTCTCTTCTCCAGACTGAACCCCCCAGGTCCCTCAGCCGTTCCTCATCAGAGTGGTGCTCCAGACACATGAGGCAGCACTGAGCGAGTGTGAACTTCAGCAGTTGAAGCCAGTATTGGCAAGCTTTGTACTAGATCCAGTGTCACCTCCCACAGCCAGGACACACTCTGCATCACTGGGTGGCTGAGCAGAGATGCACGTATAAAACCAGGGTTGATCCAGGTGAAAGATGTGCTCCTGTAGTCCGTAGGAGCTGAAGCTCAAGGAGCAGTGATCTGAAGTTCAGCCTTGGGCAGTGGTGAGTCACAGTGACACAGTCTCCTGTCCTTCCTGGTGACCAAGCATAGCTTGAGCCTGACTGAGTAGTCAGCTCCTCCAAAAGGGAGCCCTAGCAAAAGGTGTTTGTTGGTGTGTTTGAGACTGAGCAACCATGTCTGCCTGTGGATGCATTCAGCCTTTAAAACTGTGGGTCCCAGCTGTGATTAGGTTGTCCCCACTTTCTGTTCTGGGGCTGTTCAGAGCAGGGGATGGTTAGTTCATATTCATCTCCTGTCGGCCACATTGCCTACTTGGGGTGAAGCGTGACGGTGGCAAAGCAAAATCCCATTTGTAGGCAGAATTCCCTTCTTTTATTCTCCTAAAGTAAAGTATCGAGACTCGTGCCCCAAACAGAGAAGAGACCATATGGGAAGAGGGAAGGAAGAGATGTGCTGGCAGCAAGAGGGTGTGTGTTGCCTTTTCCCCTTTGTAGTTTAAGGAGAGGGATGACACTGGTGGCTGCAGCCTGTATAGGGGTGTTTCTGTCCACTGTTGGGTACCACTGATGTTACAAGCCAACACAACCACCTGGTTAGTGAATTTAAGCTCTGCTTTTAACTATGCAGATAGTGTCCAGGGATGTATGCCACTACTGTATGCTTCCAGTATTGGTTTTGTTTGGATGCACGCTAACCAGGGCTGCTTGTCCCTATGTCAGTCTCGGCAACTCCTGTGTTAGCTGTCAGTAAACCTCACAAGTAATTGCTGCTTATTTACCTGCCACAGCACTTGGCACTGGTGGCAAGTCCAGAGCATCAAAAGAAATTGCTCTGGGTTTGAGCTCTTGTCAGAAGGTAGTTTTGGAGAGGAAAATTGGGCCTGTGTGTCTCCCATTTGCTTTATGGAGTTGAGAGGTTAAACCCAAAGAGTTAGAGTGTGGGTTCAGCACAGCCCTGGCCAAGGATGCCTACACCTACCTGCTGAGCTGCTTGCTACAGTGAGGATCCGGTTATTGTCACAGACATAGCTCCCAACCTCTGCAGTTAATAAATAACCCCCACAAAGATGCTTCAAATGAACAGTTTCTTCCTGATAAAAGGGTAAACAAATGGTCTGAAGCAATAAGATGCCAATTCTTAATGAGTTAGTGCTCAGTAGCTAGGCTGAAATCCCAGCCTGGTTTGTATTGGAAGGAGCTTAAAGCTCCTCCAGCTCCAACCCCTGCCACGGGCAGGGACACCTTCCACTAGAGCAGCTTGCTCCAACCATGTCCAACCTGGCCTTGAACACTGCCAGGGATGGGGCAGCCCCAGCTTCTCTGGGCACCCTGTGCCAGCGCCTCAGCACCCTCACAGGGAAGAGCTTCTGCCTAAGAGCTCAGCTCAGTCTCCCCTCTGGCAGGTTAAAGCCATTCTCCTTGGCCTGTCCCTATAGGCCCTTGTCCCAAGCCCCTCTCCAGGTTTCCTGCAGCCCCTTTAGGCACTGCAGTTGCTCTAAGGTCTCCCCTTAAGGAGCGTTCTCCAGGCTGACCCAGCCCAGCTCTCAGCCTGTCTGTTCTCTCCTAGTCCACCCAGCTTCAGATAAGAGCCATGATGATGCCTTACTTCATTTGAGGTGTGTGGATACAGCTGGGAAAGGGACTGTGCTCCTGTTGGTGCTTGTTCTTATGCAGAAATCAAATACTTCTGTACCCCTCCTGCTGCATGTGGTACAAGAGCATCTTCAGATGTGTTGGAAGTATCAGATGTTAGATTGCTAGATTGCAGCTGATGCCTTTTGGCTGGTAGGTCTACTGTAGAGCTTAGGTATTGATTCCATGCCGAGCACCAAAAGAACATCTGAATAGGGGAGGAAATAAATGGGTGTCAGAGCTCTTTTGCAGTCAGTGCAGTCACCAGTGTAACAGAATCCAGGTGGGTGCATGTCGGGTGTCCCTCTGCCTGGGGAAAATGAGTGTTCACTGATGAACGTCCTTGTTTTGCCTTATTTAACATGCAGGAATGTGGGTTTATTCCTCATGCCTTGTGTTTGAGGTGTTTGGGGGGTGTGGAGCCCAGTGTGGCTCACAGGAGTGGAGGACTAGCTGAGGGCATTGCTGGGAACCTGGTATTTATCATTCTTGGGGCTGTTATCAAGGTGCATGGTTAGAACATCAAACTCATGTTAATGCTGCCTTTCATAGGGGTAAATATAGCAACTGAGCTGTAAGTACCTATTTTAAAAGGCTTCAATATTGAGTTCTCTCACTGCTGAGTGAGGGGGCTGACCTGATGATGATGATCACATCACTCTGGGTATGACAGGCAAGAGGAGGAATGACTGAAGTGTCATCCTGGCTTCCTCTGGTCGGGGTTCTTCTGGGGTTTCACAGTCTTTTGTGTGATGACAGACCTGCCAAGTATTTATTGTTGACGCTGGCATCCTGCCTCCTATGTGGCTTGCTTATCCTGGCAACTTGAGGCAGGTGGGTCTGGCACATGAAGCTGAAAATAGTGGTACTGCCTTTAAAAATAGTGACCTGAAAATAGGTGAGATGTAGGCCCCCTGCAGAGGAAGCATTATGCCTTGCTTTGGGAAGGGTTTGTGTGGTTGTATCCTTCAGGAAGGATCACAGAATGGGGATGCTGCTCATTTACAACTTCTGTGCTTTGCTAGAGTTGACTGGTGCACAAGTATCGCCGCTGTCAGGTAGCATTGGATCACCTTGACAGGCTGGCTTCTTCAGGTGCTGTTTAATACAGAGCAGAACAGTATGGCTCAATGGTATGCTGAAACATAACACATCAATTTAAACACCATGTGTCAGAGATTAAATTGCCCTGATGCATGTTGAAGTGAAAGTATCATTATACACTCAGAGCTCTGCAGGAAGAGAACTTCAGTTCAAATACCCAAACTGCTGCTTGAGCTCGAGTCCTTCCTGGAATGTGAATGTTCTGGTTTCTGGATGGTAAGAGGCTATCTATACAGTACTTATTTTAACAAACAAATTTAGAAAACTCTATGAAAATTGATGTGCTCTGTATACCCTGGTGGGATGTGAGAGGCTATGAAAACACTTCCACAGTCTGGAAATGGGCTGTGGGCTTCAGGTTTCCCACTCTGGTGAAGTTCTGACTGCAGAAGCTGGGTCTAAAAGCCTGGCTGGCTGGCTCCCTTCCTCTCTTACTGAAATACACCATCAAGAAGGCCATAAATACTCAGGTACTTTGGGTTGATTCCGGATCTTGTCCTTGAATTATAGATTTATGTCTAATTTAGTAAAGCAGGCTGGAAGCCAGGGTGTGGGTTAGGGTGAAATGCTGACAAAGCACAGTAGGTTTTAGGCTGGAATCCTAACGCAGCAGCAGTGGAAAGGTGGATACTGAAGGTGAGATGTGGAAGAGGCTCTGTCCCTGACACTGCACTCCCAATGTGTAATGAGCGTGTCTGCTGGGCTCAGAATGATGCACCAATGCAGATACGCTCTTGACCACTGAAATGCAGATGGAACTTCTTCCTTCTTCTGTTCAACAGAAGGACATCTCAACTCAGTTGCTGTGAGGCTGAGCAAGCCTGAAACAGGAGTTGTGGCCTCCCTGTTAGTACGCTCAGGGCGTTACTCCTTGTGTAGCATTTTGGTGTTAGTGTGTTTGATGGCAATGGCGTGTTGTAGTTTTGAGCCTGATGGTGACACTTAATGGTCTGCAGGTAGCCTTGAGATCACTGAAGCAGCTTGATGAAGGACCACTGTTGGAAGGCTACCACTTGGTTAATTGACCAGTAATCAGTGAAGACTGATCAAGTGATACCTCCCCTTACCCTGCCTCCTGGTGGACCAGCTCTGCATGAACGAATGCAGAACATGTAGTGATGGTCCAGCCACCTCTTGTTGCCAGCTCTAACTCTTTGCCAGCAAGTGCTTTAGCAGGAGTACAAGCAGTGCTTTGGCTTCATCCATGTTCTTACCAACATTTTGTGTTACCTGCATGGACCTGGGGGCTATGAAGTGCAGCAACAGCCATTTATTTGCCTTTTTTTCCTCAAGGCAACTGCTTGTTGCAGTGAATTTAGCACCAATTCCTCTGCTAGCTAAGACTCCTCACCATACAGTACCTTGCTTCAAATATAGCTGGCCAAACATATCCACAGATATTTGGGGGGTATCTTGTGTGCAAGATGAGACACAGGACTGTGATGTGATGTGCTGCTTCCTGTGTCATCTTACTTCTCTGGTACATAGACTGGGTGTGGGTACGAAAGGATGTGTGGTGCAGATGGAGGAAGAGGAGAGGGAGGTTTGAAGTGATGAACGAGTCAGGATGTCTGCATCCTTTTTGATGTGTCTGCTGATTTAGAGCATGGTCGTGGACAGGAGCGCCTGGTTGCTGTGTTTTGGATCTGGCAACTGGATTTTGTGCATGTGCCAACGGGGTTAACCCTGTACAGAAGTGCCTCAGCATCCTCTGCTGAAAACCCGCTGTCTGGAGGATTGGGATATTGTGCATTTGTATTTGTCATGTTATTTCTGACCAAGTATCATCTGGGGTCACTAAATTCAGTCTCTCTCTGTCTCCCCTTAGCTGAAGCTTGAAGATCGCTCTGTGGTCCCTCGAGATGTGGTCAGACATATGAGCTCCAGCGTAAGTGCTTTTTTCTTTGTCCTGTTTTGATTGTGATACTGCTGCATAGATTTCCGAGGCTTGCCAAATTGCCTGAATGGAACTGAATAGGAATGCTTTGAGCATGTTCTATTTTTAGTGTTTGATAGACCTAGCTGCATGCTTTGAAAATGAAATGCTGATAAGGCTGCCTCTCTGCTGTTGCATATCTGCAAAGGGCTCCTGAGCAAGCAAGCCTGATAATGCCAAGTAATGAGACAAGCTCGTTTATCCTGCCATCCTTTAAGTTTTAAGTCAGTCCATGCTGGGATGAGGAGCATGGATCACTCCTGGACCTGACAGGGAGGCTGAAGCAGAGGCAGATCACATCATCACTGCTTTGCTTGCCTTTTGGTGTGCTGCGGTAGAGAATTTGGAGGCAATGTTTTCAGGAAGACCTCTCAACCTGCAGTGAGCACCATCCTGCCCAGCATCTCTCAGATAGACCTCAAATCCCAACACTGCTAAAGCATCTGGCACAGACTGACAGAAAGCAAGCAGCCTGTAATCCTTACCTGTTCTCTTTCTGCACACTGTTTTAAGTCCTACTCGTTCTGTTTAGCTGTGCTTAGCGGAGATGTGTGGATTTGGTTTTTGTGTTCAGTCTGGATCATCAGCCGAGTTGTGGTCTCTTGAGGGGCTTTGCTAGGCTGGCAGTTTCTTACTGTAGTTCACATCTAACCTGTAACCCCGAGCCATATGGCTTGCCATGTGCCTGCATCTTCTCTTGCCTTGCTTCCAGCGACGTGGCTACCAAGGCTGTGATGAAGCAGGCAGCTGGCCACTCGCTGCTGCAGTTGCACCACATGGTGCCCAGCCTGGTGCAGGGATGGGGAAGGCCATTCTCTGAGCTGGCTGTTTTGGGGTTTTAAATAAAGCCCTTTTTTTTGTCAATTAGAAAGTAAATCCACCCCTTTTTTACCACCGAATGTTCTGAAGAGAAGGGAGGAGAAACTTGAAGGGTAATTTGAAAAATGCTGAAACAAAGCATTTCCTTAAGAAATTGCATTGGTTTTGAAATGGAAATTCGGAGTCAACGGATGTTATTAAAGCTGCAGCTTGATGAAAGCATTTCAGTCCCCAATAATGAAAGCAAATTGAAACATCAGCTCTGCACACCACTGTACCTGGCACAGCTGGACTCTGTAGTGTACCCTCATCACGCAGAGGGATGCTCTGAGTCCTACCTCTCAACTCTCTGTTCTCCAATGCTGCTTACAGACATTTTAAGCTTTCAGGACAGCAAATTGTTCTCCTCTTGGCAAACATGGATGTGCTGCTTTTGTTTGCAATTTCCATACTCATCTGAGCAGAACTTGGCTTCTGTGGCTTGCTGCACGTGTATCAGCAGATAAATTACCCAGCAGTTGTTTTGCACGCTCCTTTATTGTCTGTTTGCATGTTTAAACACTGGCTTTTGCTTGGCCATTTGTACTGGTGGCTGACAACTTCGTTTTCTTTAATTGAAAGGGTATAACTCAAACTATTCCCTGTATTCAAAAGCATGGCAAGCCTGAAGATGACTTATATTTCACCTTCCCCTCAAGCACGTTTTAAATGTCAGTGGTAAATGAAACAAACCCCTTCTATCCCAAAGAAAGCCTTTGCTGTTAAGCAGAATAGAAATAGAAAATAGAAGATCTGCAGGTGTCAGCCTGCCAAGTGCAGGATGTGGGATGGCTGCCCTGCACCAGTTGGCCTGGCAAATGCACAGGGTGGAACTTATTCTGTATTCACCACACGCTCTTAGGGCTTGTTTTTAACCTTGAGCGGGAAGGACTCAATCCTCTGTTCCTCAAGAGAAGAGCTGACTCAAATTCATGTGCTTTGTATCGAGCACTGAGTGTGGGGAAAGGCTGCTTCAGGGGGAATGCAGAAAATGAGATCATTCCCTCTGGATGTGGTTGGGCCTCTGAGTCTAATCCAGCTGGATGAGAAGTGCTGGAGGTGGCAGAGTTCATTTTTCCAGGTGATAGGCTCCTCTGGGAAAAGAGTGTATATAGGTGTCTGTAATCTGGATTGTGCTGCTTCAGAGGGTGCCGGGCTATGCTGGCCCTTTTAAATGAAGTAATAAGAGGTTGTTATAAAAACCTCCTTATTCGCAAAGAGAGTGATGAAGGAAAGAGTAGAATGATGGGAAGTAGAAGATGCAGGAGTGAAGCCTGTTCTTGCTAAGCTGCTGTTCTTTCAGGTTGGAGTTTGCTGCTCTGCCTTAAAGCCTTGTCTCTAATGAGGAAGGCAGAGTTTTCTCCATTCACTGCCTAAATATTCAGTATCTCCGGTGTGGTGCATGCTGTCAGGGAACCAGAAGCAGCAGGAAGGAAGTACAGGAAGTGCACTTGAGCCTGGTTTAAGTGGGACTTGAACCCATCAACTCTTCTTCAGATGAGTCCCCTCCCTTTTCCAGTTCTGCTGTTGGGGTTGATGGACATGGAGTTTTTTGGACCAGAACTGCGAAATGTCAGCTTATTCCTCCCTTTAATGGGAGCATCTGATGAACAGGCTGGGCCAGTTGTGCTGGAACAGGCTGGTGGGGAGCCTGCCCTGGGAGACAGGAGACACGGTGGTGACTTCTTGCTCTGGGACTGCATTGCTGAGCTGCTGTAATGGGAATGATTCAGCAGAAGCCCTCGGCTGCAGATCTGCCTCCCCTGTCGCAGGCTGGTGCTTCATGTGACAGGGAAGTAAATAAACTCCCCATAAACACAGGTTCAGTGGCAGGTGAGGGAGAGCTGTGACTCAACAGCTCCCAGCATTGATCTCTGCTTTCCTAACCACAGCCAGGGCTCTCTGCTCACTCAAGTGCCCTTCAAAGATGAAACAAGATGAACTAAACCCATGGCTAATAGCACCCGACTGTGTTAGATGGGAGGCTGGCTTGTAGGGTGGTGCAGGCACCTTCTCCATCTGGAAGCTGTCTCTAAAGTATGTGCAGAGGGTGCCAGTGTCACCCCAGTCCTGGGTTTATCACTTTCAGCATCAATAAAAGAGGGGGTTTAGGCCCAGAGACAAGATGATGCACGGGAACCTCAGGTGTTGGATTGCTTCATGTTTCAAAGCTGCTGTCATGCTGGCTCCTGATAAAGGCAAAAAGAACTCTGAAGTGCTCAGCATGGAGCAAGGAATTTTGTTGCTTGAGGGTTGGTTTTTTTTGGTTCTGACTATTAAGGAACCTAAACCACAGGGCCTGAACTGCAGGGCATGGGTAGAGGATGGACTGGGCATGCCTGATTTACCTTCATGTGCAGGGAAAGCAGGGTGGTGGCCGTGCTGCAGCCTGCAGGAGCTGTGGGCTGGTGGAGCAGGTGCCACCTCTGAGCTGGCCTGGCTCATCCTGCAGCTCCAATCCTGCTGGCAGTGGTTGTTGTGGATCTGGGGGAGTTCTGGCAGCTCCTTTTCAGGTGAGAGATACAGAGCAGCTCTGCTGGGCTCTACCCTGGCAGCCTGTGCAGGCTGCGAGCTGCTGTCTGCCATGGCGGAGCTCCCATCGCTTCCCAGCCTTTCTAGAAAGAAATGGGAATGATAGGTGGACCAGATGGAGGGAATGAGCCCAAGTGCTTCAGGCTCTGCCAGCCCTCCTGGCCGTGCTGGCACAGCTTTGCATGGGCAACGCATGGGGCAGGACCCACTCCTTGTCATCACTGCCTCAGGAGCCAGGAGGCTGCAGGGCACAGCTTTAATGGGATGTGAGGAGGGAAGACTTGCAACAGGCAGGTGGAAAGCCAGCCAGCCAAATGGGCTGAGCAATCTGTCCAGGATTTATCCTGGGCTGCGGGTGTCTTTGCTCTTAACTACCAGTTCCCCAGACGGGGCTGGATGTGTTGAGCACCAGCAAGCTCCTGAAGTCCCAAAAGGGCTGCCTTGGGGCTCAGAGTGAAAGCCTTGAATAAATAGTTAATGTAATCAAAGGAGCAGCATGTTTACAAGTGGGACTGAGCAAACAAATCCGCTTCTCACAGGGTTTAAGCCCTTCAAGTGTTTTGCTCAAGTCCTCTTGGAGCAGAGACCTTGATGCTTGAGATAAGGACAGCTTCAGGAGTTCTGATACCAGGATGTTTGTCACGCTGGCCCTCAGACAGCTTTTATAATGGGCTTGTAGTCGTTAATAAATCCCTAGCAGTTGTGCCAAGAGGCCAGGGCAGCTGCTGCTCTGACAGTGTTTGGGTTAGCAGTCCTTCCTTGCAGGCCTCCACCATATGTGTGAGCAACATGCACATTGTGTGCTCCCTGCCAAACCACCTCCAGAAGGCTCTTGACAGCACGCAGCAGTTTCCTGGGGGCAAAAAAAGGTTAAAACTTTGCTAAGAAATGAGGGAGATAATGACAACCACGTCCTGACTGGAGCAACTGTGAATGATCTGCCTTGAAACCTCACTAGAGGTGCCAGGTTTGTAGTAGTTATTTTTTCAGCATGGCAGCACGTGAAGACCATTTCTCATGTCCTCCAAAACTGAGCTCAGCATGAAAAAGTCACGGCTTTAAAGGATTCATAGAATCCCAGCCTGCTTTGTGTCAGAAGGGACCTTAAAGCTCCTCCAGCTCCAACCCCTGCCACGGGCAGGGACACCTTCCACTAGAGCAGCTTGCTCCGAGCCCCTGTGTCCAACCTGGCCTTGAACACTGCCAGGAATGCGGCAGCCACAGCTTCTCTGGGCACCCTGTGCCAGCGCCTCAGCACCCTCACAGGGAAGAGCTGCTGCCTAAGAGCTCAGCTCAGTCTCCCCTCTGGCAGGTTCAAGCCATTCCCCTTGGCCTGTCCCTACAGGCCCTTGTCCAAAGCCCCTCTCCAGGTTTCCTGCAGCCCCAGAGCAGCTGTAAGGCTGCTCTAAGGTCTCCCCAGAGCCCTCTTTTTTGCTCTGGAGTTGATGATCTACCTCTGCCTTTACCGTCTCAGGGCAGTACCTGCAGCAAGGTCCTGTGGAGTTGCAGAGGTCTGCTCCCTTGCACAGACCAAGGAGCCAGGCAGTTTTTAAAGCAAGTTCCCATCACCTGACACTGTGTTCTTATTTGACCAGACGCAGCATTCTCTGGGCTGCTACTTTAGCAGCCGTATTAACTGGGAAGAAATTACAGGTATTTAAGTGATCTCACCTTCTGAGTTGCCTTAAGGTCCTCTGAAGTGCCCTTTCAGAATGAGGGCCTGAAGAGTAAGACTGAACAGGCTTGAAAGGCTACTTGCCTCTGCACTATGTGCATAGAGCACGTGTGTGTGTGTGTAAGACCTTCCCCCGGTGATAAACTCTTCCTGTCTTTTGCCTTTTCAGGACAGCCAGTGTGGAACTGTAATTGATGTCAACATAGAGTGTGCTGTGAAGTTGGTAGGAACCAACTGCATCCTCTACCCTGTCAACAGTAAAGATCTGCAACATATCTGGGTGAGAACACAGCCCAAATCCACGTGGGAGCCAGGGCTTGGTGGTTTGGAGGGATGCTGCTGTATTCCAAGTAACACACGCAAGGGAAGAATCCATATTGTGCAGAAAGCATCTGCAGCTTGGTTTTATTTTAAACTTACCACAAGCACCCTCCCTGGAAGAAGATGATGCAGCATCACCTCATCTCCCCATCTGTTCTGTGTTTCTGATCACATTGCTGAGGCCAAATTGACTTGAAGGGCAAGGCTGACATTCAGTTGTGTGAGAACTGAGATGGGCTGGTGTGCCAACCTGATTGGGGCAGCCTCATGGCAGTGGCACAGAGCTTTTGAGCTGTTGGTACTGTTTAAACAGGCTAATAAAATGCTGAAAGGAGTTGAGCATCTTTCTGTTGAGCTGGAACAGTCTGAACCAGATCTGGTTCTCCCCTTGAGTGGGTGGATGGTTTCCAGAGACCAGGCAGGATTTCATCATTCTTTTTCCTGTGAGATAAAGGTAATTTGGGAGCGAAGAGCTGGAGTGTCGCAGCCTTTCTCAGGACATAGCCTATGGAAAGGCAGTGGGATACAAGCTTGTCCGAGATGGAAAGCTAGTCTCAGTGATAACAATTGCTAATATTAACTGAAGGCAAGTGTTAGTACGCCTCTACCTTGCAGAGCACCTCCTAAACTGAACAGGACACTTAAAATGTGAGGGGAAAAATATCCCGGAGAGAGCCTGAGCTTTTGAACTGGAGAATCCAGGCTCTGTGCTGACTGTGAAACAAACTTTGATGCACCTTAATTCCAGTTTATAGGAAGATCTGCAATTTCTGTGAGGAGTTCCTTTGAAATTGCTCTCTAGTCTGCATGGTGTAAGGACTTATGGCTCAAAGTACAAGGGTGAATATGTATAAGGTTTTGTTTCCTGTTTTCTTTGTAGCCTTTCATGTATGGTGACTACATAGCCTATGACTGCTGGCTGGGCAAGGTCTATGATTTGAAGAACCAGGTCATCCTCAAGCTTTCCAATGGAGCCAGGTACTTCTTGCTGTTGAAGACTGTCCCTCTGTGGCTTTCACAATGCTGATCTGTTTTAGGAGAACCAGAAACAGACTTCATTCCCATACTGATGAGTTATCTGCCTGCTTTATCTTCAGATGTAGAGTAAGAGTACATCTGTCTCTGAAAACATTAAGGTTCATTGGTCACCCTCTGGAAAAGCTGTTGCCTGGAAGGTGACAGTTTTCTTCAGTCCCAGCACATCAGTGCTTCAGAACTCAAGCACGTTGGTCCTTAAACTGCACTTCTGTTCTGGAAAATAGCTGTTTAATATGGGCTGCTGTTCCAGACCTGTTCTCAGTAGGAGAGGAAAACTCCACTGAGAGGATTGTTACCTTAAGAAAGGTCTGTGAAAGTGTAGGAAGTTGGAGGCTGGTGGGTTTTATGAAACCAGGATTGAACAGCTTTGCTTGTTCACTGTTGTTTGCAATTGTAGTAGGAATGGTTTTTTAATGAAGACCTAATCCAAAGTTATCTCTAGAGAGAGATTTAACCAGAGGTATTGAAAATGTCTGGTTACTTTCTGCAGAGCCAGCAGAAGGATCTGAATTCTGTTCCTTCTGCATGTTGGACAGTTACCTGGGAGCTAAACCCCTCTGAGTTCACTGCATTCACTGGCACTGAAGCCTGTTTTGTCCAACAAACTTTACTGATGCAAGGGAGGGCCAGGAGGCTTATAGGCCTGGAAGCTGGGAAATAGCCCATCTGTCTTGTAAATGGAGTGTTGATGTTTAAAACCTCCAAACCCACAATCCTGCAGGCAGCTCTGAGCCTTTCTAAGAGAAGCAATGTGAGAGCTATAACAGATGACTGGTGGATGTGTCTGATTTTGATTGTTTCAGCGTTTGTTTCAGGCTGGGAGTCTCTTATGCATATGCTAAACTGGGAGTGAAAAATAGCTCCACTTCTTTATCTGTATCTCCTGCAGTTACTGCTGCAGCTTAAAACCTTCTTGCTGTCTGTTACCGGCTCATACATAGCTATGTGAAATGAGGTAACTGTTTCCAAAATCTCTTCCTAATGAATCATTTGAAATCCCATCAGAACTAACTCTGGAAGTGAAGCTGTTGCTGAAGCAAGATACCCCAATTGCCTTGAGGTTCCAGCATCAGTGTGAATAACAAATGGGAGCTTTAAACCAGATATGTTTAAGATTCCTTGAATTTATTATTACTTAATGATTTTACTTCTTTTTACATGCTGAATGGAACCTTTAGGTACCAAGCAGGGCTTTTAGAGCTTGTCTGTAACCAGCTTTGCTCTGGACCATAAAGGCTCAGTGATACACTGCAGGGTGTATGGACAGACCCACTCAGGCAGTGTCAGTTGGTTTGGTGGTGTTTGCTTTTGAGGTGTTTGGCTCTGGAAGCGTGACTGTGTCTCTTGTCTGTTTTCCAGGTGTTCTATGAGCACAGAAGATGGAGCCAAGCTGTATGATGTCTGTCCTCATGTCAGTGACTCGGTGAGCTTCTGCTTCTCCTGAGAGTCTTTTTGATAACCTTCATCTTTTTGTGCAGGAGGGAGGGAGAAGGCAAAAGTATAGCCATTTATTAATCCTAAAATTAAACGATGCATCACAGCTGAAAAGCACTTCACTAGCTCTTCACTTGAAGTGTAACAGAATGTAGCTTAAAGGTGATGTTAGTAATGAGCAGGTTTTGTGGAGGTATTACAATTCACAAATCCAACTGCTTCCTTTGCAAACAACTTGCATAACACGTAGTCAGATGGCTGATGTCAAGGCAGTTCACTGCTCATTAGATCTGTACATGCTTGAAAAGGCTCTAATGCTTTCAGAATTGTTCCCCTTCTGGAAAAGGGCACGTTGAAAAGGTGTTGTGCTAGAAGCACCTTTCCACACCACATAAAGCACTGTCTCTCTTGTTATTGTGGTCTCTCGTGTTCTCTGAATGGAGACCTGCCACCATACTGGCATTTTCCAAATCACGTGCTGGGGAAGGTTTTGCTAGCTTTTGGGCAGACCAGAATTCCCTGTGTGGTGATGGGATCTAACCTCTCTTACCTTTAAAGGGTGACAGCTTGCTTGTTCTTCCAGTGCCATCAGTATGGCCTTGCTGTATTCCTGCAGTGATACTGGGAGTTGACTGAGAATGGTGTTAAATTCTTGGGAGCTAGCAATGCAGTCAGCCCCTATCCATCCCAGCCTTCGAATCCAAGACAGCACTTCTGCCAAAATCTGATGCCTGTTTCTTGAAGAGTAAATGGAGTATCAGTTTAATAGGATGTGCTGCTGCTGTTTTCTTGTTCTGTACAGAAAAGGAGTGGTCTGCTTCTGGATATTCTCCAGTATCTTCCTCTCAGCTGCTTTGGGTTGTATGATTCCAGTATGTTTGCTGCTTGTAGTAGCACCCGCTTTCTGGGTACCCAATTTTGAGCCCTTGTTTTGAGTCAGGCTGTGTTTGAATCCTACGTAGCCCTCTGGAGACCTGGGGTTTCATCTGAAACAGGAGTTGTCTCCAGTGTTACTCTCGTTCCCCTTCTTGAAACTTACCTGACTTGGATCTTGTCACACTGCTCTTACCCTTCCTGATAAATTACAAGACTTGATACAGGTTTGTGTGCTCAGGATTTTATCTACCCTACAGTGCTCTGTCCACCTCCACACTCTGAGTCTGAAGTCACTCTAAATATCAGAGGGAAAGGGCTCTAGGAGAGCAGTTGTGTTTGTCCTCGTTTGCTTTCAAAGAACTATCATATTAACTAACCAACCCAAGACAAATAATACTTAACAATGAATTTGAGGAGGAGAGGAGTGAAGGCAGGTATCCTCTGGCTCTGAAAGCTATAGGTGCTTGAATCAGGGCATGGAAAAGAGATAGTGCCCTTGCCCAGGGCTCAACCCACCTTGGCTACCTTGAACTGAGAGCCTTTGTGTGGAAATACACATCTTTTGTTTCTTGCAAGTTCCTTTGCTTCTCCCCGCCTTGAGTCATAGTCCTGTTCAGATGTGTGACAGAGCAGGTTGCTATAGGAACTGCTATAGGAGAGCTATGAGCTTTAGGAGATGGGCAACTTGCAGACTTATGGTTAATCTTACTGATCACAAATGAGACTCAAGCAATGCTAGAATCGTAAATCTTACAGTCCTTCATGCTGGTTTTTCCACCTCCTTTCCCCCCACAGGGTCTCTTCTTTGATGATTCATATGGCTTCTATCCTGGGCAAGTCCTCATTGGGCCTTCTAAAGTCTTCTCCAGCGTGCAGTGGCTGTCGGGTGTGAAGCCTGTTCTGAGCACAAAGAGCAAGTTCAGAGTGGTGGTGGAAGAGGTAAGGGCTGAGCAGCAGACATAGAACCACCTGCACAGGCCTTGCCTGGGGCTTTGGAGCACAGTTAGCTTGCCATGGGCACCTTCCACAAGCACATGCACTGTGGCTGTGTTCTCCTGAGGTGACAAATTCCTCACTGTGGATTGACAGGACTGTTGAGCATGGTTTGGCTTTGCCTCCCTGACAGCACCCTGCAAGGTGATCATGTGCCAATACACTTAGAAGCTGATCATTAGGGCAGTAGAAACACCTCTTCTATTGGAACTCAAGGTTGCATACTATCCAGAAAGGGAGGAATGTTGCTGACTCCAAGAGGGAGCAGCTCCAAGTCCATTAGCATATCTCTGTGACATTGGGCTGCTGATTTGTATGTATATAGCTTCCTTCCCAAGCCATGGGTCATCTTTCTTGGAGTTAAGAACTCTAGAAACTCTTGGTGTTGCCAAGAGCCAGGCTATGGGAGCACACACAGGTTTGCTGCTTTCCTGGCTGCAAGGATGCAGATCCTAGACACTGGTCAAGGAAAGCCTTTGGGAAATTGAGTTGCCTTTTCTCTCTTTACATTGTAGGTACAGGTGGTGGAACTAAAGGTTACCTGGATCACTAAAAGTTTCTGTCCTGGAGGTACTGACAGTGTGAGCCCTCCTCCCTCAGTAATCAGCCAAGAGAAGCTGTCCAGGTGAGAGAACCCTTTTCACTCCCAGCACCCAGTGCCTGTACAGACTGTGGGTGACTTGCCTGCTAACTGATCAGACACAGTGCTGCTCTTCCTTGATCCATGTCTGCATATTCCAGAGCTTCAAGATGTCAGAGAATAGCTTCCAAATCAGTTTAGCAGATGCTTGAGTTACCAACACAAGGGCTAGCATCTCAAGTACTCTCCAGCTGACAAGTGAATAGAGGAAAGGAGTGTTTGGCAACAGGTCACTTCTTCCCTCATCCTTCCCCTTGTCTGGAGTAGGGGCGTCTGTTCTCTGTATGTGTGTAGTAGGCAGCTGAGGTGTCCTCTCCAGAGCCAGCACTGGTGCTGAGGGAGCAGCTGGTGCCCTCTGCAGGCCGCAGCTGCAAAACTGGGCTGGATGCAACTCAGCAGGGAAAGTCAGATGAGTAACAGCTCAATGCAGTGGGGGTTCCTGCCTGGGGTTCATAAGCTGGAGCAGAGCAGCTGTCAGATGACAGCAAAAAAAACCCAATGCCCACTTCAAATGTCTCTTGGCAGCATCTCTGGGAAGGGGAGCTGGAGGGAAAGAAGTCACTGGTATCCCACCCAGTCCCTGGTGAGGTCCCCACTTTCCCTTTAGAGCTGTGTGCCTAGGAATGATCTGTTGTGGTGTTCAGCTCCTGCCACCCCAGAAGAAGAGCCGTTGGCATGAGTCTTGCTGGGCACTGCTAGGTTCTGCTGCTGCTTTTGCACTTTGCTCATGGCTGTCCTCCTGTCCCACCAGGGTAAAGCGGCTGGGGTGCTTTGACCATGCCCAAAGGCAGCTTGGAGAAAGGTGCCTCTATGTGTTCCCAGACAAAGTGGAACCTGCTAAAATCACCTGTGAATGTCCCGAAAGGAACTGTGTCCTGGGTGAAGGGTCAGTTGCCAAAAAGGTGAGTTGAGGGCTCGAGGGAGTCCTTATCTTCTCGTAGTATTTCTGGTTGCTTTGGCTTTTAGAGCAGAAACCTTCCGCACTGTCATGCAGCCTGAAATGTGACTCCTGAAGTGGTGGCTGTAAAGAGTAATGGCTCCTTCTTGCCAGCAGCCAAGTCACCTTGTGCAGCAGCCTGACTTCACTGGGTGAAGCATGCAGCTAATGCCGTGAGAGAACACGAACAGGACCTTGAACACACTCAGCACCTCGCAGGGGTCGAGCTGTGTCAGAGCTGGTGTGCTCTGACAGCCAGGGCCATTAGACACACGCTGTTTTCATTAGCATGGCCTCAGGTTTCTCATGGAGCTGTGCTGTTCAGTTAAATCCTTGCTGCAGTGACACAAGGCAGAAGTCTTTGCATCCTAGGCCAAGTGAGTCACGCTACAGCTTCTGCATGCTGGCAGCAGAGCAGCGGTGTTCCTAGAATAACAGGATATCATCAGTGGGGATGGTGACCTCCCTGCATAGCTCTGTCTGCTACATAGATTAACTTGTGACCTTCCATAACAAAAACTTCAGAAAAAGCTTAAAATAGCCTGCAGGAGCAAAGCTCACTGCCCTTGGACTAGCCCAGTGCTGCTGTCTTTGGTTTGCGGGACGCTCTGGGGCCCGTGAACTGTGCAGAGGCCTGTGGGGTGCTGTGTTCCTCTGTGTGCAAAGCTGGCTGGCAGCTTGTGGGGTGCCCAGGTGTTGTCTGACTCAGCTCTGCTTTCTGTAGGTGAGGCGGCTGCTGAAGAAGCAGATAGTGAAGATCATGTCCTGCTCCCCAGAGTCTCAGGGTACCAGTGAGTCCCCTGACAAAGAGGCTGCTGCAGCTGATGACCAAAAGTCAGAAGAGCTTAAGCCTGAATCCAAGTGTGAGCTGGATGACTCTCCTACCAGTGCACCGAGTCCTGAGGAGAGCAAGGAGGAGCAGCCAGAGGAAACAGGGAAGGAGAAAGAGGGAGCAGCAGCACGACAGCAGCCTCCCTTTCTGCTGAAAGACGAAGGGTTGTCCGACTACCGGCTTCAGTCCATGGAGCAGGATGCTGATGATGAAGCAGCTGATGACACTGATGACACGAGCTCTGTCACCTCTTCTGCTAGCTCCACGGCCTCATCCCAGAGTGGCAGCGGCACTGGGCGCAAGAAGAGCATCCCTCTTTCCATCAAAAACTTGAAGCGGAAGCACAAGAAGAAGAAGACAAAAGTCTCCCGGGAGTTTAAGCCAGGGGACAGGTGAGTTTGGCTTCCAAAGCCTGGTAGACTTGCCAGAAATCTCCCTTACCAAGGTTCCCAGATATAAACCACCTCCTCAGCTTGAGTGGAAGGTGATGACGTGCCTCACGTTAGAATACCCTTAGTAGTAGCCAACAGTGATTCTCCTGTGATGACTGCAGTGGCCTGTGTGGAATCAGCTTGGTCCCAGTCCAGCTGCTGATGAAACTGGGGCCACATGACATGACACTGATGCTGTTTTATTTCAGCTATGTCCCAGGGCATTGGCAGAATGTCTATGCTGCATTAGACTCTAATGCAGGGAAAGAGACGGGTGAATAAAGATCACAAAGCTTAAACATGACATGAATTGGTTACCCCATTGGCAGCTTCTGCAGAGAGGCTGAGGACAGGTCATGCTTGCAGGAGTGGACAGTTTCTCCTCCAAGAGCTGTCTCCAGGTGAGCAGGGAGCTGTGTTGGCAGGGGTTCACACTGCAGTGGTCTCTATTAGCTTTACCCTGCTCTGGAGAGAATGGGCAACTTTTGCCAGCAGTATACTTTATATTGGGTTTTTAATGGACAAAGTGCACTCCTTGAAAGCCTTGGAGGGATTGATTTCATAGCCTGGGGGAGGAGGGAGCATTGCCTGTGTCTGCCTGTTTCTAGATAAAACTGGATCTCAGCAGCTTTTCCCTTTTACCTCATTTGAGAATGTTTAAACTCTTCATGGGATGCAGTCTGGCAATTGGCTTCCTCGGGCTACTTAGTTGTATACAGATCCTGCACCAGAAATGAGCTAGTGTGAGATACGTGAGAATCCGGGCAGAAAAGTGGCAGGATCAGGATTCAAGGGACCCAATAGTTTGAGAATGCCATGAACTTCAGTCACGTTTTAGTTAGGTGTTTTAGCTTTGCCTGCATGTCAGGAGAGCTGCTCCTTTAGTCCTTGTGGGGTTTGGAGAACCTGGATTTGAAGGTCACAAGTAGTATTCAAGTGACAGAGCAGGAGTGTGTGATGGAGATCATGGGAACTGATTCTGGCTTCACTTTTCACTTCTCACCCCTTTGCTGGGGCCTCCGTTTCACTAAAGGCGCTGTAAGGAGAGCATAGTAGCTGGTGGACCTGGCAGCTTTCTGCACCATACAGGCACTGGGGAGAAATCCCTGTGACAACACAGATTCCTGGGCCTGATCTGGGCAACTCCAAGAAGGAAATGCAGAGGTCAGATGTCAGGGCCCTTTGCAGGGATGACCATGCTGCAGAGAATAAGGAACTAGAAGCTTTTTCAGCACAGAATGTGAGCCCCCAGCTGGTACTCTACAGGACACATGTGGCAGCTGGTCACAGCTCAGCAGGAGGGGTCTTTGCTGGTTGAACATCCAGCTGAAGCTGGTGCCCATCAGTAGATGCTGCCAAGCACTGCTGAGAAATGCAGGGTGGCTGGGCTGGCTGCAGTCAGTCACCACATCTGACCTGGCACCTCATGGGCATCTCTGCCTGCAGGAGCCAATGCAACGTGCGGCTTTCCCATCATTCAATGACCTGCTGCAGCTCTCCAGGCAGCTCATGGACCTCTGGTTGTTTTAGTGAGGATGTAACAGGGGGTTTTATTCATGTTAAATCATGATTGTCCTGTTTGTGAAGCTGCAGACAAGGCTGGAGCATTTCCTTCCAGCCTCTCCACTCTCCCATCCTCAGCTTCGCATAGTCCCACTTTCCCCAAGGAGCCATCTCTGGGCATGTCGCCCACCACATGTAACCTGTTGCAGACTTGTTCTCTGATACTCTGCTGTTGAGTGCTGATCCCACAAGGAACTTCATGTTATCTTCACTTCAAAGTATTTCTCTAACACTCCAGACCCTGCTTTGATGCTGTTGGGTCTTCCATGCATAAAAACAGGGCTGGGGAAAACAGTTATATTTGCCTGTTGGATCTTCTTGATGGATTGACTTGAAAACAGCACAAATGCAGCACTTTTGTTATGTCTGGAAGGCCTGGCCAGCAAAATAAAGACAAGGTTTAAACACTGCATGAGCTTCAGTTTGTTCTGTGCTGTAGGAAGGATGGAAATGGTGGAGGGCTCATTAGAAGAGGCGGTCCAGCTAAACTGCAGCTCTTCAACTTCTCAGCTTGCCTCTTCAGGCGGTTTAGTCAAGCTCTACAGCAGAGGACCAGCATGTGGTCCATTGTTGCATGTGTGGGCTTGATTTCTGAGCTGCAGACACACATGGATGTGTTTGAACAGCTGAGAAGGAGACTTTCCTCCTTTCAGACAAAATCCTTTTGCTTTACCCATAATCAATGTGATTTTTGTTTGGTGTTTTTTCTGGAAGGGCTAAGATGAATGCTGCTTTAGCTTTCCTTTCCACTCCCATGCTCCTTTTGCTTCAAAGATGACTCAGAGCTGTCAGGCAGAAGGTGCTTCAGTGGAGAAGTTCTTAAGGTTCAAAGTATTTGAAGCTCTTGTTGTGCCTCTGCCAGGGGTTAGAAAGTGGGTGCTGGTAGATGTTAATGTGCTCCACTAAGATTAAAAGTGAGCTCAGCATCAGCTCCCTGGAAGGGAAGAAGTCCTGTAATACAAGCTTGCAGCAATGTAACATCTGCAGGATGATGGAGAACCTGTCAGAACAAAGCCACTGGGAAGAGGTGGGTTTCTGACATCCCAACCTGCTGATGAGCGTACCTTTGTGTTGCTGAGATCTATCTTGATTCTTGAGGTCAGCAGCATCACTTTCTGGCTGTGATCATGCACATTCCCTCTGGTAACTCATCGCCTTTCCGTGTTCCCAGGGTTGCTGTGGAAGTGGTGACCACGATGACTTCGGCTGACGTGATGTGGCAGGATGGCACCGTGGAGACAAACATCCGCTCCAACGAGCTGATTCCCGTCCATCATCTGGACAACAACGAGTTCTGCCCTGGGGACTTTGTGGTGGACAAAAGAGGTATTGGGTGTCAAAGCAATCCTCTCCTTGGGGAGCAAACATGCTCTTAAATGCAGAATATTCTTCAGTCTTTATCTCCTAATGTACATTGCAGCCCTTTTTATGGTAGGCTTAGTAGTACTCACTGGAGGTAGGCGCAGGAGCCTAACAAGGGACAGTGATTCAGCCAACTTAATGTGAGTATCAGTAGAGAACTGTTATTTAACTACCATGATTTAAACTGTTGAACTGTGATAACAGGCGAGCTGTGGAAGGAATAAATGCTAAGGAGCAAAGCTGGGATTCTCAGTGTTTCTGTACAGTAGAGGTGGCCACCTTCTCCTTGAAAGCCCTGAGCTCTGTTGCAGAACAGGGGGAGAAAGTAACAGCTCACTTAAGGCTGCTTCCTCTGTATGGCTTGTTTGTCATGACACACACCCCACACCCCCATTGTTTTCAGGGAGGGGTTGTGGGATCCAGAGGCATCTTGCTTCCCCTTTCTTCACCAAACCAACTGATGACACTGGTGAGGGTCACAGTACAAGTTCAAGGACACTTACAGCTTTTGGCCATGAAATATGATGGCACACCATCTGTTTTCAGCTCTTTTTCTAGCAGGGATAGTCCCTCAGCAGTAGAGAGCACAAAGTGTTGTCAGATTGGACTCTGATAGTCTTTGTGTGATGCTGAAGAGGTACCAAAAGGCCCGTGGAGCTGCTGCGAGGGCTGGAGCAGCTCTGCTCTGGAGCCAGGCTGAGAGAGCTGGGCTGGGTCAGCCTGGAGAAAAGAAGGCTCCTGAAAGGGAGACCTGAGAGCAGCTCCAGTGCCTGAAGGGGCTGCAGGAAACCTGGAGAGGGGCTTGAACGTGCCAGAGGGGAGACTGAGCTGAGCTCTTAGGCAGAAGCTCTTCCCTGTGAGGGTGCTGAGGCGCTGGCCCAGGGTGCCCAGAGAAGCTGTGACTGCCCCATCCCTGGCAGTGTTCAAGGCCAGGTTGAACACAGGGGCTTGGAGCAAGCTGCTCTAGTGGAAGGTGTCCCTGCCCGTGGCAGGGGTTGGAACTGGGTGAGCTTTAAGGTCCCTTCTGACACAAACCAGTCTGGGATTCTGTGGTTGTATGATTTGAGAGCAGAGCACTAAGGGGACAGTGTGTTTTCTCTTGGTGATAAAGCTCAAAAGCAGATGTGTTCACCCAGTCCAATCTTATTTTAACATCACTCTGTGCCCCATTAAAGTGCAGCTCATTAGCTGAGTACAGTTGTGACTGTGCAGGAAGAAGTGTTTTTCCTCCTGCCATTCACAAATGGAAGGTTTCAGCCCAGAGAGCTTGGGAGCCGACAGCCTCAGCTGCTGTGCAGAGTCTCTGCTCTTCACTCACCTTGCCTGTTTTCTTCCCTACTCTTGTGACCCAAAGCTCAGAGCTCCCAGGACCCTGGCTTATATGGAGTCGTGCAATCTGGTGACCATATTGGCCGTACCTGTGTGGTGAAGTGGTTCAAGTTGAAATCCAGTGGAGATGATGTGGAGGTAAGTGCAGGAGCCAGTGCTTGTTGGAGCCAGCTAAGAGAAAAGCAGCCACAAAACACACAGGCTTCACACATAGACACATTTAAGCCTGGGAGTCAGCTCTGCAGTGGAGTTTGTCCTTGAGGATGGGAACAGCTATGTGCTTTTGGCCCTGTGAGGCTTAACTACGTATTTATAGATGCCTCCTAGGCAGTGAAGACCAAACAGAGTTTCTGTCCCATAATCAGCATCAGGCTGAAGGTTATTGCTGAAGTTATCAGGGACAGTTGATTTGTTAAGTTCACTATGAGAATTTTTCCTTCCCATGGCTTTGCTAGCTCATGGAAAGAGAATCAACCTATTGCCTGTTGTCCTGCTCGCTCTGCTGGGCACTATTGCCTATAGCAGCCTGATGCCTTTTTCTCAGGGCTTGTATGAACACTGTCTAGCAGAGTCCTGATAGACTCTGGTCTAGCTGGGAGATGAGGAGGATTCAAGCCACACAAATGGGGTGGGAGACCACGTTGTCAGAACTGAGCAGAGTCCTTTACATCTAGAAGTGGAACATGAGTCAGGCCTGGGATCGTGCTCCACTTCACCCATTTCTCATTAGCTGTAAGGCTCCTAGCTCTCTTCTTTCAGGAGAAATCAAAGGAAAGATGTTTCTTATTAATTGACAAGGCTTTTATCAGGCACTTTCCATTGCCTTGGATCATTTCAGAAGTGAACTCAAACCCTTCAGGCTCCAGCAAACTGCTTTGAGAAATCTGGGTGTTCAGAAGGGGATAAAATGCTGTGCTTGCATGTCTCATGATCATAGTGATGTAGAACCTGAAGTAAAGGTGAGGATGAGCAGATGACACAGAATATCTGCTTCCTTTCGCTGTTGTACCTTGACTGATGTGCTGCAGGATGAGGTGACAGGAAGGGACATCAGCAGCTCCTTGCAGGCTGTTGGACAGCTGGAAATTGCCCCCATATAACACAGTACTTCTAAGTGTTGCAGGCATGTTCTGCAGGGCAGTGCAGCATCCTGGGGCTGACATGTTCACGTTCTGTCTGTGCTGCAGCTGATTGGAGAGGAGGAGGATGTGAGTGTGTATGATATTGCTGACCACCCAGACTTCCGCTTCCGCACCACTGACATCGTGATCCGCATTGGCAACTCGGATGGAGCCACGGCTAAGGAGGATGAGGTGGGTTCTGGGCACAGTTACGTGACTACATTGTCAGCAGCTATTAGTGGAGACACTTGAGAGAGTCAGTCTTAGGGCGTCAGGCCCCGCAGGGGGTATCCTAAGCTCCTCAGCTTCCTCGCTTTGTATTGGTGCTCCCTGCTGTCGTGAGTAACACATCAGATCTCTAAGTCTAGAGGTGTAACCTTGAAATCCTTTGCTTTCTGGTGACAGAGTCTATAGCAGAGCAAACATAAAGTGGGGACAAGAAGCAAACATGCCTGAGTGGGTTTAGTAAGAGTCTTGCTTGAAGTTTCAGGATAATCTCTGTTATGAGGATATTCTGTGGGCTCCTGAGCAAGGGTGAAGGTGGATTTGTTATTAAACCAGTTTCATTTGGCAGCAGAAGACTGGGGTTGTGGTTTTCATCTGAGCTGTTATGTACATGTTAATTCTGTTGATCTCCTGGCAAGGAAGAGGGAACAATTTATATTGTAGAGAAATATAGGGAAAGCAGCGTCCTCGGTGTGCAGGGAAGACCTCCAGCTTTTGAGACTGCTGTCCTAAGTGAGAGTTAAAAGGTGCAGTGTGGCTCTTCCTGCAGCTCCAGTTTCAGCAGCATGAAGCACATCCCAGCTGCCCTACATAACCTCCTTCCAGTGCAAGGTGCTGCTTGCTGCGCACACCCCGTGCCAGCGGGGACTTCTCTGTTCTCTCCCTGCGGGGAGAAGCTGCTGGGAGCCCCTGGTGCTGGGATCCCACTAGAGGGCAGCCCCATTCCAGGGAAGGTCCTGTCGCCTTCCTGGCACAGCCCTGCAATGGCCCTGGGCCTGCTTAGAAACCAGATCTCCTGCCAGATGAGCCCTCCCGGTTCCTCCCCTCCTTGGGCAGTGAACACTTGGGAGAGCATTCCCCTTCTCTATGGCAGTGTTGTGGGATTTCTATGTGATTCTTTTCCCCCTTGGCATGGGAACCCAGGACTGCTGCTGCAGACTGCAAGCATTGCTCTAGGTGCTTATCCAGCTGGGAATATCTCTTTCTCAAACCTTCCTGCTCTGCACTTCTGGGGGAGGAAAGGGATTGACAAACTGCTTTTGTCTCCACAGCCTTCAGTCGGACAAGTGGCTCGTGTGGATGTCAGCAGTAAAGTGGAAGTGGTGTGGGCTGATAACTCCAAGACTATTATTCTGCCTCAGGTGAGGTCCTGTTCCAGCTTCTGATATCCCTGTAATTGTTGACTGAGTGATAAGTCTTGGGTTTAAATCCTGTGTGCAGAGAGATTCACTGAGTAAGGGAATCTTGCTCCATTTATTGCTGCCTTCCCCTGTCGTAGGATGACTTCTCAATTCTGTTAGCATAAGAAAATCCTTTGTCAGGAGGACTGGACAACTAGCTGGCCATCACTGCTCTTGACTATAGAGACCAGGAAGGTATGGGCAGGCTGCTGCACCCTTCACACACTGCCCTGCATATTCCCAGCTCTGAGCACAGCCCTGCTCCTGGCCTCCTGTTGCTCTGCACTTGGGGTTGCAGAGCTCAGGGATCATCAGTTCTGACCTGAGCCCAGGTTCCCTGCATTGCCCAACTAAGGCACTGCTGACAGATGATTGTTTGTTCTGTCTTGCTTGTGCAATAGCTCCATAGTGGTTTGTTTGGGGTGGGTTTCTTTTTGGCTAAAGAGGCTCCTCCAGAGGCTGGGCCAGAGCCACAAGTTCTCACCTCAGCTAACCTAGGGATCAGACCCGAATCTCTTCCCAGGGCAGGGAGGGAAAAGGGGTGAGTGCAAGCTTAAAAATAGATACAGCCACACTGCTAATCCATTTAGCCCCATTGATATGTCTTCTGCATTGTTCTAAGCTTTTCTGTCGTACTGTCTTGTAATCATCTTCACTGTTCCACGTAATTTCATCCCATGTCTTTTCTCCTTGTTGCCTCAAATGAAGGCAGACAGCTTAAAGCTAAGAGAAGACCTGCATCTGTAGGGCCCCATCTCTGTCACTGTGGCAGAGAACACCACTGCAGAGCTGCATTGGGGAGTAGAAAGTACTCGCTCCAGATTCCTTTGTAAAGCGAGCAGCTCTGCATTAATTACAGTAGAATAGTCAATGCCTGCACTATGGCAGTGGACTGGAGTGTCACAAAGCAGGCTGCTGTCTCCCTTCCCCCTGGTGTCACATGTGCTTGGATCACAGGCACAATCAGAGGGCTGATGTGTGTTCCACAAAGGGCTCTTCTCACCCTGCAGGGCTGGGGCTCTGCAGCAGCTCCTGCTGTGTCACGCCAGCCCCTTCCGTTCTGCTCGGCTGCGTAATGATGGGAGCTGGGGAATGTCAGGAGCGTGAGTTATCGGTTGGTGAAACCCACATTTATCAATGCCTGTCCGGGTGCCCCGGGAGGAGCTGGCCGGGAGCTTTCTCTCAGCTCTAAAAATAAAGATGGTATGAATGGCTAATTCCCTTTCTGCCTCAGATTTGGATTAGCTCTGAGGTTTGATGGCTCTTCCTGCCTGCAGTCACTTGTGTTGAACCTAGCTAACCTCTGCTGCCTGCCTGTCTCTGAGTGGCACAGAACAGTGCTGGTTCAGTTCAAGGCTGTGACAAGATGATTGAGTGTCCATGGGCTTTAGCCTCTGGGTCATATCTTGCAAGATTAAGAGGATTCTTGGGCCATCAGTCAAGTGTCAGAAGCTTGTGGATAAAATGTTCCATCCTCACGCAGCCCTATGAAGTTGTTCTTGTTCCCTGCCTCTGTTGGTGCTTGTAGCTGGAGTATGTCTATAAGGCTCTGCAGGGGGCCTCGTGAGAGACGTAGCATGTGCAAAGCTAGAAGAGGCGAGGCCAGATGGAGCATGGAAGGGTTCAGCTTCCAGCAGCAAAGGGGAAGAGAGCGTTTTATGTAAGAGCTTATTCAGCATCTTGGGTTAGACTTCATTGTCCCAGTTGAATTTTAAGCAGTAGTGACATACAACAGCCGAAGCAGCATAGCAGGGCTCTGATGGTGTGTAGTGTGTGCCACAGAAGAAAGCTGGTATGAGAATGTTTTCCTGCTTCCAGCATTGTTTCTGTGGAAGAACAGAGTGTGGAGGCAGCCAAACCAGGGCTCTGTGCCAGTACAGTTGCTGGTACAGAAGCAGGACCAGAAACGCTAACTCCACTCACAGTACATCTGCATGTGGAAATCCTGGGGCATCCAGGTAGCTGTTTGGTGCCTGTGTGCTCTCCCTAGCTGGATCCCAGCCACTGGAATGGCTGCAGCCCACCTGGAACTTGCCTTAGTTTTGCCCTTTGAAAAGTGGAGGGTGGGGTTCTGCTGATCCATAATCTATACCAGCCATTGAGCGTGTCATTTAGATCAACCACAGTCCACCCTGTAGAGATGGAAGGGGTTTAAACAGCCCAACCAATCCTAGATACAAGCTCCCTTTTCATGGGAAGAACTGACTTGCATGTAAAACCAACTTACCCCTCTGTGCTTGAGCCGAACTCTCTTGTAACTCTGCTCTCCTTTAGCACTTGTACAACATAGAATCAGAAATTGAGGAGTCAGACTATGACTCTGTTGACGGCAGCACCAGTGGAGCATCCTCAGAGTGGGAGGATGAAAGCGACAGCTGGGAGACAGACAATGGCCTCATGGAGGACGACCACCCAAAAATTGAGGAGTTAGAGCCTGAGGAGCCAGCGGCAGAGGAGGTGAAGAAAGTAGAGGAACAAGTCCAGGGAGCTGTGGCTATGGCTGTTGCAGATCTGGCTGCAGAAAAAGGCGTTAAGGAAAGAGCCCCCAAGAGCTTCCGCGAGCTAAAGGAGGCCATCAAGATCTTGGAGAGCCTGAAGAACATGACTGTGGAGCAGCTGCTGACTGTGTCTCCCACCTCCCCGACTGTGGAGCTGGAAAAACCCACTCGGGAGAAGAAGTTCTTGGATGATATTAAAAAGCTGCAGGAGAATCTAAAGAAAACCCTGGATAACGTGGCTATTGCAGAGGAGGAGAAGATGGAAGCTATGGTGGAAACAGAAAAGAAAGAAGAAAAAGCAGAGGCACAGACACCGGTGAGGTCCGAGTGGCCCAGTGAGACACCAGTGCTGTGCCAGCAGAGTGGAGGCAAGCCCGGAGTCACCTTCACCAGTGCCAAGGGAGAAGTCTTCTCTGTGTTGGAGTATGCTCCAGGTGAGTGTGTCGGGTCAGGCCGGTGTGGCAGACTCCATCCTTGTTGTCCTGCAGTGTTCCCTTCTCCAAAACCTTTGCTTCCAGGCCTTTTGGGTTGGCTATCCTCTCTTCTTCCCAGTCCTTTTCACAGCTCATTAACTAGGGAGGACAAATTAAGGCAACTTCTGTAGCACAATCTGTTCTGGGAGATAAGCCTGGCTTTTAGATAGCATCTCTAGGCACTACTGCAACATCTCAAGCCACAGGAGTGTGCTTCCCTTTTGCCCACATTGGTAAGTAACTTTGGAGGGCTGCAGAGAAGATCTGCTCTCCATTGCAAGTACTTTCTTGAGAGCTGCAGGCTCTGTTCAGGCTTAGTTGCAGGGATGAATTGGTTAAGAAGCAGAGCAGTAGCAACTTGTGCTGGGTGTCCTTGATGGGTGAGAGTCCTTGTTCACTTACGCCAATGTTAATCAGCCAAAAATACAGAGCAGCATCTGTTTGTGTGCAACAGTGGTGACAGCGGAGCCCAGGGTGCTCGGGAGCCAGCCTGCCAGGCCAGAGCTGACAAGAAAAGGTGGCCAAAGTGTTGAGGACCTGCAGGGTGCACAGGTAAAGGTGGGGAGCTGTGCTTAGGGTTTGCAGAGAAAGAGTCATTACCCCAGCTGTGGGACAGGGCTCCTGGCTGGGGCACAAGGACCGTCTTGTGTGGGACCATGAGAACAGGAGATGCAGGTTGTGGCTGCTGTGCAGTGTGGGAAAAATCAGATCATCTCCAGTCTGCCTCCTGGCTCAGCACCAAGGCAAGTTTGACTCTTTTCAGCCAGATGATACACTTACAGACTTGCCTTCACAAGGAACCCGTGGCAGTTCCCAAAGGCAGGTTCTAATCCTGTTCTCTTCCTTGCCCCACAGATACCCATGCCTTCAAGAAAATGGAGTTCCAGCCCCCAGAAGCAAAGAAGTTCTTTAGCACCGTGCGGAAGGAGATGGCTCTGCTGGCCACCTCCCTGCCTGATGGTATCATGGTGAAGACCTTTGAGGATCGAATGGCAAGTGCCTGCTCTCAAATGCCTGTGTGTTAGTGCTGGGCTCAGCATCTACATCACTTTCTTTCTGGAATTCTCTCTGGAATTCCCTGCTTAGCCTTAATCCTTTGCATTAGAGCTGCAGGAATGTGTGCAGCATGTGAAATACAGCTGTAATTACCGTAAAGGGCTGCTTGTGCATTCCTCAAGTCAGGGTGGGAAACAACCTGGAGCTGCTCATTGTAGGAAGCTTATTTCAGGTGCTTTGCCCCTGGGCCGCCTGTCCTGCTGAGCAGGAAAGGCAGGTGGGCAGCCATGAGGGGCTGGTGTAACCAGTGAGTAGCTTGGGGCTTCTGGCTGTTCCCAAAGCCCTGCTTCAGATCTCTTTGCACACTCTGGTCTCAGGCTGTAGAACAAGTCCACTTCTATGGGGAGAGGTGCCTTGAGAAGTGTTGTTTGAGCCGAGTTAATCACATCTCCTCTCTCCTTCTGTGTAAATACAGCCCTGCCAAGGTAAGAGGATGCTTCACTGGCTTCTGTTGCCTCTCTCCACAGGATCTCTTCTCAGCACTTATAAAAGGGCCCACACGCACGCCCTATGAAGACGGGCTCTTCCTCTTCGATATCCAGCTCCCCAACATCTACCCTGCTGTCCCTCCTCTCTTCCGCTACCTCTCCCAGTGCAGTGGGAGGCTGAATCCCAACCTGTACGACAATGGCAAAGTGTGTGTCAGCCTCCTGGGGACGTGGATAGGCAAGGTAATGCCTCCATCCACCCACCTGTGGGGAGCAGTGGCTGTGCCAGGAACAAGCCACATCTTACCAGGCCCAGAGTCCTGGGCTCAGGTGGTGCTTGAGCTCAGGGTGCTTTGGGCTCCGTTTTAGACGTCTGGAGCAGGTAACTGGTGTAGGTTGGCTTCTACAGGGACTGTATTTGGCTCCTGTCCATCCTCGATGAGAAGCCTGTAGTCAGACCAGCCAGGCTGTGTCACACTTGGACAGAGCAGAGATGCCAGCACCAGCATGGAGTGTTCTCCTGTGGTTTGGGTCCCTGTCTCCCACGCTATGAATGAATCATGTAGTGTGGCACAAAGTCCAGCTGGAGACTTGGAATAAACAGAGCCAGGGAGATGCTGTGTTGTGAACAGGCAGATCAGCAGGGCAGCTGGAAGTGGTGTGTAGGGTCACACTGTTCCATGCAGAACTGGCCTAATGGGGTGTAGTGCTGGCACAAAGTAGTGGAGAGATGGGTTGGTACAATGGGACACCAGCACCTTCCTGCTGTGAATGCAGAGAAACTGGGGCCTTGCTTCCTCTGACATTGCCACAGAGCAGGCTGCTGGTGCTTGAGCCCTCTAACACATTTGTATGTGTGTTTCAGGGGACAGAAAGATGTAGTGCTGGCACAAAGTAGTGGAGAGATGGGTTGGTACAATGGGACACCAGCACCTTCCTGCTGTGAATGCAGAGAAACTGAGGCCTTGCTTCCTCTGACATTGCCACAGAGCAGGCTGCTGGTGCTTGAGCCCTCTAACACGTTTGTATGTGTGTTTCAGGGGACAGAAAGATGGACCAGTAAATCCAGCCTCCTTCAAGTGCTCATCTCTATCCAAGGTAAGGTAAATGCTCCTCCAGAGCCTGTGGGACAGGGAAAGGGGGAGGGAGGATGCCAGGCTTATGGCGGGGGGGGCACCCAGTTGGGATCTGCCGCCCAGCTGGGTTAGTGCTGCCTGTTGCTCCCACCTTGCTGGACAAAGCAGTGTCCTTATCTCTCCAGTTCAGCAGTCGGAGCAGGTTCAGGCTTTCCTCGTGCCCCGAGTTTTGGCTGCATCCCAGGTCTCTGACAATGCTTTCCCTTCTTCTCACTGCATCAGCTAAAGCACAGAGCTGCTCAGCTGCTGGCTGTGAGCTGACAGAGGTGAAGCACCGTGTCCTCAGCCAGTTAGCAAAGTTAGTTGAGGTTGCTAAACTGGGCTTCATTTGCAGGTCTGTTTTTATCCCACTGAGTCACCTGCCCATCCTACACTGTACATGCTTTTGCACATGATGCTGGTGTTTATGCTCCTTCTATGTAGAGAATAATGAAGGGTGTGTCTAGACCAGCCCCAGAGCTTCCTGCCATAGGGCTTTGCTGTGTCTGGTTTGGGAACAGACAGACTAAATCAAATCTCTTCCTCAAGGCCACCTTTCTGTATGGGGAGCCCAGGCTTGTGACTTGAGAAACCTGTGACACAGAGCAAGACAGCTCCTGCTCCTCTGAAGTCTCACAGACCTGAGGGAGAACAACACGCGAGAAAAGCCTTTTCTCATTTCCAAAGCTGAGGATCCAGGTTTAGGCAATGAAAGACTCAATGTTTTACTGGAGCAACGTGGTATTAGTGAAAGAACCTGCTCTCTGCCTGTTCCTGCCTGGGCTGGGAGACACTTGTGGTCTCACCTCCAGCAGCTCTAATGCAGTTAGTGGCAGGCTGCCAGCAGCCTGGCAGTGTTAGTGCCATTGCTACACACATGTGATTGCATTAGACCAGCAGCAAGCAGGAGAAAACCTGGGACGGGTGACCTGTCCCACTAGTTCATGTTCCACACTGTGCTATCTGATGGGACTGTGCTGGGCAGGACAGGACGTGGCCAGCTCAAAGCCTCTTACTGAAGATTGGCCTTTGTTCTGATTAAGGAGGAAAAAACCTAAGGAAAATAGAAAGCTTTGGGTGTGTTTGTGGGTTTTTTTGGTGGGCGGGGAGGGAAAGGAGATGTGAAACTTTTCCCCTTCTACCCTTTTGACCTCCCGTGCTGTTGTGTGCCTCTGCATCACACTGGTAGAAGACTGTCCTTGCAAGCCAGGGGTCTTGAACGCCACTCTTGGTAGTATCCAAGATCCCTACTGCCCTAGCAGAAGGCCACAACCCATCCATGTGAGTGCTCCCCTTGTGATCCCTGCCCACTGCACCATCCAGCTTCCTGGTTTTCCGACCTGGCCTCTGCTACCCGCTTGAAGTCAAAGCACGGCTTCCAGCCTGGGGCTGGAAGTGATGCCTCGGCAGGGTGGTGCTGTGCCCCTTGAACCCCAGCCTCCTTGGCAGTCCCTTGGCTTGGGATTCAGTGAACTTCCCCTCCCCTTAACCCCTTGGTGCCCCCTTCTCTTGGCAGGCCTCATCCTGGTGAACGAGCCCTACTACAACGAGGCAGGCTTCGACAGTGACCGGGGCCTGCAGGAGGGCTACGAGAACAGTCGCTGCTACAACGAGATGACGCTGATCCGCGTGGTGCAGTCCATGATGCAGCTGCTCCGCCGGCCCGTGGAGGTCTTCGAGCACGAGATCCGGGAGCACTTCCGCTGCCACGGCTGGCGCCTGGTGTCCCGCATCGAGTCCTGGCTGGAGACCAACGAGCTGGTGGAGCGGAGCCACGAACAGGCCAACGGGGCGGATTCTGCCTCCCTTTGCTCGGCAAGCAGCGCCCCGGCCGAGAGCCCGGGGGACAATGCGGGATCGCAGGGGGAATACGGGAGCAGCTCGGAGCAGGGAGCGGCCGCTGAGCTTTCCGACTCGGCGCTGGACGGGAAGGAGGAGCTGGATGAGTCGGAGTTCACAGCCTCGATGCCCAACGCTGCTGATGCCCAGCAGTACTCGGACTCGGAGAGCGCAGCCCAAGCCAGGGGGGCAGACCTGGCCAGAGACCGAACGGACGAGGGGAAGGCTGCCCAGGACTCTGCCGTGCAGCCCAGCGTGAAACCAAAGAAAAGGAGGAAGAGCTACAGGAGTTTCCTTCCGGAAAAGAGCGGTTACCCTGACATTGGGTTCCCCCTCTTCCCTTTGTCCAAGGGGTTCATTAAAAGCATCCGTGGTGTCTTGCAGCAGTACCGGGCTGCCTTAGCAGGGGCCAATATCCCAGAGTGGACCGAGGACAAATAAACCATCAGGTTAGGGACAGGCAGGTGCAGGGGAGAAGGGAAAGCAGCAGAAAGGAAATAGGCAGATGCTGTCACCAGTAAACTGGCTTCTCCTTCCAGCTTTTCTTCCTCAGCTTGGTTTGTTCCAAAGAAGGTGGTAGGCCTGACTGCTCCTCCCAGGAAAGGTTGTCTAAGCATGAATAACTCTTTGCCCCAGCCCTTCTTCCTTTCCCCCCCCACCTCCCATGTACGTGTTCCTTTTGCAAGTTTGACCCTGCAATGGTAAGATTTGAGACCTGCACAGAAGCAGTCTTGCAGCCACATTCCCTTCTGCACTTTCATCTTGGGGCACCTTTCCACACAAGGACTCTTCCCACCCATCAGTTTGTTCTGGTGGGCTTCAAGCCAGGAGAAGTGATTGCTGTAGGATCTGGAAGTGAAGGGCAATGCCCTCCCGGTCTCTCGTTTTTCTCTGCGTTACCATGGGTTTTATGAAACCTGCCCCAGCTTTCCTGTTCTTAGACATGGGATTGCGTTTGCATTGAGGTTGTCTGCACCATACAGAGTCGCTCTGGTCTTAGTTCACAGATAGCTACGAGGTCGTTGCAGTCAGGACTTGGTAGGCAGAACCAGAGCTCTGAACTGGCACTTGTGCTGCCCTGCTAGTGCTGCAGGGTTTCCATCCAGTTCTGCAACTCCTCGTCAGCCTCCTTGAAGCAATTCTCGCCACCCCCGCTTCTTTTTGGCCAGGGTAAGGCAAACTTCCCTTTCCCCCAGCACGCATGCTGCCTGTCTTCTAGAAATACATGGGATTCAGGGTTCTGCCCTTGTGACTTGCTTCGGTAGCAGCATCCTTCATTCCCAGCCAATCCAGGCTGTCACACAGCACTAACCTACCCCTGGATCTCAGCCTCGCCTGGGCAGCAGCAGCGAGTGGTCCTGGGGCACGTTGTAGATCCCGAAGCTACTCTTGGTGGTGAATCTGGTGTGGCTGCTCCTCCATCAGCTGTGGATGGGTATTTTGGAGCTGTTGGAGCCAGGGCCCCCACGGGACAGGAGCTATGGTGTGGTGACGAGGTCCTGTCATAGCAGCAGCAGTTTGTGCCTGTTCTGTGCTGTCAGCAGCTGGGGCACTGTTATCAGTTCCTTCCCTTGCCAGGGTGGCCTGGGTCCGCTGTGGGCACAGCTCATCCTGTCCCTGATCTCCACGGTCCCTCTCGGGGGCACTCAGCCCCTGCTCCAGCAGGGAGAGCTGCTGACCCTGAGCACTTTGAAGCAGTGACTGTGCCGGAGTGCCCTGCTCAAGGCACCTTCCTGAAGCCTCTTTTCCTGTGCACACACCTTTACCTTCACTTCTGGAGCTGGGACATCGCTCTCCAGCACCACTGCATTGCCCAGCGTTCAGGCATTGGAGGAGCTCCCACCTGGCATCCCTGTGGAGCACAGCCTGTCAGGGAGAGGCTGCTGGACCTCCAGCAGTGCCAGGCTCCCCGGAGGAGTCGGGCTGAGCAGATGGCTCTGCCACAAGTGAGGATGGAGCCAAACCCTCCTTTGCTCTTGCTCACTGTGGCTCTGGTCCCTTCCCCTCGCCCAGGCCAGGCTCTGGCCTCTTCTCAGTTTGAAGCAGGGAGGCGCAGGTGCCTCTCAGCCCGTTTGCACGGTGCTTCCTGCTCCTTGAACCACCAGAGCCTGCACCCGCTGTCCCAGACCCCCTCCCGTGCCCCTCTGCCTGCTCTTCCCTGCTGCCCCCATGCTCCGGGCAGCACAAAGCCCTTGTGGTGTCCCCATCCTCTGCTGGGTCTCGGGAGCCGCATCCTGCCCTTGGTGCTCTGCAGGGAGCAGGGTTGGCTGCGGGCAGAGCCCTCGAGCAGCAGCCCTGCAGGTGGATGGGCTGAGCAGTGGGGCAGACCCTCACTGGGGTGCAGGGGGTGCTTTGGGGCACGGGCAGTGTGAGCCAAGCATTAACTCCTGGCCACGTTCTGGTGCTAACTGCATGAATCCCTTGAGCAAAGAGCAGGGGCATCTCCACCATGGACGGGGTCACTTGGGGCAGAGGGCTGGGAGGCTGCTTGTGCCCAGGGATGAAACCTCTGAAGAGACCAAATTGCTGTTGGTCCTCCACAGACACCGATTTCCTCTGTCCCCTGTGGCTGCCCTCATAGCCCCAGCGACCAGAGAGGGAGAAAACCCTTTTGGGATGAGGAGGGAGCAGCTCCAGGGCTCCCTGCTTTGCCCACCCTTTGCTCTCATCTCCCAGCGAAGGCCGTCCCCTTCGCCCAAGTAATCTCTTTGTTTCCTCTGACCTGAACCAAGAGCTTTGCACAGGCTCTCCCTGCACGGTGCATTGGCCGTGGGGTGCATTGGCCGTGGGGCAGGGGCCGGTGCCCCCCTGCACTGCCCCACGCGAGGCGTACCCAGAGGTTTACACGTTTTCTAAAGCTTTTGATAATGTGAAGCCGGGGGCAGGTGCTGGGGGCAGGGTGCTGGGCACAGCCGTGTATTTTGTGTATATGTAATATTTAAGGAGAACACTTTAAAAAGCTAAAACCTGGGGAAAAAAAAGAAAAACGAAAAAAACACCCCCCAAAAAAGCCAAAGCATGATGCTTATTGTCAGCCTTAACCCGGCTCCGGGCTCTGTGATCATGTACAATGAGAGCGGGCTGGAACTGCAGCGCGGGGCAGGGGGAAGGAGCCATTGCAAACCCCCTTTGTAGCCTTGGTTCTGTACAGTATTTAATGAAGACAACAGCCCCAGCCCTGCCCTTGAGGCCATGCTTAGAGGTGTCGTCCCCGTGCAGATGTGGGTGCTTGGTTGCTTACGGTATCTGTATAAAGTGCTGTGTGCCCATTCGGACTTTTTTTACCTGCAGAACTTGTTTTGTTTGGCTAACCCGGGTGTAATAAAGGAGGGAAGATGACTTGCCATTAAATCTGCCTCTGTGAGTACTTCTCAGCGCTGTCTCTTTCTTGCCCTCCCCACCCTGTGACGGGATCCCACTGGGATGAAGGTGATGGTGTGGTGAAGGTGATGGCATGGTGAAGGTGGTGTCCGGAGGGAGCCAGGTGGGTCTGGCAGCTCGGGCTGGCCCTGGGCCTCCAGCAGCTCCTGTCCCTCTGCTCTGGTGAGGCCGCACCTGCAGCACTGTGTGCAGTGCTGGTGTCCTCAGCATGAGGAGGATGTGGAGCTGTTGGAGCAAGCCCAGAGAGGCCACAAGGATGCTCAGAGGCTGGAGCAGCTCCTGTATGGAGACAGGGTGAGAACATTGGGGCTGTTCAGCCTGGAGAAGAGGAGCTGTGTGGAGAGCTTAGAGCAGCTTCCAGTGTCTGAAGGGGGCTACAAGGATGCTGGAGAGGGACTCTTCATCAGGGACTGGAGTGATAGGACAAGGGGTGATGGGTTCAAACAGGGGATTTTAGGTTAGATCTAAGGCAGAAGCTCTTCTCTGTGAAGGTGCTGAGGCGCTGGCACAGGGTGCCCAGAGAAGCTGTGGCTGCCCCATCCCTGGCAGTGTTCAAGGCCAGGTTGGACACAAGGGCTTGGAGCAAGCTGCTCCAGTGGAAGGTGTTGGGGTTGGAGCTGGAGGAGCTTTAAGGTCCCTTCCAACCCAGACCCCTCTGTTGGTTCTCTATGAGCCAGCCCCCTCACTCATGGAGCGTTGCGCTTTTCCATGCCCCAGCACACGGGGATGGGCCTGGGATGATGGAAACCCTTTGTCCCCCAGCCCGGCCCCGCTCCTCAGCTCCCAGGTGGGGGGGGAATGAGACCCAGTGCAGCCGCATCCGGGCTGGGGCTGAGCCCGAGCCCGAGCCCAGCCTCCCGCTGCTGCCTGCACCGAGAGCCTGGAGGGAGGTGGGAGAGAGCAGCAGCAGCAGCGTCGGTGCCCTGAGCCCTCGCCGGAGCCATTCAAACCCTGCTGTGGGCTCGGAGCAGGCGCTGCTGCCCGGAGCCAGGAGCTGCTGGGGCTGCTCTGGAGGCGAGCAAGGGATTCGTGCAGCAAAGCCTGGGCCGGGGAGGGCAGGGGCAGCGGCCAAGGGAGGCCCGAGGAGCCCGCACGGAGCCTTCCAGGTGCTGCAGACCCAATGGGCTCTGCCCTGGGCGCATCCCCCGCCCGGGGATCTCCCTGCAGGCTCCTCGGGCTCCTGGATGCGGTTGGGGTCCATTGAAGCAGCGCTGAGCCCGTTCCTGCACCCGGCGCCGCTTCTGCCGGGCTGGCAATGGGAGCGGGAACAATGTGCTCTTCATTCCCAGCCCTGCCGCCCTCCCTGCAGGGTGCAGCTGGGTGCGCGCCAGCAGCGGCACTGTTCGCCCTGCTGCTTCGGGCTGGAGCATGCGAATGAGGGCTCATTACGGCAGCTCCGGACCAGACCGGCTCAGTAACCACCAAGACCCCCCCGGGATGGGGCCTGATGCAGGGATCCAGCAGCCCCGGGGAAGGGGATGTGTGAGGTCCCCTCGCTCCAAAGCCCCTCCTTGAGCCTCTTGCATGAGTGCCCCTGCCCTGGCCTGAGGCACCGAACCTTCCCCAAAGCATCACTGGGCAGCTCCAGTGCCTGAAGGGGCTGCAGGAAACCTGGAGAGGGGCTTGGGACAAGGGATGTAGGGACAGGCCAAGGGGAACGGCTTTAACCTGCCAGAGGGGAGACTGAGCTGAGCTCTTAGGCAGAAGCTCTTCCCTGTGAGGGTGCTGAGGCGCTGGCACAGGGTGCCCAGAGAAGCTGTGGCTGCCCCATCCCTGGCAGTGCTCAAGGGCAGGTTGGACACAGGGGCTTGGAGCAAGCTGCTCTAGTGGAAGGGCTCCCTGCCTGTGGCAGGGGTTGGAGCTGGAGGAGCTTTAAGGTCCCTTCCATCACAACCCCCCCTGTAGTCCTTGTGGGATTGAGCTCCCAGCATTCAATCAGCTCCAGCGTGAGGCTGAGCAGGAAGACACCAGCACACCCCAAAAACTGGGTGGGGGGAGCAGTGCCCCATGTCCTGCTTCTGAGCCACCTCCCCTGGGAGCATCTCCTGGGCTCTGGCTCTGGCTGGAGATGGCAGTGCTGGGACAGGGGAGCAGAGGGCACTGAGAGCGGCTCTGACCACGGCTTTCAGCCCTGGGGTTTCTGCAAACACCGGCTCTTTATTGCATCTCTCACAAGAATAAACTCTGCTTCTGCAGGGAGCTTTGGGTACAAACATCCTTACAAAAAGTCAAGTTCTTGTATCAAGAGAGCTTGGTCCTGACCCTCCCTGCGGGTGGCGCTGGGGACACGAGCGATGCCCCCGTGTGCGTCTGAGCCAGGGAGGGGACGGGGCTGTGCCGGCACAGCCGGGACCTCGTACCGGGGTAGGACACCGAGCACCTGATGGGGCTCACGGCTCAGGTGTGGGGCAGCGCTGGGGGCTGTCCCAAGGGGTTAAAGCTAAGCGTGAGGCCAAGCGAGGGGATGAGCACCCGTGGCCCCCAAGAGCTATTGCTATGGACGGAGGAGGATGTTCCTGAGTGGGAGGAAGGCTCTGCCCCAACCCGGCTGGGCCGTGCCAGCAGCTCAGCGCCGGGGTGGGCGAAGGCAGCAGCTCAGGAGCCGCACACAACGCGGCAGAGGCGGCCGTGGAGCTGCCCCTGCACGGGCTCAGAGGCCAGGGCCTCCCCGTCCACCGTCATGATGCCCGCGGCCGTGCGCGGCTCCAGGCGGAAGGCCCGGACGGGGACGTAGCACAGGTGGGGACAGTTCAAGTCCAGGTGGGTCCCTCTGGCCATGGCCAGGAAGATCCTGAGCAGCGCCGCGCGGCTGATGCCGGCCTTCAGGTAGAAGAGGTGGATGCAGCCGTCGTGCAGCCGCGCCGCCGGTGCCATCAGCAGGTTGGTGCCCAGGTGGGACTGGTAAATGGCGTAGACGGTGACAAACTCCTCCTCGGGGACCACGGTCCAGTGCGCCGGCACCGGCTGCCCCAGCGGCACCAGCAGCGCGTCGGGGGGCAGCGCCCCCGGTGCTCCGGTCCCCGTTGGCAGCGGGATGTGGCCCTTGGTGACGGGCTCCGGGGGGTCCCGGGGGGTGCCCTGCGCCGTGGGGCCAAGGGGCAGGTAGGAGAGGCGGCCCTGGTACACCCGCAGCTTGGCCAGGCACTGCAGCGTGCCCAGCGTGAAGCGGGCATTGCCCAGCCAGCGGTACTTCTCGCTGTCGATGTCCACGTCCGAGATGAAGCCCCAGCCGAAGCCCAGGAAGGAGAAGAGGCGCTTGCCCGAGGCTGTGCTCAGCGACACCAGGTCCATCTGCGTGTGCAGCCCCTTGCACAGGATGAAGGTGCAGTTCGTCAGCAGCTTCTTCTTGGCGACGTGATCGTTGCTGCGAGGGATGGAGAAAGGTGAGTTTGGGCTGGACCCAGCACCGGTGCCGTATCCGTGTGTCAGAACGTATCCCAGCTGGGTGACGGTGTCCCTCAGGCACAGCTGCTGGGAGAGGTTTTGCTTGGGGGGGGGGGGAAGTATAAACCAGCTCTGAAAGACAGACCCAAGCCAGGACTGCTGGGTCAGGGCAATCCCAGTCCTGCAGCAGGACCAGCTCTGCCTGGGGTGGATCCTTTAGGGAAAAGCTTTGCCAGACTCAGAGCCTGGAGAGGAGGAAGGATGTAGGGGGATGTGGGGATGCAGCCTGATGCTCACAGGGACCAGCCTGCAGGGAGGTGGGGACCCAGAGGAGCCCCCCTGTGCTGGGATCAGCTGGGATGGAGCCTTTCCCCCCCATCCTGCTCCCCACGGGGCTCACCCTGCGTAGTAGTTGATGGAGGCAGCCAAGGCGTTCCCAGAGCCCCCGGGCAGGATGCACAGCGGCTTCTTCATGGCCTCCTCCCAGTCCGGCCGCTCCATGAGCCCATTCACCACCTACAGGATGGAGGCAGCTTGAGGCAGGGACCCGTCATGGTGAGCTTGCCCCTCTCCAAGCACGGTGCCAGCCCCCCTTTGCTGTTCCCTGCCTGTCTCAAAGCTCAGCTCCGCCCCCAGGCACCCTGTTGCACCCAGCCCGAGCAGGGGATGCCCTTGGTGCCCCTCACCTCGTACATGAGCCCGTCCCCGGACATCACCACCAGCGCGTCCCACTGCGACAGGTCCTCGTCCCGCACCTTCTCGTGTGCGTGGTGGGGTCTCTCTGCGGGGGGAAGCAGAAAGAGCCGAGCGTCACCTCCATGCCCCTGCCCTGCCGCTGCCAGCCCCCGGGTCGCCAGGCGGGGCTGCAGGAGGTGAGGCAGCACCAACCCATCCGAACCGGGCGATGCTGCGGGTACGAGCCCCTTGATGGAGCCCGTCCCAGCGCAGCAGCACCCAGGCAGGGGCCCAGGGCAGGAGGAGGGGACTCACCCGTGACGAAGACGCTGGCAGCGACATCAGCCTCGGCCAGCATGGGCTGCACCACGGCCTGGAAGTCCTCGAGAGCACGGCCAGCCCCGCTCTGGGGGTTCAGCAGCACCAGTGCGCGGCAGGGCCGGGGCAGCACCCCATAGCTGTCACCTGCGGGGAGGGACGGGGCTCAGGGGCGTTGTGAACACAGCCCCACAGCGGGAGGAGCTGCTCCCCATCCCCAGGCTCCATGGGCCCCGAGGACACGGGAGGTGAGCAGGGATGGAGAGGAGATGGGGACACAGGGTCCTGCAGGGACTCGTCCTGTGCTCTCCCGCAACCAGCAGAGATGTTAGAGGGAAGTTCAGGTTAGGTAGAAGGAAGAAGCTCTTCCCTGTGAGGGTGCTGAGGCGCTGGAACGGATGCCCAGAGATGTGGGGACTGCTCCATCCCTGGCACTTCCAACCCCAACTAAATAATTCTATGTTTGACCCCAGGCTGGAGCCCCGCAGCACCCAGTGGAACCAGGGCTCTGCAGGACAGAGCATCCCTGAGCATCCCAGCGCTGTGGATGCTGCTGGCTCCGCTTTCAGACACACCAGGGAAAGAAAGGCAGAAGCAAAGAGGAGGTTTGAAACCCACCCCTGGCTGAGCTTCCCCTGCTGAGCCCCACGGCTCAGCCCCTCAGTGTGCAGGGAGCCAAGCAAAGGGTCATAGATCCCAATTCCCAACAGTCTGCCAGATGGAGTGGGGCCAGGACAGCCCCCTGCACTGTCAGACAGACACTTCTGCTTCCTCCGCTCCCCACGGGGCTCAGGTTTAGTGCGAGGGCTGTAATTACCAGCCTGGCAGGGCTCCACATCCCTCTGCCCCCCTACGCCCGGTGCTCCCTGAGAGGGAGGACCCCTGGGTGCTGCTTGGGCCCCATGAGCAGGGCTCCCTGCATGGAGCTCCTGCAGTGCCTCTGGGGCCTGCCGGCCCTGCGGGATGAAGCAAGGCTGGGGGTGTCCCCACCAGCTCTGGGCCCCCGAAGCCATGGGGGGGTGCCTGCCCAGGGCTGCGCCTGCTGACTCAGCACAAACGGCTGCTCCGTCAGGAGCTGAGTCAGGAGAACAGGCACTTCCCAGCACCATCCCAGCACCACCTAACCCGGGCAGAGCCGGCCAGCCTGCGGGGCTGGGGCTGTCCTCCTGCCCCCCCACCCACACAATGGGGTGACGTGAGCTGTTGGAACACACGAGAAGCTGAACACCCCCCCCCCACCACCACCCCAGGCACGAGGGCAGGGAGAGGGGAGCCTGAGGACAGGGACGTGGCAGCAGTGCCATGGGGACACCCAGCATCACAGCGGGGCCTCCCCAGCGGCTGGCAGAGCTGCACACGCTGCCCTGTGGCATCCCCCCTCCATGCCCATGCAGCCCTGGGAGCACGGCTCATTCAGCACCATCAGGCTCATGTCTTTGACCCCAGCAATGACCCGGTGAGGCCCGATCACCCTGCAGGAAACCTCCTTGTCCCCACACCGGCTGCTCAGGACCTGCCACCGAGGCCACACCAATGCTCTGCCCATGAGAGCCCCTTCAGCCAGGGCTGAGCCTGGGTTCAGGCGCTGCCCCCCACCTTCCCCAGCCCCTTATCAGTGGGTGCCAGACATGAGGGACCTGCTGCCCTCAGGACAGCAGCGGGGCAGGGATAATGGGCAGTGACCAGGGCTGGGCTGGACACAGTCGCTCCTCTCCAGTCACCACCAGCACTAAACCCCCTCGGATCAAGCAGCAGAGCCCCCAGGCAGGGATTGTGCTTCAGCCCTGGCTGATGGAGGCAGGTGATGGGGGATTTCCCCCCCCAACTCTGGAGGATGCAGTTGGAGCATGAAGCACTTCAGGAACCTCAGTGCAATTTTGAAACCCACACCGTCTCTAACCAGCCACATCATTCCTGACCTGCACACACGGGTCTGGTCTGAAAGTCCTGCCTGGACCTGTGGTGTTGCCCCTGGGCAGGGGGTTACAGCTGGGATCCCAGGATCTGCTCCGTCGCTGGGTGGGGAAAGGCATCAGGGACACAGGGATGCCACAACTCCATCCCGAGGAACAGATTGCCGGGACCAGGGTGTGAGAAGGGCCTGGGCCGTGGTCCTGGTGCGGGATCAGTGACACCGGCAGCACCAGGCAGAGGCGGTGAGTGCTGGTTCAGAGGCAGAGCCCAGCAGCGTGATGCTCAGGGTGGGACAGAGGTCAGCAGCATCCCCCTTCTGTTGCACAACACAGGCAGGCCCCTGGCATCCCAGCAGAGCTCAGCCACTTCCCGGCCCCGTGCGGCTGCCTCCAGCCTCAAAGGCTGCGGTTGAGGCTGAGCAGACGTTGAGTCAGCAGGAGGAAGGGGCTTGAGCTGCTGCCAGTGCAGGCTCTGCTCTGCCCCTCTGCCCACATCCCCACATGTGCCACGTGTCCCCAGTGCGCTCAGCGGGGACCACGGCTCCATCACCAACAGCTCCGTTGTGGCCCTGCATCCTCCTGGAGGCTCTCTGGGCACAAGGAACAAGGCTGCTGGGGACAGGGAGTCCTGCCCTGGCGTGAGGCCGGGTCAGTGTCACCTCTGCATGGCAAAGGGGTCCGCCAAAACACATCCTGCACCCATGACACCATGGCCGGTGCCAGCAGCTCAACAGCAGCTTCCTGCCACAGCCAGGGCTGGACTTCCCCAGCAGGACACAATCCCGGGGAGGGTTTGCAGGTGGGACCCTGGGTTAGAAACAGCTCAGGGAGGGGGTTCCCCCCTTGGGGTGAAGTAAGGAGGGGGAAGCTTCGCTCGTGCCGGGGCTCTCCCCGGGGGATGCAGGAGCTGAGGCCAGGACGGGCTCCCCGAGGCCCCTCACTGCAGGGGCAGGGCGGCAGGATTGGTGCGCACGGACTCAGCCGCAGCTTCCCCAGCTCGGCCCTTATCTGTCCCGCACAGGCCGCGCTGGGGCAGCGCAGGGTGTGGTGAGAGGCATTTTTAGCTCGTCCCGACCTGGGGGAGGAGGTTTAGCAAATCCTTTTGGAGCCCTCAGCTCCGCACCGCCTCCCCTCGTCCTCCTTCCCCGGGCTCCCCTGAGGCTCCTGCCCCAGCACCTCCCTCACGCTGCCTGCGAGGGATTCCAAGCGCTTGGAGGCTCCCAGCTGCAGAGTTCGGGCTGGAATTGGAGCCGGGGAACTGGTTTTGCCCCGGCCCCGTTCTCCTGGGTTTTTGTTTTGTGTGAAAAGTAGCAGAAAGTTGCTTTGTAGCTGCAGGTCACGTAAAAAAGCTGCATTTCCAGAGCCGAGCAGGGAAGCGCTGGGCTAAATGGGATCTGACAGGATGGATCCCCCTAACCACATGCCTCTTCCTTCCCAAGTCTGAGCAGTGCGACTGGGCAGCTGAATAAATGAAGTAGTGCATATAATTGAATCCCTGCTCAGATGTTCCAACACACGCCAGCCCTGCCCTGACAGCCAGAGCTGGGGACCTGGGCCCCAAACCAGCATCTCCCCTTGAAGCTGGCGGCAGCTCCTGGGGGGCTGAGGGTGCTCTGGGACCCCCGGGGATCTCGGGGGGATTCACCTGCCGGGACCTGGCTCCTGTCCCGCCTGCGTCAGCACCGATGGCTCCTTTGGTTCTCTTGCTTAATTCTGCCCTTTGGAGCTCTGAACTGAACCGGGGGGGGGGGGGGGGGGGGGGGGAGGAGGGAGGTGCAAAGGGCCCCCGTGGGGCTACCACGGCCCTGCTTCCCCTTCGATTTAGGGGTGAAAGGGGCTTAAGGCACCCCCGGGGCTGTCCCCGTGTCCCCACCCTCCGATCCAGGTGACCCCTCGGGGACGCGGATGCCCCCTCCCCGTCGGGCCCTGCGGCGGAGGGGGACGGGTCCGGGTCCGGGTCCGCGTCCGCGCCCCCCCCCCGCGGCACTCACCGTCCTGCACGGGCACGGCGGGCACCGAGAGCTCCCGGATGCGGCGGCTCCAGGCCTGGGCGATGCGCAGGTTGCCCTCGGCGTCGGGTCCCCGGTAGACGCGGAAGGTCCGCTCCAGGCGCTGGCGGGCGGGCGAGCACCAGCGCGGGCCGCGGAGCGGGTAACAGACGACCGAGAAGCAGGCGGCGGCGGCGGCGGCGGGGAAGGCGGCGGAGCTCACGCAGTCGGCCAAGCGGAGCGCGGCGTCGGGGCCGGCCGAGCCCCCGGAGGAGCCTCCGGGCCGCCGCACCTGCAGCTCCCGGGCCGTCAGCACCAGCGAGCAGGAGGCGGCTCCGGGACCCGGCCCCGCACCGAAAACACCCTGAAGTAGCACTGGGCCCCCCCCGGGCTCCGGGGGAGCGCGGCGGCCGGCGGCCATCGGCGCTGGAACGGGGAACGGGACGCGCCGGGGAGCGCCGCCCGCCGCTGCTCGCTGCTGACGCCCGCCGCGCCGCACGGCTATGGCAGGCGGGGCGGCCCCATTCATAAAGTGTAACCCACCCCCTGCACCGCTCCTCCCGGCGGCGGGGACCGGCCCCGAGCTCCCCGCACCCCTGCCCGCCTGCCTCAGTTTCCCCGGGCGCCGCCCCGGGGAGGTGTCACCGGAACGTCCGGCTGGAGCAAGGGATGTGCGAAGGCAAAGCGATGCCGTGGTGGCTCTGCCCTGGGCGGGGGAGTGTCCGGTATGGTGCTGCCGTGGTGCCGGGGCTGGCGCGGCACCGACCACGCGGCTCTCCACCGGGAGAGCAGCAGGTCGGGTCCAGCAGCGCAGCGATGGCCGCGGGCAGGGGTCCTGCCCCGGTCCCTCACCCCACGCTGCGTGAACAGCGTTTAGCAGCATCTCTGCAGCCGGGACAGGGTGAGAGGAGCAGAGTGGGGAAATCGAGGCACAGTGGAGGACAGCGGAACAGCGGCGGGGTCACCTCCGGCAGGGAGGATGGAGGGGGATGATGCCACTGGTGAATTGCCATCAGGTATCCGTGAGGGTCGGAGGGTGCCATGGGCACCGTGGATGGAGATGGGCTGCTCTGTGAACCCACCTGGGACCTGCCTGGGGGGTGCTGGCAAGGCTGGGAGCTGCTCGGTGCCAGCAAAACTCACAGACAACAGCTTTTGATGGCGACAGGACTGACCTCACCCTCCCGAGGGGCTGCCGGGCTCCAGGGGGTCTGGCCCAGCTCAATAATGGATTCTTTTTGTTGCCAGCCACTTCCTCCTGGATGCAGCTCTGCTCCACATGCTCCAGCTGGTGCTTTGCTTGCAGGAGGCCCTCAGAGCTGAGCCTCTGCACAGGGAAGCGGGCGATAAGCACTCGGACAAGCCCATGGGAATGGTAAGGAAGGCAGAGGGGTGCCCCAGCCCTCCCCTGGGCCTTCCGCACCCCCTCCTCACCCCCACGCTTTGTGGCTGTGCTCATGGTGGTTTCACACGCCATGTGCTGCTGGGCTGGCAGCAGCCTGAGACCCCGTAGCCTTGAGCTCACACCTCAGGAGGCATCGCTCCTCACACTCACAGCAGTTTAATTAACAGCGAGCCCTCAGCCCTGCTTCATCCTGCCGAAACTGGCCAAAAACTGCAGGGAGGGCATGGGATGACACAGTCAGGTCTTGCTGGTGACCTAAACAGAGCTGAGACGCCCTGATTTGGAACACTGTGCTTCCCAAAGAGACTTCCTGGGTGCTGCAGGTTCAAAGAGATGCTTGGAGGGGAGGTGGGCCAAACCCTGCTCCCAGCCTTCTGCTGGTGGATGCTTTCAGCTGGGGCACTGCAGCATCCGCAGCTGATCCGGGTTAGGTTTGGGCACAGCGCAGTGTTTGTAAACAGCCCCGAGGCCCTGGGCAAGGTGTCAGGGGAGGAAATAGCCGGCTGCTGGGTGTGCAGCGCCCTGACCTGCCCCTCTCCCTGCTCGGTGACTAACGAGCTCCCGATTTCCGCTCAGGAAGGCACGAGACGCAGTGGGAGGATGTGAGAGCAGAGCTGTCTCACTGCTCCCCGCAGGTGCACGGGGTGATGGGGCGGCTTCGGGCTCTGTCCTCACCACGCCACATCCATCCATGGCCCCGTGCCGCAGGGGTCCCCTTACCCTGCCTGAGCTTTAAATAGGAGTGGAATGCCCAGCCAGGCTCTGCTGGCCACGGCTGTGAGCTGGGAAAGGGGCTGAGAATGGCTTCCCGATGGGTTGTTGAAGGCGGCAGTGCCATGGGAAGGTTTAGGGCAGTGCTGCCCATGGTGGGGATGCAGGGAATGAGGGGGCTGCAGCCAGGTTTTCCTCAGATGGGGAATGGGACCGGCACAAACTCAACCTCCGTGATGAGCTTTTCCATCTCAGTGCTGGTCTATGAGCCCGTCCCAGTGCTGTGCCACCCTGGGTGGATGCTTTGTACCACGGACACCCCAGTGCCCACCACCAGCCCCACGTGGGTCCCTGTGCTCTGCTTCCACAGCCACGCGTTGATTCAGCTCCATCCCACATGGACACCACTTGCTTGGCTCCAGATGCGATGGCTCATACGGAAGTGGGATCACTTCCTTCGCCCTCAGTGCTGATAAACAGTCCTCTGGGCCTATCTTAATTACAGGAGCTTTAACAAGCTCCTTTGACCCAAGCAGCAGCCTGAAGGGTGCTCAGCAGTCTGCAGGTCAGGTTTGTCCTGATCCACTCCATTCCCAGTGCTGCAGAGGCCACGTATGTGGGAGAGCAGTGTGGGAATGTGGGTTGGGGATGCTGTGGGGACAGAGGGTGGTGAATGCCCCCCCCCCGCAATGGGTGCTCAGTGCAGGGTGTCCAGGCCAGCCATGACCATGGAGACCACCGGTGTCTCTTCAAGAGCAAACACCCCACAAACTCACAAACTCTTGTCCTGGAGGGCCTGTGGGGTACCCCAGACCTCACCAATGTCATCTAGGGAAGCAGGGTTGTACATCCAGAGTGCCGTGCCCCTGCAGAGGGTGGTGGATGCTCCTGTGGTTGGGGAAACTGAGGCAGAAGCAGCAGACAAGGTATGCCTTGAGTTGTGCCATCAGCCAAGGGTTAAATGTGGCAATTCAGCATCCCCTCAGCTCCCTCCTGCTCCAAGCTGCTTAGAGGAGCTGCTGCCCACAGAGAGCTTGTCATGGGGGAAGAAAGCAGAGGCTGGGGGCTTCCTGGCCCTGCCTTAGTCCTTCATCATGCTGATGCGTGGCTCTCCATGCCAGGACAAGCCTGGATTTCAGGCTCCTGCTGCCTACAGAGCAGCGACAGGCTCTGGAGGAGGCGTGCAGAGGACACAGCTCTGCAGCAGGTTGAACGGCAGCGTTTCCCTCCGAGGCACACAGCAGCTCCTCCAGCTCCCTGCCTGCTCTGCTGCAGCCGCCTGGGGACGGGAATGGGATGCACTCATCCTGGATCCGTCTCTTTTAGCATCATTCCTGCTGCTGAAGGTACTTGTCTCAAGGTGGATCCAGAAATAGCGTGTCTGTGTGCTGCAGCGGGGCTGGCAGGGCTGCAGGGCTTGGCAGGGGGACAGCCACCCACTGCAGCACTGGGAGCGTTCCAGGCAGTGCCTGCAGGAGCGGCCAGGGCAGGGATGGAGCCACTCTGGGGCAGCCCGAGGCCAGGGAATGCAGCTCAGCCCCTCACCACTGGGGCTCATGGGGAGCAGTCTCCCAGGGAGATGCTGGTGCTGACCCATGGGACCAGCAAGGGGCAGGAGGGGACAGCAACAACAGGTATCTCATGTGAGAGAGCGATTGGGATCGCATCCCACCTGAGGTGCATGAGCCAGGACACAGGTTTTGGGTCTGTCATTGATTTGGGGTAGAACTCTGGCAAGTGGCTGCACCCCCGGTGCTGGCTCCATGAACCATAGCAGTGGGTATCACCCACAGCACTGGGTATCATCCGTAGCAGTGGGTATCACCCCTAGCAGTGGGTATCACCCCTAGCAGTGGGCATCATCCATAGCAATGGGTATCACCCATAGCAGTGGGTATCATCCATAGCAGTGGGTATCACCCCTAGCAGTGGGTATCACACCTAGCAGTGAGTATCTACCCATAGCAGTGGGTATCATCCATAGCAGTGGGTATCACCCATAGCAGTGGGTATCATCCATAGCAGTGGGTATCACCCCTAGCAGTGGGTACCACCCCAGCAGTGAGTATCACCCCTAGCAGTGGGTATCACCCCTAGCAGTGAGTATCTACCCATAGCAGTGGGTATCATCCATAGCAGTGGGTATCACTCACAGTAGTGGGTATCACCCATAGCAGTGGGTATCATCCATAGCAGTGGATATCACTCACAGTAGTGGGTATCACCCATAGCAGTGGGTATCATCCACAGCAGTGGGTACCACCCCTAGCAGTGGGTATCACCCATAGCAGTGGGTATCATCCATAGCAGTGGGTATCACTCACAGCAGTGGGTATCACCCCTAGCAGGGGGTACCACTCATACCAGTGGGTATCATCCATAGCAGTGGGTATCACCCATACCAGTGGGTATCATCCATAGCAGTGGGTATCACCCATACCAGTGGGTATCACCCATACCAGTGGGTATCATCCATAGCAGTGGGTATCACCCATACCAGTGGGTATCACCCATAGCAGTGGGTATCATCCATAGCAGTGGGTATCACTCACAGCAGTGGGTATCATCCACAGCAGTGGGTATCACCCCTAGCAGGGGGTACCACTCATACCAGTGGGTATCATCCATAGCAGTGGGTATCACCCATACCAGTGGGTATCATCCATAGCAGTGGGTACCACCCATAGCAGTGGGTATCACCCATAGCAGTGGGTATCACCCACAAGCCCAGCTTCACACAGGGCTTAACCCAGGCAGTTTCTCAACCTCTGAGGAGCTCGGGGTTTCAGCATCTCCTCAATCACAGCCAGGCTTTGTGACCTGCTGGGCGCTGCCACCCCCCCTTGCCAAGCTCTCAGCACAGCCCAGGACCACAGGGGCTCACTCAAAGCAGCTGAGCTCATTCCTGATGCTTGACTCAGGGATATTTCTGAGGTCAGGCCCTGTGCTTGGGGAAACACTCCCAGATGTCCTACGAGAAGCTGCTGAGTCTGGAATAACCACACACCCCCACCACTGGCTCAGGCATGAAGTCACCCCCATGAGTGTTCCTGGCATCAGAGCGATGGAGGCCAATGTGCTGCTGTTTGATCTCCCCCCCTTGGCTGGAGGAAGCCAAGCTTCAGGCCGTTGTTGCAGGGTTTTCACCACTTCCCTGCAGCGGTTTCCTGCATGATGTGAGCAGAGGAATTTTTGGGAGGTGAGTCAGAGGCTGCAATGAGAACCACTGGGCTGGGGCAGTTACGTATGGGGGACACAGCATCCCACCACAGCATCCCGTTGCTGGCCTGGGGAAGCAGAGGAGGGATTCGCTGCAGCAGTTCCCACAGCTCCTCTCTCCCTGCCGGGTTCCAGCCACCCCAGCCCAGCTCCAGGGTGGCATTTGGTAAAGGAGAAAGAGCAAAACCCGGTTCTGCTTTGCAGGGTTATCCTGTGTCAGCCCCACACGTGAACCCACCCCACAGCGAACACCCTGGTGCTCTCTGGGAGCAATGCAGGACTTGGCAGAGCTGAGAAGCCGCCCTCGCTGGGGGCTGACACTCAGTGTATAACGCTGGGTTTGGGTATCGCAGCCTCCCGGATGGACCCTTTCTTGGCTGTGACCCCCCCTGCCCACCCCTTCCCTGAGCACTGCTCAAGCCCCTCAGCTCAGAACACGGCAGCGAGGGAGGCTGAGCCTGGATAAGCCTTTCCAAAGGAGCTAAACCCGCCTAAAGCCGGCGCTGTTCCCTGACCCGCCCTCCTAATCTGCCCTCTGATAATGGAATAATGAAGCACTGTCAGGCCTTGCTCTCTGCCATGCTCCGGGCGGAGGGCTCTGCTGCCTCTGAGCATGCCAGGAGCTGGGATACTCTTTGCTCCCCAAGTTAACAAGGGCTCCTTTCTCCTCTGCCCGGCTGTAAAGGCAGGTGGGACTGTCAGGGGAACCCCCGGCTCCCTTTTCCCGGAGAAAGGCTGGCTGCTGTAGTGATAACAGCCACAATCTCAGCTCCACGGGGCCGATCCCAACCCCACCGTGTGGGATCCATCCCCGCTGCGTGGCTCTGAGCATCCCAGGAGGCAGCGGGAGGATGGAGCTGAAGCAGAGGCCCCAGCATCAGCACTGGGCTGCTGTGTTGCGCTGCCGAGGGAGGAGCGAGCCGGCCGCGGGTGGGACGGAGTGAACGAGCCCTTGCTCCTGCTCCGGCACACCTGATGGCTGGCAGGCCAGGAGGGAAGCGCTCTGGAGGAGGGCAGCAGTAAATCCCCGTGCTGGAGCTGAGCACCCTGCAGAGGTGCTGGGTCCCCCTCCCTGCTCTTGGGGTCTGTCCCTCCTTGCTCCCCCTGCCTGGGTGCTGCTCAGGGTTTGGCCCAGCTGTCCCCATCCCTTGGGGGGCCGCTGCTCCCCCGGGAGCTGCCATTTCCCTGGTGGGAGCAGGGGAGCCCTCAGCACTCAGCCAGCTTCTACACCATAGAAATAGCCTGTGCCCACCCAAAGGGTTCCCTTTTTCACCTCCTTCCTTTAGAAGGACAAAGCCAGCTGCTTGTGATGGGTGAAGCTGGGTGCTGTGATGGTGCAGGGCAGCAGCAGCCATCACTAAACACAACTCTGAATGAAGGTGAGGGAGAGCCTGGGTTGGGGTGCCCATGAGGGGGTATCTGTGCCCCCCAGCAAATGGATCCTGCAGCTTGGGAGGCTTCATCAGGTAGGTTTTGAGGTGGTGGTTTTGAGGGATGCTGGGGGGAGTTGAAACGTTCCACCCTGGTGCTCGGGCAGTGCATACAAATGCATTTCTCTCTCGTTTGCATTGAGGATGCTGCATCTTAACAAGGGCTGGAGAGAGCCAACCTTTAATGAAGTGTTCAGCTGAGGAGGACTGACAGCAACGCTGCAGCTCCCAGCCAAGCATGGAATGTTTCTGACAGGAGCTGTGGCTGGAGGCATTGCTTGTGTCACACACACGTGCACCAGAGCAGTGGGGTCACTGCTGAGCCATGGAGGTGTGCAGCCCCCATGCCCTGACTGCAGCCCCCATGCCCTGACTGCAGCCCCATGTCATGACTGCAGCCCCATGCCCTGACTGCAGCCCCATGTCCTGACTGCAGCCCCAGGTCCTGACTGCAGCCCCATATCCAGACTGCAGCCCCATGCCCTCACTGCAGCCCCCATGTCCTGACTGCAGCCCCCATGCCCTGAGTGCAGCCCCCATGTCCTCACTGCAGCCCCATGTCCTCACTGCAGCCCCATGCCCTGACTGCAGCCCCGTGTCCTCAACTGCAGCTCCGTGTCCTGACTGCAGCCCCATGTCCTGACTTCCTCCCCTTCCGTCAGGCGATGCCACCTCTGCAGTGCCTGGAAAGGCCTCTCCCTCCAGCAGAACGAGGCCGTGTCCCGCCGATGCAGCTCCCGCCGTTGGCCGTCCCGCCGATGCCGAGCACACTCGCCGGGTCCGGGGGGGCCAGCACAGGCCTCTGCCCCACGGGCTGGGGCACGAGTGCTCCGCTTCCACGACTCCTTCAGCGCCTGTACCCGGCGACGGACTTCGCCCTCACATCCAACGAGCCCGGAGGCCCTCGGGCAGCCTGACAGAGCGTGTTCCCTTGGGAGGCGGTGCCGAGAGCGGGCTGAGCGCCAGCACTGCCCCCTCAGGGCCGCCATCCCCGCCATGGGCCGCTGAGGGGAGAGCCCCCGGCGCAGAGCACGGCCTCCCGCCCCGCCTGCCATAGAGCGAGGCTAGAGCGCCGCCGCAGCCCGCCCCCGCCTGCCATAGAGCGAGGCTAGAGCGCCGCCACAGCGCTTCCGCCGGGCCGCCATCTTAGGCGCGGGCAAGTGAAGCTGCCGCGGGCAGGAGCGGTCGCGCTGTTAGCAGCGCCGGGAGCGGGCAGCGCTCCCCGGCCTGAGCAGGGGGAGTGTTCACCGCCCTCACGCCTTCTCCTCAGGTACCGGCGCTTCCCGGGCAGGAGCTGGTAGCCGTGTCCCGCTGTGAGGGGCAGCGAGGCCGCTGTGCCCTCACCTAAGATGGCAGCGGGGGCGGTCTCTGCCGCGGGAAGATGGCTGCTGAGGGGAAGGGCGGTCTGGCCGGTGGCGGAACCCGCTTGGCTGGGTAGGGAGTGGGAGGGCCCCCCCCGGCCTCTTAGGGACCCCTTACCCCCCCCCCCCTCCTTCCGGCTCCCCCCTTCCACCTGCCCGTGCCCCTTCCACACGCCGCCTTCCCAAGGAACCCTCTCTCTGCCTTGGTCCCCCCATTCCGGGGAGTGTTCTTCCCCGGTGCATGAGGGCGGGTTTGGGTTGGGGTTCGCTCTGCAGGCAACGCTCCCTCCCTTCCCCCCCATATCCCCCCGCCCCGTTGCTGCTCCATTTTAATAGCTGTATTTCCACCTCCCCTTTCACACTTTGCCACGGGAATGGATCAGCAAGGCCGCAGGTAGCGGGAGGGCTCTCCTTCTCCTCCTCCCTCTTCCCCACCCCTTTAAGGGGCGGTGATCGTGGCGGAGAGGAAGAAAAGGATGCCACGGAAGCTCTTGTTGCCTTACAAATCTGTTTTCTCTCACTTCCGAGCTCCGCGGGGCTCGCATGACTCTGTGGCGATGAACGCGGCCAGAAGCGGCTACCGGGTCTTCTCGGCCAACTCCACGGCAGCCTCCACTGAGCTGGCGAAGCGGATCACGGAGTAAGTTCCCTTTCGTGCAAGTTTCTCCCCGCGCTCCTCCGGGCAGGCTGTTGGCGTCCTCCCTCCTTCCCCAGCCGCAGGCGGCTGCTGCAGGCACCGTTGCTGCAGAGGGGTTGCGCTGGGAGCCTCCAGGAGCTCTGCCCTTCTCCTCAGCACCAGCTCATCCCTGCCGGTAGCTCCGTTTGAACACTCTGGTGTCTTTGACATCCATTTCAGGGCTGGAAAGGCCAGGGTGCAGCCGAGGCTGTTACTTTTGGGAAGGGAGGAAGCGCAGCATGGCCGAGCAAACCTCAGAAAGCGTTTTGACTGGCTTGGGGGATGCTCGGAGCTCTCTCTGCTGCCTTTCACGGGCACAGGCTGCTGACCTTGTTTGCCCAACAGCTTCACTGCTTTGGGGTGTGCTGAGCGTGGCGTGAGTGCACCTTGGTGCAACAGCAGCGGTTGCACCAAGCACCGTGGATCTTGGTGGGGTGGGAGAGGTGGGCATCACATGCTCACAAAGGAGGCTTTAGTTCAGAGATAGAAGTGTGCTCCTTGTTTCTCAGCCCATCAGTTAGGGCAGAGTTTGGATGCATTGGATGAGGGTGTAACAGCTGACTCCAGAACGGGGCTCTTGTGCATAGAGGAGCACTGAGTCCCCCCCGACACTTGATTTTCTGCTTTGGATTAGTTTGGTTCAAACTGGGGCTTAAGACTCCCAGCTGAAGGGGCTTTTCTGAGACAGGCATCTGTGGTTTGGGGAGCTGCCATCCTAAAGCTGGACTTGAATTTCCTTTCTGTGTCATAGCTACAGTTCATAGAAAGCTGCTCCCAAAATTGAGGGGGCTCAGTGTGTGTTTGCTGCAGTAGAGCAAACCAGAGGCAACTGGTGGCTGATCCATCTCCAAGGGGTGCTTATATCGTGAACGTTACTAAAGAGAGGTGTGCTGTTACCTTAAGCACAAGAGCATTGTGCTGTTTGTCCAGCTACTTTAATAAACAGATTATCTCCATGAAGCTGACTTGGCTGTCTGGCTGGGATTGCTAGCATTGATGGGATGCATGTTGGATAATAGCGATGGGCTTCATTATATGTGAGTCAGGGAGGTTTCCTCTTGTTTGGGAGTGGAAAGCATTTTTTTGGTTCATGTACTTTTCCTCTTTTTGGTCAGTTCTGGCACTGACACAACTCTGGAAATAAAATGTCTAAAAAAAGTAAGTTTTGCTGCAACAGATGGGACACGGTTTTACAGGACTTGTCCTGTTACGTGAACACAGAACATAACAGAAGTCCCCTGGGGGTGAGTAGACCTTCATGAGCTCTGTGCTCTCAGGACTGAAGGAGCAAAGGGCCAATCTTTATTCTTTGCTCTTCGTCTCTAAAAATAACTCCGTTTTTAAACAGATGTAATGAGAAGAGGCAGGGAATGGGCTTCCCCAGGCCATGGCTGTACCATGTGCGGATGGAACCCTCTGCAGGGTGCTCAGTGATGCTCTGAGTGACAGCAGGATCCAGGCAGTGACCTCCCGGCTGTCCTTCATGAAGTAAACTGCTAATAGAGGAGATGGGGGCTTCTCACCTTGGTTCTAACACCAGTGAGGAGTTGGGATGCACGGGTGGTGGTGTGAGCATGGCAGTGTGCTGCACAGCTACTGCTGAAACTGGGGCTTGGGGACATACAGCTGTAAACTGGGAGCAATGACTGAGCTAAAATGGGAAGGTGTGAAGGATGAGAATATGGGGATGAGGTTTTGTTGGAGAGGAAGTGCAAGACGTGGAATCATCCTCCTCCCAGAGGAGGCCACAAGGATGATCAGGGGCTGGAGCATCTCCCGTAGGAAGACAGGATGAGGAAGTTGGGGCTGTTCAGACTGGAGAAGAGAAGCTGTGTGGAGACCTCAGAGCAGCTTCCAGTGTCTGAAGGGAGCTACAAGGTTGCTGGAGAGGGACTCTTCATCAGGGATTGTAGTGATGGGACAAGGGGTGATGGGTTCAAACTGAAACAGGGGAAGTTCAGGTTGGAGATAAGGCAGTTCTTCCCTGTGAAGGTGCTGAGGCACTGGCACAGGGTGCCCAGAGAAGCTGTGGCTGCCTCATCCCTGGCAGTGTTCCAGGCCAGGTTGGACACAAGGGCTTGGAGCAAGCTGCTCTAGTGGAAGGTGTCCCTGTCCATTGCAGGGGGTTGGAACTGGATGAGCTTTAGGGTCCCTTCCAACACAAACTATTCCATGACTCTGTGACTAGTTGGGATCTGGTCGCAGTAAAAAGTCTCTCCAAAATAAAGGTGTTCTTAGCATCTTGTTGAGTAGTTTGGCTCTGACCTCCCTTGGAGCTCAGGGACTGTTTCTACACCTTTGTAATGCATTCCTTGTTTTTTCAGGTTGCAAAAGCTGCGTGACTGCTGCCTTTGCCACCATGTCCCATCCCAGCCTGTGCTTTGCTGGGGAGTTCAGTTGAGCCTTTTAATTGAGTTGGAGCAGTCTTAGAAGGGTGAGTGTGTCCTCTAATATTGTGCGTGCTTTTTAAAGTTTTTTTATGGCCTTTAGTTTAAGTAGTAAAAGAACTTTAAAACAACACACAATATTAGGAGTAGGGCCCCTGGGGGCACTGGTCTGAGGCTCTGTTGCTCTTTGCTTGTACGTGTGATGGTGAAAATGACACTTGAGGAGTCCTGGCTTAGCCTTTTTTGACCTCTCAAGCCTGGGGAGGAGCAGTGGGACATAAACCTGTGAAAGCTGTTCCATCTCCTCACTTCTTTTAATACAGAACTTCCAGGGCTGCTTTTGATTCAGGCTCTGAGTGTAGAGTTCTGATCTCTGCCATTTCCCAGTGTGATTCTTGTCTGGTTAGGGGATGGGTGACTAAAGGGATAGTCCAGCTCTGAGCTTTCAGAGCTCTTGTTTCTGTAGCCATGCCAGGGAGAGGAGATGGTGCTGGTTTGTGAGAGCCAGATGCCTTCTGAAACTTTAGATGGTAGAGATGCTCCTTAGACTTAGGACCACTGAAGCATAAATAAATCCATATGTTTACTTGTATCCTAGAAATTAAGAGCGATGATTTTTAATTCCCTCATGGAAAGAAAATTCCTACTGCAATTAGGACACTTTGCACATGATCAAAAGCTGCTTTTACAGGGAAGACAGCTAATTTCTGGACCTCTCCTGATCCCTAATGGGCCTGTGTGCTCCTGGGGTAGGGAGGAGGTCTAGCAAAAGTTTGCTTAGATCTCCAGAGTCTAACAGATGCATTTAGATCTCCCTCTGACTGCAGTGTGTGGTTAGCAGGGTGCAAACACTACATTCCACTCCCTGCTGGTGCGTTTGGGTTGGAGAGATTTGCTGGTTGAAGCTTGCTAATGCTTCCCCAGTGTTCCTGCATAGTGATACTGTGGTAAACTCCCTGCAGGCTGTGGATGGGAGTATTCTAGACAATCATTTGGTTGGTAGCAATGGGAAATGCTGGTGATCTGAAGATAAAAGCAAGGCTGTGAGCCTAAACAACGTGGAGTGATGAGGGAAAGATGGAGCCTTGTGTTCTAATCTCTGGTTGTAGGAAGTTGCGTACCCAATGCTGCAACAGGGTGATGGTTTTTATGGATGAACAGGAGGTGAGCCTTGGTTTTGGAAGGGACAGTGTATCAGGAGTACTTGCAGCAATCCCCTCAGCTAAAGGAGTTCTCATGGGATGGAGAAATGGCCTAATGAGGAAGGTTGACATTGCTCTTAGGATGACACAGGGGAGTCACTTAATCCTTCAGATCCCCTTGTGATGCTGCTCTTTCCATCTCCAAACATGGTTCCTGCCTTCAGGAAAGAGCTCTTGTGTGGTGCTAAGGGAGGAGAAGAGGTGGCATGAGCTCTTCTCCACCTCAGAAGATGCAGCTCTGTGCCAGGAAGCTAATGGATACTACAGGGTGAAACTGCATCAAAAGGTTTTGGAAAGGGGTCAAAGATAACCAGCTAAAAAGTAGTATAGTTGGAGAGGGTTACAGGAGGGGAACAGTGCTGGAGAAGGGTGTGCATGGAGCAGTTGGGCTTTGAGATGTTCTGTGCAGCTTGGGCAGGTAATGTGCTGAGCAGACTGACTTCCCAAGGAGTATTCTGGTAGAAGTAGAGGAAAATCTGTGTGGTATTTGCCCATAGTTCAGCTTCATGGCTTGTGGCATGGCTGGAACGGGTGATGCAAGTGCTGCATGGCTCAGGGTGCAAGTCGCAGATGAGCAGCAGGGATTATTCTTCAAGTATCCAATTGTGATGGGTGGATGGAGAGAGGTGAAGGAGAACTGGGGTAGTTCTAAGGCTCTCTGAACAAACTGTTGTGTCCAGGAAGCTGCAGTTTCCTTTCCCTTTTCCTGGCTTGTTTTTTGTAGTGGGAGATTAGGAAATACACCCCAGAGCTGCATTGTGCTTGCTGGATGAGATGTCTGACCTTTAAATAAAGATCTGCTCGAGTTTGGAAAGTGACTCAAAGTCAGGCTGTGGCCATGGTTAAGCATGGAGCAGATCCTCTGCTCTCAGCTCCAGCTCCTTCTGGATCTGCAGCAGTTGGTGGAGGCTGGAGGTGTGGGGAGAGTCAGGTGCTTGCAGAACTGTGACCTGTGACAGTGTTTGTAATGTAGAGGATATTGCTAAAATAAAGGGCTTTCTCTGTGTGCAGATTTCTCTTCAGATTTCATGTTTGCACTCTGAGCTGGAAGCATCCTTTGGAGATGACTTTCCAAATGTCTTTTGGTGCTTGTCAAAGAGGGGAGAAGGAAATGCAACCTGAGCACCCTTCCCAGCAGTACTGAGACATGCTCTGGTGGCATGAAATCCTGCAAGTGCACTTCCCCCTTGAATGGTAATTCAGCTGAGCATCACGTCTCTCTTAACCGCCTGTCCTCTCTGTCTGGAGCCTGGTACAGTTGCTTTTGACAGGCTTCAGAGAAGCATTTTAAAGTACAGTCTCATACAGGCTCCTAGTTTCCTATGTCATTTCCTCATTGAGGTGTAGGTGATTGCTGAGCTGTGCACTTTGAGGCTGTGAATTTGAGACATTTTCTAAACACTCCTGTAGCCACAGCTTAATATCCTCTTGGCATGTGGTGAGACTGCAGAGGACAACTTTACAGAGAGAGAGATTCCAGATCAGTCAGCTGTTCTGAGCAGGTTTTTTAAAGCTGTAATGAGAACTTTTCTCTTAGATGCCATCAGGTCCTAGAGGAGTCACTTTAGTGATGGAGCTGATGTGAGGACAGCAGTGAGGAGCGAGCAAGTGAGTGGTCATACTGGGATAGCTTGCACTGAGCTGGCATTATGGACTTCAAAAGCTGGGAGCAGCCTGGTGTAGTAACACTTTGATCTCAGCCCTCTGTGCTGGGGCTCTGTGTGCACATTGCTGCTTTTGAAACCTAAACCAGCACTAAACTGAGTTTCTGTCTCACTTGGATGGAGAAGGGAGCTTCCAGAAGTAAATATGTACTCATATGTCTACATGGGGCTGGTTAACAAGTGAGATTTTGGCCTCAAACACTTTGGTGTTGGCAAAAGCCTCCAACTCCCTGTGGGCAAATACTGCAGCACCCAGCAGGGCTTTGGTCAATGGAAATCATTTGGCTTGAAGATGTGATTTATCTGCAGGACCTGAAGAGCTCTTTTTCCCAGAAGAAGCTGTATCTGCATGGTTATGTGCTCTGGGTTGCTTGTGCAGCCTTTTCTTTCCTAGTCTGAATCTTCCTGCAGACAAGTGACAGCCCCTGTGCTGCTGGGCATGAAGCTGAATGCAGGCAGAGTTCTTGCTGTCAGTTTAATTTCTCTACCACTTAAAGCAATGACTGGTTGGGAGCTTCTGCATGGGAAGGGCTTTGAGAGAAAAGAGTTGGGAATGGAGGGAGGCAAAGGGAGAGGTGATGGGAAGGAAGGGTTGCTCCCAGGCTGTGTGGTAGCTGTGGCCCTGCCCTGCCCTGCCCTTGACTTCTGGCCAAGTCTCCCTTTTGACGCAAGTCCTCTGGAATTTGGTGCTTTACAACAGGAGCTTCAATAGTATCCTTGGAAATAAATGAAGGTTTGATCAGGTGCATTCGTTGGCTGAAGCCTCAGCTCACACAAAGCCTTCAGGAAGGGACTCGGTGGAAGGTGAACTGGTGGAGCTGCCTGTTGGTCATCTGCAGGGTGCTGCAGGTCAGGTGGATTGGCACCTTTCTGGGCAGTTTCTGCTGTATCTTTCCCATTGCTGCTCCTCTTGTTGCCATCAGCAGCTGGAGCAGAGGTTTATTGAGAGAGAGATTTATTGTCCAACCAGAGCAATCCACTGCTGCTCACTCCTTTAAGTCTGCAGCCAGGTTTGACAAGCTGAGCTGTTTGTGTCCCTCCTTCCATTGGAAAGCAACCTTCCCTTTCTGTTTTCTTGTTTCAGCAGCACAGAAGCTGCATCGCTGCTGTGCAGCCTGAACAGGGGAGCACTGGCCTCTGGTTTCTTCTTGCCAGCTACATCATAGAAACAGTTAGGTTGGAAAAGACCTTTAAGATCAAGTCCAGCACTGCCAAGCCCACCACCAAACCATGTCCCTCAGGGACACATCTACACAGAACCACACAGAATCCCAAGGGTTGGAAGGGACCTCAAAAGATCATCTAGTCCAACCCCCCTGCAAGAGCAGGGTAACCTAGAGTACATCACACAGGAACTTGTCCAGGTGGGCCTTGAATATCTCCAACGTAGGAGACCCCACAACCCCCCTGGGCAACCTGTTCCAGTGCTCTGTCACTCTCACAGTAAAGAAATTGTTCCTGATGTTCACTTGGAACCTCCTATGCTCTGGTTTACACCCATTGCCCCTTGTCCTGTCACTGGACATCACTGAAAAAAACCTAGCTCCATCATCCTGACACTCACCCTTTACATATTTGTAAACATTGATGGAGTCACCCCTCAGTCTCCTCTTCTCCAAGCTAAAGAGTCCCAGCTCCCTCAGCCTCTCCTCATAAGGCAGATGTTCCACTCCCTTAATCATCTTTGTGGCTCCGCGCTGGACTCTTTCAAGCAGTTCCCTGTCCTTGAACTGAACATGTCTTTTTAAATCCCTCCAGGGATGGTGACTCCACCACGGCCCTGGACAGCCTGTTCCAGTGCTGGATAACCCTTTTGGTGAAGACATTTTTCCTAATATCCAGCCTAACCCTTCCCTGGTGCAACTCGAGGCTGTTTGGAGCATCACAGACCTCTGTGGTGCGTGTTTGCCATCGCTTAGCATTGAAACTACTTTCCAAGGGATGCTTTGCTGTGATGTGTGTGGCTGCGCTGGTTTTGAAGCTTTCCTTCCTGCTGTGAAGGTGCAGGCTTGCCTAAAGGCATTGCACAGTGTTAATAATGGAGTCTTTCTCCCAGCAGTGAGGTAGGAACGTGCTGTCTGCAGTAAGCTCAGGTCTCACGTGCCTCCAAAGGGAGCTTGTGGGACGTGCTGTGTGGTTCTGGAGGAACAAGAGTGAGTCACTAAACGTTTCCCCATATGCACTGTTTGTTTTGTGTGTGTGATTCTTGAGCTGGTTTCGCCTTGGCAGCGATAAGGCCAAAGCTTCGTGGTTGCAGATGCCTGACTGTCGTGGGAAAGACAGCAGGATCCCATCTGCAAATCACCTTTACTGTGTTTCCCTCCCTGGATTTGCTTTTTTGTTGCCCAACTGCCAGCTCTGGTTGAAGACACTGAAGGTACTGAGGATGCCTGTATTGCAGCTGTGAGTTTTAACCATGTAGGGCTGGTGGGAGAAGCCCCCTTGATAGAGATTTGGGTGACTTGTCTGCTCTGGGCTGCGTGGCCCCTGGGTGATGCTGCGGCTGGTACCCAGGCCAGTCTGCTTCCAACCTCACATGGGCAATTCTCCACATAGGAGTTCACTCACCAACCTCAGCCGTTGCCACAGGTACTGCCAGACAAAGGATCAGGAATGTGTGTGTGCCAAACACATGCTTAGAGGCCAGCTAAGCAAATACATCATATTGCATTGAAGTAGCTGTTATGGCAGCTGACCTGGATGTGATTTCCAGGCCAGCTTCCATCTGAGACCTCTAGCTTGTGGGCTCAAAGCCAGGGTGGCCAGAGTGCGGTGTGGGGCTGTCCCACTCACTGGCTTCTGAAAAACCAAATCTGTGCAACAGTTGAATACAAGGCTGCATCTGTGGCTGAGGAGATGGAGAGAGACCAACTGCTGAAGGTGGTAGAGTAGGGGAAAGCCAGTGACAGATGTGGGCCCTTCATTTAGGGGTAGTCCTGATTCACTTGTGTCCAAGTGAATGCGGACAAGAAACTACCATGGTAATGTTCATAGATCACAGTCTGGTTTGGGTCGAAAAGTACCAACCCCCTGCCACGGGCAGGGACACCTTCCACTTGGTTGCTCCAAGCCCTGTGCAACCTCACCTTGAACACTGCCAGGGATGGGGCAGCCACAGCTTCTCTGGGCACCCTGTGCCAGCGCCTCAGCACCCTCACAGGGAAGAATTTCTGCCTTATATTTAACCTTGGCTTCCCCTGTTTCAGTTTAAACCCATCACCCCTTGTCCCATCGCTGCAGTCCCTGATGAAGAGTCCCTCTCCAGCATCCTTGTAGCCCCCTTCAGAACTGGAAGCTGCTCTGAGGTCTCCACGCAGCTTCTCTTCTCCAGGCATGTGGAATAAAGGCATTTTCCAGACATAAACTGTTTCCTGATCCATGGCATGGCCACCAAGCAGAGCCCTGAAGAGAGGGCGAGGGGGGATGTGAGACTGATCTTTGTTGTGATGAGTGATGTAGGTTGAACATTTGAGAGGAGGAAGGAGTAATTTGAAAGAAAATCAGCAACCTTTTGGTTTTTTTGGCATTAAAATCTCTTCAATCAGCTGAGTTTTTTCATAAGAAAGGTTTTGGGGGAAAAATACAAGATGTGGGAGTCAAAAAGAAGTGACTCAGACTTGATGAATGGCAACTGAGTAAATCATTAATGTTTAGTTTTGCAACAGACCCACCTAAGGTGGCATTGCAGAGGCCTGCAAGGTGTCCTCTGCTGTCAGGAGGCAGTCACAGAAGGCTGGCTCTGTGAGCACACATCAGCCTTCCCCAGGGGTGTCGGAAGGAGACCCTGGGGCAAGGGGAGCAGAAGTGGTTTTGCAGGCTGAGGCAATGCTGTGCTGTGTTGGTGTGTCCTGTTTGGTCCAGTCTCTGCTCTGGATCATGAACTGAGTTATTACGAATGTTGGGTTCCTGCATTTTTCATTTCCTCTTTTTCTCTGCAGGCGTCTCGGTGCTGAGCTGGGGAAGTCTGTGGTGTACCAGGAAACCAATGGAGGTGAGAGAAATGGTTACTATTTGCAACTGGTTTGAGGTAATGTTAGGAATACTGCCTCATTCCATCAGCTAAGCCTGGCTAATGAGAGCAGTGATTCAGCTGTGATGTTACTGCTGCTCCTGGCACTGCTAAACCTCATGTCTGACCCTAGACAAAGCAATTTAAATGTGTTCCTTGTTTTCTCCTCTTGCTCATTTGGCTGCCCATCTCCTCTGAAGGAGAGTCCTACCTCAGGCATTAGGCAGAAGCTCTTCCCTGTGAGGGCGGTGAGGCACTGGCACAGGGTGCCCAGACTAGTGGTGAATGCTCCATCCCTGGCAGTGTTCAAGGCCAGGTTGGACAGAGCCTTGAGCAGCATGGTCTAGTGTGAGGTGTCCCTGCGTGTGGCAGGGAGTTGGAACTGGATGCTCTTAAGGTCCTTTCCAACCCAAACCAGTCTGGGATTCTGTGATAGTGCTGCTGCTCCTATAGCCAGAATGGGCTACGTGGTGCATAAGCTGCCATGGTTCTGGTGGGGTTGGCCTCACCCTTTAGGGTTAGTTTTAAATCGGGTCACTTGCTGCAAGGTCTGAAGACATTCATCACTGCACAGCCTGCTCTGAGCAGAGTCCCTTAAGGTTACTGCCAGTGACCAGGCAGTTATAGCTGGGTAGATTATTTCTCTCCTTTCACTTATTCCTGCCCTTTAGTTCACAACTATGTGGGAAATGAGTGGTTAAGACAGGCACCTCAAGGAAACTTTGGCTCTGTAGCTCAGCTTTTGCATGTCAGTCTGGGACTATAGGAATTGTGTTCAGCAGAGACACAGCACATGTCAGTGTTGAAATGTCTTGACCTTGGTAGTGAAACTGGGGAGCTCTCCCAGCTCTCTGCTGCTGGTGTTGCCTTGGGCTGACCCCTTGGTAAGCCACAGAAGGAGTTGCCTCCTTCATGAGTACTGAAGGTTGTTGTGTTGGGTGGTTCATTGTGCACTAATGAATGTGGTATTGACAGCTTCCAGCACTCAGTGAGGAGAAGTGAAAAGGCTCTTTCTCACTCAGAGTTAGGTAATTGTCTTCTACATGGGTTTGCATTGTGAATACAACTAACAGTCTTTGGAAAATCCACTTGGCTGTGTGTGTAGAGGGTGTATGTGCATGCAGGGCAAAGGAGCAAGTCCTTATCTGCCCTGCCCAGTGGGGAGATGCTGCTAAGACATGGTGTGTTATCACTGGAAATGTGATGTCTGGAAAGAAAACTGACTGTGTTTTCAATCCTCTTCAGAAACAAGAGTTGAAATAAAGGAATCTGTGCGGGGACAGGACATCTTCATCATACAGACAATCCCCAGGTAAGCGACCTGTGGCTCAGTTTTACAGCTGGGGTGTGCTTTGAGCTTCTGGTTCAGCAGGTTGCTCCATGGGTTTGTTTGCCATTAGCTAGTGTGATAACCAGTCTCTTTCCAGTGCTTTGACTTACATTTAAGATACCACATAGTGTTAAGTTGTTAAAATTCCCAGGGGCTCTCTTATGCCACAGCAGACTGAGACACTTCCCATCGACTAGCTGAAGTGTGTTACTCGAAGCCAGTCATGCTTATTCCTGCCCTAAGTGACACACCTTTGCTGTGTGTGTCCTTGCAGCTCAGTTGCTTGGTGATTCCTGACTGGCATTTCCATTTTGAGCTGTGGATTTTCCGCTGCCTTCCCATTACCAAGTAGCAGAGACGGCAACAAACAGCAGCTATTGCTTCCATTACAGGCTGCATTACTCTCTCCCTTTCACTATAGTGTGAAACTGAGCTCAGTTTGTCTTACTGATGTTGGCCCCTTTTGGGCTTTTATTTTTGGCTGTTCTAGCGTTGAAGTAAGAGGAAGAAGAGGTGCTGCAAGTAAGCAGGGAGCTAAAAACCCAGCTGCTACCCCCAGGAACCTTGCTGCTCCCTGTCTGAGGAAAAGTGCAGTGAGATAGCACTTGTGTGGTGGGAAGGAGCCTCTTGGTAATGTTTGGCCTGTTGTTAAAGAGATCAGTAGGACTATAAGATCACCTTTCTCACTCCTGGAATTCCTCTTGCAGGCTGAGATATCTTCCTAGGGCTCATCTCTTTCCAGAGAGATGCTCCAAGTGTTTCCTCCCTCAGGGAGCAGCTAAACCTCCAAACTAAACTCCACTGATGCAGGATTATGTTTCAGGTCAATAGTGCCCTTCTGTTGTTCCTCATGAGAGAGCTCTCTGAAGTAACTTGTAACTGAGAGCTCTAAAAGTGAAACAGATAAGGTGTTCAAAGACCGGTAACTCATAGTTAGGGACAGCAATAGTTTTGGGAGGGGAGAATCTCCTCTGCTTTCAACTTGTTGATCCCCTTGTTTATCCATAAACTAAATTCAATGTTGTGGGTGAAGAAATGGGTCCTTTTTAGCCAAAATGTTCAAAGCCTTTCAGGTGAGGACCTACCGTTATGCAGCTAGTTTTTGCTGCAGCTGTAGCTGGCTGCATTGCTTGAGAGGACAGGTTCAAGGGCACCTCAGATTTGCAGTGGGTTTCACTAGAGTAAAACCAGCAACTGTGTTGAATAATGTAAGAATAGGATTTCTACACTCAGTAGTGGTTTGAAAAGCAAACAACATCTTGGGACTTAGTAGGAAGAAAGTAGAGAGGGGAAACAACCTTGTTATGCTGCAGTGTGAATTCACAGTCTGCATGGAGAGAGAGCAGAAAGACCTGAATATTTGATGCAAGCTGACTGTGCAGAAAGCACAGAGCAGAACTGAAGAAGCTACAAAGATAGGTATTATCCAAGAGTGGTGAAGTGTGGACTAGCATTTGGATGAGGGACAAACAAATAGCTCAAGTTCATACTGCAGAGTATGAAAGAGTTGGTGCTTTAGTGATACACTAAAAGGGAAATGAGTCTTTTTAGGGCTGACTCTTGGTGCTGGTTGTTGCAGCTTCACATCAGCCATTTGCTCAGCCCCGAGAACAGGGATCTCCAGGGAGGGCTTGGGCAGGGATGGAGAGCAGTGAGGAGGCTCCAGGCTGCTGGAGAGGGGTTTGGGGGAAAGCAGAGCTGGCATTAAATGTCCTGGTAACCAGCTGACAGTGGTGACAAGGGGTGATGGATTCAAACTGAAACAGAGAAAGTTCAGGTTAGATATAAGGGAGAAGCTCTTTACTGCCTGTGAGGGTGCTGAGGCGCTGGCACAGGGTGCCCAGAGAAGCTGTGGCTGCCCCATCCCTGGCAGTGTTCAAGGGCAGGTTGGACACAGGGGCTTGGAGCAAGCTGCTCTAGTGGAAGGTGTCCCTGCATGTGGCAGGGGTTGAAGCTGAAGGAGCTTTAAGGTCCCTTCCAACCCAAACCAGGCTGGGATTCTATGACAGAGCCACCAGTGCCCCGCAGCAGCAGCAGGACTGCAGGTGCTTTTCGCCATCAGTGGTAACTCTTTTCTCCCAGGAGCAGTCTTGTTCTCCATCTGCTTTCCATGTGAACATACATCTTTTTCAAGAGTAGTTTCAAAAACAGGGATGGAAAAGATTGAATTCCAGGATGAACTTTAAGCAGGCTTAAACTTGTCCAGTTTGTTTTTACATAACACTGATAGTAGCATCTTTTTCTCCTCTCACGTCCTCACTGGCACAGCTGAAACACCAAAGGGAAGAAACAGCCCTTTGTTTGCTTGTTGTCCTGTGTGGCAGGGGTATGTTTTATGTAATTCTTGGCTGGGTGCTTCAGAGCTAACAAAGCTTTCTGTGTGTCAAGGATACTGTTGTGGGGCCAGAGGGAGGGAGAACAGAGACCTAGAGTGCTCCCAAACAAGTATAAGTGGAAGTTCATTCCCAAAGGAAGGGGGAGCAATGGGGAAATGGGAATGGCTAGAGCTTGGTCACGGGTCCCACATATTGAGGCTTGGAAAATGGGATCTTTAAACTCTTGGGGAAGGTGTTCCCAGTGGTCAGGAGGAAAAGAGGACCTCAAGCAGTGTCCCTGCAGAGCTCTGAGCTGCTCCATGCTGTGTATTCCTCTGCTGCTCTGTGGAATGATGGCCCTGTCAGGCCCTGCTCTGCCATCATGGGCTCCTTGGCTGAGCCACCACCAGCACTGTCCTCCTGGGGACCAGGCTGGGAAGTGGAGCTGGCTGTGCTGAAACCCCCCAAGCAGGTCTGGCTGCATTGCAGGAGCATTGCTGGCCCTCTGTCTTCTCTGAAGTGTTCTTCAGTTCCCAAATGGGCTCGAATCACTCTGTGGTGATGCACAAAGTGTCTCTTGGTGCTGGCTTTAAGGAACTAAAAGGGCTTGGCTTTGTTTCCCCCTTCTCAAAATAAATTAAAATGCAGCTTATTACACTCCTCCTGGGCCACAGCAGCCATAGAATCGCAGCATCAGCTGGTGGGAAAAGACCTTTAAGATCATCAAGTCCGACCATCATGGAGAAGCCAACTGAAAGGGGGGTTTTAGGTTGTTCAGCATTTGTTGTGCTGTCATTCCTTCCATCACTAGATGATAGCATGGAGACGCTGACTTCTTCCCAGGTGATGCATCTGGACTTTGTACTGCTCCAAAATGCAAGAAAATTAACCTGCCTTACATTAAAGATACACTGATAAATCCAGCGAGGGTGAAGTCATGTTGGTTTCATGTGTGCTGCTGCTTTAAAAGACTATTTTATTTCAAAGTACACTGTATGAAGTGACATTTGTTCCAACATAAATGAAGAAAAAAGCCTTTTTTGTTGTGCTGTTGGAGCAAAATCATCATATACCTCATGTGAGGATACAGGATCAAATTCTGCTCGCAGCTCTTGAGTGCTGGAGTCATGTCCTGTCCATGTAACAGTCAACTGTAATGTGCTGTGGCACAATAGAAGGAGCTCTGTGAGCACAAGCTAGGTCTTGCATACATTAGCATAAGCTGTATCATTATTTGCTTGGAGGTTTGGTGAGAGGAGGTGTGTCAAAGGAAAAGGAGTTACATTGGATAAGCACTAACATCTGGAATGGGTTTTAACTCTAGAGATGTGAACACTGCTGTCATGGAGCTGTTGATCATGGCGTATGCACTGAAGACTTCCTGTGCCAGGAACATCATTGGGGTCATCCCTTACTTCCCCTACAGCAAACAGAGCAAGATGAGGAAGAGGGGCTCTATAGTCTGCAAGCTGCTGGCTTCCATGCTGGCCAAGGCAGGTGGGTGTCACAGAGAGCAGCAGCATGGCAGGAGGGTGTCTGTCCTTCTGTTCTCCCATCCAGTGCTGGGACATGCTGCTGAGCCCTCCAGCTGCTTTGGGCTATTCATTTTCTTCAGCTTAGTGTTATTTGTTTGTAACTCACACCTGGGAAGCAGCCCTAGAAGTGACATGTTGAAATACAGCATCAGCCCAGTGCTGTGGCTTAACCACAGGCCTGGTTCTCTTTATGTCTTTGGAACTCTTCACATGAACCTGTTGATGCTTATTTTAGCACAAGGCATGTGTGAGTAATAGCTGAAATAGTCTGGAAATGGAGCTATTGAGGATCTCTAGCTGTGTGGGACTCATCTCCTTTCTTTCTTTCCTCTTTTCCTTAGGTTTAACACACATTATCACAATGGACCTTCATCAAAAGGAAATTCAAGGCTTCTTCAGCTTCCCAGTAGACAACCTGAGAGCATCCCCTTTCTTGCTTCAATATATACAGGAAGAAGTGAGGTTACTCTCATTGTATATATATCAACTTGTCTTAATGTGCCAGCAGCACTGGGCCTCTGCTTATGCAATTTGTTGTCAGGCTGGGTCAGTTGTTCTGTTACTGAATTCTTTCTTAGGGGGGGTACCTGTTGCATGTTTCTTAGGCAAGTGAGAAAATGTTCTATTGTATGATTCTACCTGGGTAGAAACCAAACTCTTGCCCATCAGATGAGCTTGTTCTCTGTAAAGTCAGTGCCATTTGAGAGCTCTTCTTCATCCTCCTGCCTCTGATCACCTTTTAAATCCTGTCCCACTGCCTCCCCTCACCCTTTGTTCTGTGGTGGGTGTCTGGCTGCTCTGAATTACTGGCTGACTTTGAGGCTGAGTATGCTGAATGCTGAGCACAGCAGGGCTGGGCCAGGGCATGAGGTTGTATTTTCCATGTGCAGAAGATGGTGATTTATGCCCACATGTTGGGATTAAGGCTTCCCCATATGGGGAACCTTCTCCAGACAGAATTGGCTGCAGGGGTTGGAACTGGAGGATCTTAAGGTCCTTTCCCACCCAAACCAGTCTGTGTTTTTAGCCACAGAATGAAGATTTGGGTCTGGGGAAGGAGAAGGGGGCGTGATTATTCATCCATGTATCAACCCTGTACCAATAAGATCTTTACTTAAATAACTTTTTATCACATCCAGATTCCAGACTACAGAAATGCAGTTATTGTAGCCAAATCTCCTGATGCAGCTAAAAGGTAAATGGATGTTTTACTGACTGGTTAAAAGTAACTTGGAAAAAAATCTGGGCTGATGGAAATATGGGAGGGTCACACATGGGTCAGCAGTCTGGTCTGGAAGTCCCTTGTGCCTGGAAATGGGATGAACATCTGTAGTGGTGCAGATGGGCAGCTGAATTTTGCAGTCCCAGCCCTGTGGGGTCAAACTCTGGTGGTTCACCTGGGGTTAGGATCAGATTTGCTGCATGAGTTTCAACAGTGCCTGATCATCTCAGAGAGCATTTAGCAGATGGAGGCTGGGCAGGAGACCCCTGTGCTGCAGCCAAAGGGGGCTTTGGGGTGTTAAGTTTGCTTCTGGTGAAGTTTCTTGCTGGGGATCAGCCACAGATGTGCAGCCTTTGCTCGCCCTGTTGGGTCTGGGAGAGGTGTGCTCCATCAGCCCAACATCTTCCTGACATGCTGTGGTTGTCCTGCAGGGCTCAGTCCTATGCTGAGAGGCTGCGGCTGGGACTGGCAGTGATCCACGGGGAGGCTCAGTGCACAGAGCAGGACATGGATGATGGACGTCACTCCCCTCCCATGGTCAAAAATGCAACTGTGCATCCTGGCCTGGAGCTGCCGTGTAAGATGGAGCTTCTCTGCTTTCCTGTGGGCAAAAATGAGGGAAGTTTGGTGGGAAACTGCTGTTAGTTTAGGCATGTAGCTGTAACCAACCTAATGGCAGTTGGACCAGTGGGAAGGCTGAAATGGGCAAGTTGCAGGAGAAGGTAGAGGGGAGGGTTTGTATTGAACTCTTTCTGACCATGCAAAGCATCAGTCTTGTTCTCCTTGGCTGTGCCCACTTAACGCTGCCAGACTGACCAAACTCTGCTGAAGGTGGTGCTTTTACAGTGCTCAGCAGCAAAACTCATTGAGCCCATGAAACAGAAAACAAATTCAGAAGTGTTACTAATGTGGGGATAGGCACTGAGGCTGCTGTCCCCAGCGTGCAGGCTGACCTTTTGTCTTCCCCTCCTGCTGCTGCTGAAAATCTGCATCTTGGCAGCCAGATGATTGTGTTCCAGTGTGTTCTGACAAGGTTTTGGGGTTCGTGTGGCTGCAGGAGCATTGCTGTTCTGCTTCCTCAGCTCTTGCCATCAGCTGGCAAGCTGCTGATTTGGGAGCACAGTGCAAAGTCAAAAGGAGGATGCCTATGTTCCAGGAAATGCCATCCCCTTTGGATTGCTTGTGTTCCTGCAACAGCAGCAGTCACAGCAACCAAAATCCAGCTCTCTCTTTGGAGAGGTTTTGCCTTTTTAAATTGGTGGGACGGGAACTGAGTGCAGTGAATGTGGCTGAGAAGCGATGGTGGGAAGAGCTGTGAGCTGCTGTGTGTGATGAGGAGCTACCCCTCATGCAGCCAAGCTTCATATACCAACAGTGGCTATGGCTGTTGCTAAGTGTTTCCTCTTGAAGTTCAGGGAGAGCATCCAGCCAGTTTGTGGGCAGGTTGTGAAGGGCAGGCAGGTGGGACTGCAGGTGTTTTACCTTACCCCATCATCACTCACTGTAATACAGTCAGTTAAACAGTGCTTATGTTGCTGGGGAAACCCCTGCTGGGCCTTGGGGACCAGGTGAGGTTTGGCAGTGGAGCTTTGGACTTCATCCTGCTTGTCCCCTGTCCAAAGGGGATTTTTTCATGCCCTTCCGACAAAACAGGAATGTATGTGGTTACCCTTGGCCTTTTCCTTCCCCACCTACTCTGAAGAGGATGCTGTCCTCCAGAATGTCACTAGCTGACGTTTGCTGCCAGGGCATTGATGTGACTGCATTCTTACTTCTATTTCACTTCAAGGAAGCTCAGCTGTGGGAGCTTGTGCTGCTGGTAAATGGCAGCTCAAACAGAGATGTGCCCTTGTCCAGTTTAATTATGATTCCAGTGCAAAATGGTTTTCAGTCCTCACACAATTAATCTGCTGTGGATCACCACATTCTCATTTCATCTCCTGCAAAAACTTGACTAATGACCTTACATCCTGCATGCCTAAGGCACAGATGTAACACAGTCAAGCTGTGGCTTGGTAGCTGTCTGTCACTGGGGTGGATTATGGGGCCAACTTGTCCAAAGCTCTCAGGAGAAAGTTGCTTTTGTCTCTAGTTGTCTAATCTGATAGATCCCTGGCTTTGAGTGAGCTGGGCTCTGCTGCTGGAGGTGCAGAATACTGAGGTGCTGTGTGTCTAGAAGCAGTCTGGGAGCTTCTAGTGCGTCCTGGTTGTGTTGCAGCCTCTGTTGTGGAGCTGTGCTCTGCCAGGCAGACGTGGAAGTGCAGCTATCCGGGGAGAGGGATGGCAATGCTGTGAGTGTCTGCATTTCCTCTCTTTTATACGCCTCTTTTCTTGTCTGATTCAGGCATTGGAGAAGTGTCTTTGCACCTCAAGTGGCACATAAATCAAACCTGGTGGCCAGCTCTTCCTGCCACTTGTGCCACCATCAGCAATCCCAGTGGTGTAATGTGTGATGGCAGAGTGAAGTAGGGTGCAGCTGTGCCCCTGTGTGGTTTGTGAATGTTAGGACACATGCTATTCAGAGCTGTATGCTTCCTTACATCAAAGCTGGCCAGAAAAACCTCTGGGTGTCAAAGCAGAAGCATTCTGCAGGGCTCAACTACCACAAACCTGGGTCTGGGCAGTTAGAAGGTGGCTGTGACTAAACCCTGGAGCATCCTCCTCTGAGCTACAACTATACTGGTGTGGAGCAGCCTGTCCTCCCTCTCCAGACGCTGCAGTTCAGCATTCCCTGAGTTGTGTTCCAGCCAGAAGAAAGGTGAAGCTACATCTGGGAGCAGCCCCAGAGACCTGCAGTGATGACTTGTGCTTTAATGCTATTCTTCATGGGCTTCCTAGTGAGTTGGCTGAGCTCCTGCCTCCTGGTGTGCACCTTTTATCCCTATTCTAGTAGAGATCATGCACTTCCAGGGAGTCTTACATAGTGTAATAGCTTATTTATTGTCCTGAGAGTGTAGTCTCATTTGATGCTCTGGTTTGATGTCGTATGGAGCTATAACAGGAAAGTGCCAAAGGTACTTCTAGTTGCAGTTCTTCAAGTGCTGTGCTGAAGCAGCAGCAGCTCACATCACTCAGAGCACAGAAATCAGAGCCTTTGGGAGAGGGTGCCGCTCCAAAGTTGTTCTCTTTGATCGTGTGCTCTTTGTGGCTCCAGACTTGCAGCTGGTTTGGGGCTGTGCTTTACCAAATGCATGTGGACTCTACATGTTTCCTAGAGAAAAGGAGTGGGGCACCATCTGTTAAATCATTTCAGTCCCTTCTATAGATAGCTGCTGGTCTGCTTCCAGCCCAGAGCCCAGCAAACTGGGGAGGGGAGAAAGTCTGGGTCCTACCCCTGTCTCTTCCCTGTGTTCAGGCTGGGCTTGGGGCTGTTATCTCTCCTTCCAGGTCTATCTCACAGAACAGCTTGAGCAGCTTCTTGTTCATGGACTCTGTTGCAAATGCAACATTCTTCTTCTTGGTAATTATCACTTTAATCCACACTGGCAGCTCCGAAACAGAACTGGGTTTAGCATTTACCATTGGCGTTGGAACTGGATGAGTTTTGATGTCCCTTCCAGCCCAAACCATTCTATGATTTCTTAATCCATTTTTGACTGTAACAGGCTTATGCACCTGGGAATGCTGGTTCTTTGTGCCAGTGATAAAACTGCTTTTAATGTGAGGTGCTTTAGTGTATATTATATCAGAATGAAAGTGCAGGTTCAAATGTTTGGCTGATGAACTTCTATCCCTACCACCCCTCTGTGTTCTTTGATATTCTTGTTTTATATAACTGGTGGTTGGTTTGAGTTCTTTTCCCCTCTGTTCTTTATCATCCTCCCCTGAAGCTACAAGTACCACAAGCATCTTTTCTGACTCCAGAAAAACCCCAGCAACTCTTTTAACTTAAACGCCTACATAATCCAAGGGGTTACACCAGGCAGAAGTACAGCTCTGGCTTCCTTCTGTTGCCCTCTCTTTTCTACACACAAACAGAGGATTTTGTGTCTGAGAAGGAAAATGTTCTTTATTACTTGAATCGTGTTTTACCTTTTCATAGCACATCTTTATGGTCAAAGATTTTTGAAAGCAAAAGAATCTGGCTGCAGTAACCCCTGTGTAAGCTCTCTTCACACTGGATTTGATGTGGTTGTGGGTAGATCTTTGGCTTGCAATTGTTTTCTCTTTTTTTGCAGAGAAAATTGAACAAGAAAAAGGGAGAACATCTCTTTAGGATCCGGGTAGGTCCACATGTTGCCTACCATCCCTGAAAACTAAAGGAGAATTGAAATACAGCATTTAAACCCCAAGAGATGGGAAGTGCTGCTCAGGTTGTAGCTGCTGTGTTAGCCTTTGAGCATAGCAAGGAATGGGGCTGCTTCCTTTATGGAATGGATTTACTGAAACTTCATGTGTTTCTGGGTAAAACTGGTGCATTTCAGCTCCTTGGGCCTGTTTTTTGCTTAGAAGGGGTTTTTCCCTGGCCTGGCTGTTGGAAATGGGTCTCACTTGTGGATGCACACCAATGGTGGGACAGCAGCCATGTGGAATCCTTTTGGTATTCCACAGCTCCTGCTGGGAGTTCTGTTCCTGCCCAAGCTAGATAACAAGCTAATAACTAATCCAAGCAGGTAGGTAGTGCCTAGAATTGAAATGTATGGTCTGCTTATCTCTTGTGATGCTTAATCTTAGTTTTTCTTTCTCCTAAGAATATTATCCCTTCAGGATTTAGATGTGACTTTGCATTTGATAGACTCAGGAATGATGCAAGGAAAGCTGAGAATCTGCTCCAAAAAGCAGTTAACTCTTCCATGTCCAAGGTAGCTGTGACTTTACCTGCAATACCCAGCAGTGAGTAATGTAACTTTGGTCAAACCAGAACTTTTGGCCACCTTCTGTACAGTTTTGGTCAGCTTATGGAGAGCCAGTCTGTGGAGCTGGTCATGTGTGTGAAGAACACGTCTCCACATGAATCTCTGGAGCTGTGGTCCTCGTAATTGCCTTCATCCCATCCCTCAGACTGACTCACTCAGCATTCCCAGGCACTGAGGAGTTGTGGGAATAGTGCTGCAGCAGCCCGCTGTGCAGGATGGGGAGTTTTGTGCAGGACCTTTGTGACTCAGGAGGCCAGAAATCACTTTTCAGACAGGCTTTTTAATGGGCACTGGCTTGTGTTCTCATGCTGCTCAGGTATTCATCAAAGTAGGTTATCTTAAAGGAGAAAAGTCTCCCTTGTTAGGGCGTCCAAACCCCCTTGGCACTGGAGAAGCCTCTGTGGCCTTGGTAGGACACTTTGCACTCCCCATAGAGAGCCTAAAACCTGGGGAGTGCAGGTGGGGCAGGTAAGTGTTACAAATGCTGGATGTTCCTCTTTGCTTCAGTGGTTAGATCAGCCCAGATTGTCACCTGATGGCCCACATGTGCCCCCCCCTGTGTCCTTTGTGTGCTGCATTCACTGTATAAACCTCTGGCAGGTGACAGGTTTGGCTTATGGACAAGGCCTGTATCAGAGGCTGATTGCAGTCTGGTGCTACATGTGGACACCCTCAGTGCACCCTAGTTCATTTCTCTGTTATTTTTCCTACTGCTTTCAGGATAAAGCCTGTTACAGATGTACTTTTTGCATGACCCATGTCAGTGCACAGTTAGGCAGGCAGCATGGCACTGCTTTCCCAGTACATCTCTTCACCATGTGTCAAGCAGCTCATCAGTGTGTCCTTTTGCTTCCAATTATTGCTTGCACTGAGCTTAAAGAACTGGGTTTGTCCTGCTCTTTAAAACAAACACTTATCAGAAGTTTGCAGAAGCAAATTGCAGAGCAGGTATTTTTAAGGTCCTTACACCCTCTGAAAGAGCCTTGTGTTTGGTGAGATGAGAGAGAGCAAGCAGGCTGCAGTGTGGGTCCCAAAGCCTTCAGAGGATTTTGTGGGTCCAGCAGGTGAAGAACTGCACTTGTAAAGCCCTTGAGAGGTGTTGCTCAGAGCCCATTTGATGTTCCCAGTCAGGAGATACCCTTTTTCTTCAAGTCCTGTTCTGGAGCACACAGAGTCACTGATACTGCCCATAAATGAGGTGCTGCTTTGGAGCTTCCCTTGCACAGGGGGCTGTTGGATGTTTGGATTTGGCTCCTGTCTGAGGTCAGTACAAGGTCCCTACAGAAGCAGAGAGTTTCATCTTTGTGCAGCACTACTCTTTATTTCAGGGGAAATGGAGGAGGGGAGAAAGAAGGGAATGGTTTTAAACTGGAAGAGGATAGATTTAGCTTAGATCTTAGGCACCCTGTGAGGGTGCTGAGGCACTGGCACAGGGTGCCCAAAGAAGCTGTGGCTGCCCCATCCCTGGCAGGGTTCAAGGCCAGGTTGGACACAGGGGCTTGGAGCACTGTGTTCTAGTGGAAGGTGTCCGTGCCTGTGGCAGGGGTTGGAACTGGATGAGCTTTAAGGTCCCTTCCAACCCAAACCAGTCTGGGATTCTATGAAAACAATGATTAAACCAGTGGTTACCTGTTTAGGTGGGTGTCAGGATAACATGAAGCATGTGTCTGCACACCAGTGAAAGATGTAGTTAAAGGCTGGGCCTCTTGTGTGGTGGAGCTGTTGTGGTTTGACTCAAGGGTAACTGACCTGGCCTTTTCTTTCTTCTTATTCTTTAGTGATGATGGCCAAGGAGAAACCACCAATAACTGTGGTTGGAGATGTTGGAGGAAGAATTGCCATCATTGTGGTATGAGTGTGATGGAGAGGAGGGGTGGGAGGGGGGTGGCTTCCTCCCAGCATCTTCTGTTGACCTGCTTTATCCTAGAGAAGAGGAGGAACTGCTCGGGGAGGGTTGGGAATGTGATTGTTGCCACTGTTTTCTCCAGTTTTCCTGGTGGCTTTGGTTATGTCAGCTTTGTGTTGAAACCCTTTGTACTTCAGTGCTTTAAGCCCTGAATTGTCCTTGCTCCTTTGAAGCTGCAAAGGTCACATTTCTATAAATACTCCACAAATCCAGGACACGCAGAGAAATCTTCTGGAATGTTTAAACACTCCCCCCCCCACCCTGCCCCACAACCATCCAGAAAGTCTTGCTGGGCTTCTCATCCTTGCTGTGCCATGCTGCAGTGTAAGTCATCAACACACAGCTACTGTCGCCGTGATAAAACCCACCTTGCTGAAGGGAAGCTCTGTTGGTGTGGTGCAGGGACTCCTTTGTTTCCAAGACACGATGTTTGTTCTGCATACCAGCAGAAGGGTCTGTCCATGAGGGAAATGGCATTCACAGGTGGCTGTCCTCACATCCAACAGCAGCTGAAATAGCTAGGGTTTCTGTTTTACATGTGGCCAAAGCTGCAGTGCCTTGAAGATCCACTCCTGGCCTGCAGGCACAGTCAGCTTTGGGTTTGATGGTATTTCTGTGTCTTCTCAGGATGATATCATTGATGATGTGGAAAGCTTTGTTGCTGCTGCAGAGATCCTGAAAGAGCGTGGAGCCTACAAGATCTTTGTGATGGCTACTCATGGGCTCCTGTCAGCAGATGCCCCCCGTCTCATCGAGGAATCCTCCATCGATGAGGTGGGTCTGCTCTCTGACTGAGGCTCTGGGGGCTGGATTGATGTAGGGCACCAAAACCCACCAACTGATGTTCTTCTCCCGCCCCATAGCTCATCTCTGGAATGACTGATGTCTAGTCATTCCAGTTGTCAGTTTTCGTCATCATGCTGCTTAAGCTAAAACATCAGCTTTCAGTTCCTGAGCTCTTCATGGGCAGGAGGGGGAAGAAGAATCATGTATGTGAATCCTTATTGAGATCAGGATCAGTGTGATGAATCCTTATTGGGATCAGATCAGTCCTGTGTACAGGAGGAGGATACTTCAAACCTCACACAAGTGTATCAGCTGCTGCAGTTGACATGGACCCCTCAGCCTGTGTGGAGGTGGCTGTTGTGGAGTTGGTGATGCTGGCTCCCTCAGCAGTAACTGTCACCTGGGGAGACCATTTCTTATACTCTTTATTCGGACGCACAAGGAGCTCTCCCCTGACCTGCACAGCAGCAGCAGTACACCACCACTCGGGGGGCTCAGTGGGGGCGAGTATCAGCAGCACAACTGATGCTCTTTTCTTTCTGATACTCCATAGGTGGTAGTAACCAACACAGTTCCTCACGAGGTCCAGAAGCTGCAGTGCCCCAAGATAAAGACTGTGGATGTCAGTTTGATTCTCTCTGAAGCCATCCGACGAATCCACAACGGCGAGTCCATGGCTTATCTCTTTCGCAACATCACTGTCGACGACTAGACCTGGTGCTGCCCGTGGCCTGGCTTCCACAAGAGAAGGAAACGTCTGAAAAGGCATCAGTTATAGGCAGAAGACAACTTTATTCCTGTAGGAGCATGAAGGGTTTCAGTCAGGGGCTGGAGCCATTGCATTTTGTGAGCTTTGGGTCATTCTTGTTCTGCAGGGGCAAAGCACATGAGGGTCTTGGTCCTTGCTTGAACACTTGTCTGCACTGCAACCGCAGGCACTGTTCCTGGAGCTGCTTGGGGCTGCTGAGTTGTGGCAGAGTCTCGTGGGGATGGGGAGTGCAGCTCTGCTCTCCAAAACACTAACACTGACCCTGCTACCAAGCAGAGGATATTCAGGTTTGGTGCCTCCTGTGCAGCCCATCCCCTCTGAACAGCCGCTATGCCTGGCCTGTGGGGCTGTTGCTGTAAGCAGGCTCACTTGGCAGCTTGCAGCCCCTTCCACAGGGAAGCAGGACTCACAGCTTGTTCCTTTCTTGTGTGACGCTAATCCTTGGCTGGAGGGGACACTTGAGAAGGCAGCACAAGGGGCTTGTGAAGGGCTTTGTCTGCAGGATGACGGAAGAATAAATTCCCTAACTGTGATCTTCCCCTTGCTGAGGCAGACAAACACTCCAGTAAAACATGTACCACTTCCCAGCCTGCTGAGGAACAAATCCCTTGCTTCCAGAGTGCACTGCTGTCACTAACAGACCCTTCAACTTCTGCCCATATCCTTCTCTTCCCCTCCACCATCTAAATGTGGTCCAGGGTGCTGAGGGCCAGGTAGTGCCTGGGCAGGGCCAGCCTCAGCAGCAATAAACAAGTGTGCCCAGCACCAGAGTGGCCAGGCTCAGAGTTGGGGAGGGGACACGGGGGCTCGGAGCAGGTGGGTCATCTCCAGCAGGGCTGGGTGAGGGCTTAAGGCTGGGGCTGGGCTTCCTGTGTTTTCCAGGTACTAGGAACAAGTCCCAGCTCTGCTCTGGGAGCAGTGTGGCTCCTCAGCCTGTTCCGGGCACACAGTCTGGTGCTGGGAGGGTTATGGAATGCATCTATTGGAGTGTGTGGAGTCCATGCAGATGTCTGCATGTAACCCCTTGCTCTGAGCTAGCATTGGACCATGCTTTTTCTCCTGGGAGATGTGAGCAGCACTGCTCTTCCCTCCCCGTTGTTTGTCACACCTGCCAGCAGCAACGTCAGGGCTTGTTGCCTGTTCTTACCCCATTATGGGCTTGCTTTGGGTAGAGAGCATTGAAGCCGCAGCCCCAAGTGAGCAAAGGGTTGAGCCGTGCCCTGTGGGTTGTAGTCAGCACCAAAGCCTGAGCTGTGCTCAGTGTTCCTGAAGGGAACACTAGACACCAGAAGCAGTTGGCTGGCGTGAAGCCAGGAGCTGTCTCCAAATCCCTGCCTGCTTTAGGAAAGCTGGTACCCCAAGGTCAGGGGGAGATGGTGGCTTGGGGCTGGAATGGACACAGCATCTGCCTGGCCCGATGGAGCCAGGGCCTTGACTGCCATGGATCCTCAGCCCAGGGTCCTTCCCACCGTGCCGCTTTAGGGCTGTGAGCTGCCCCGGGGGTGTCTGCGGAGCTCCGGAGCCTGCAGCTCCGTGCCCGGGTGTCCCCATCCCTTCACCCCCCGGCCAGAGCCCGGTGCACGGGAGCGGGGCCGGGACAGGAGCTGCGGGACCGGAGGAGGCCGCGGGGCGCCAGGGGTGCTCCGCAGCCCCGCCCCCTGCCGGGGGGCTCTGCCAATCGGCGTCGAGGAGCGGCGGGCGGTGGCCAATAAGGAGCAGGCGGGGCAGCGCTCGCCACCCCCGGGGAGCAGAGGGCCGGGGCCGGGCTCGGGCTCCCGCTCCCGCTCCCGTTCTCCGCTCAGCCCGGGTCCCCTCCTGTCGTGGGCCGCAGCAGCGCTGGACCCTGGGCTCCTGCTTGTGACCTCCCCAGCGCTGTGCAGCCGCCTGGGGCCCTGCGCCAGGGGAATGCGGCCGCCCCGGGCTGGGAGCAGCCGGCAGGGGGACACGGACAGGGCAGGGGCCGCTGCCAGGCACGGAGCCGCCGCAGGCCCCGGCTCCTGGGTTGACTCCGTGGGTGCTGACGTGGGGCCGCTGGAGAAGGAGGCAGCGAACGAGAGCAGCATCTCCAAGGCAGCGGCTCTCCCAGTTCCCTTCCCCAGGGCCGCGCTGCCTTTAGAACAAGGTCTGGTTTAAGCCCGAGGAGCCGGTGGTCCGTGGGGCTTCGCTGCCGCTGGGGAAGGGATGGAGTTTTGGGGAGGAAGAGTCGGGGCTGAACCGCTGCTCTGGGTCCTCCCCGTGCTGACAGGGGTTGTCACGCTGTGAGCTGTGGGTCCAAGGGAGCCAGCGCCCTCAGCTCGGCCGGCTGGAGGCTCCACAGCCCTGGAGCTCCGGTCCCACCACCTCCATCCTTCCCTTCCCCACTCCTGACCTGCAGCTGGGAACTGCGTCTGTTCCTTGGGCAGCAGAGAGGCTCCATCAGCACCTCATGGGCCTCATCTCCCACCCCAAGTCCCCTTGGCTCATCCAAGGGCTAAACCCAGCAGTGGTGGGGACCAGAGAGGGACCTCATCCTGCACGGCACTGAGTGGCGCGGGGACATGCTCTTCCTGGTGTCTCCTGGGGCAGGGACCAAGGTCTGGTCCACAGGGACCCTCCCTGGGGCTCACCCCTGCCAGCCTCCTCTCTACCAGCATCTTCCCAAGGAGACCACTCAGGTGAAGGAGGAACAGTCCTGCATGAAAGAGGAAACCTGGATGAGCCAGGAGGCGCTAGGCTTGGGAGCTGCTGCTGGTAACCCTGGGAGGGAGCTTGGCCTTTGCCCCCTGCATCACCCAGCAAAGGAGGACAAGGAAGAGGTGGGAGAAAACCAAGAGGATGAGGAGATGGATGAGGATGAGGAGAAGGCCAGTCCGCCCCTGCTGACACCCCAGAACCCCGGTGGCCCAGCAGCCACCCAGCAGTGGTGATGCTCAGCCCATGTGGGGGGACTCTGGCTCGGGACCTGCCCCTCACACACAGGGAGGGGTCAGCAGCACCCCTCGGCCCACAGCCACGTGTCACTGGGGCAGCTGAAAACAGCCCCTGGTGCCCCCCCCAGACTGTGCTGCCCCCGGCACCCCCCACCCTGCATGAACCCCATGTGGGAGCCCACGGCCCCACCGTGGGGCTGAGCAGCAGCACCTGGCTCCTGCCAAAGGCCAATCCCAGCCCAAGGCAATGAAGCTGCAAGGGGGGAGCAGCACCCGGCTGCTTTCCTGCTCCCTTCCTGGGGCCCCCCTTCATCACCCTCCTGCCCCTCGCAGCGCTGCCGCCATGGCTGGGAAGGCGGCACCGACCCGGCTGCTTTCCCGTCTGGAGCCCAGCACCAGAACCTGCCCCGGCCGCGGGGAACGCTCCCCTCCTTCCCCTAAAGCGAGCTGGAACCTGCTTTGGGAGTGCCCCCAGTGCCACCTGCACTGGGATAACCGGAGCCAGCCAAGGCCCCTCCTCACCCATGGGCGGGCTCAGGTGTCGATGGGCTTAACCCACCCCCAGCACTGACTGCCCTGCAGGACAGGGCCCAGCGGGGGGGGCACCAGCCACAAGCTCCCCCCGGGTGCTGCCTGTGTCCCTCCGTGGTGAGCAGCCCCAGCTGGGAGCTTTCCCCCTTTCCTCCCTGTTTCCTGTCGTGCTGTGCCAGGTCTGTCCTGCCCCGGGGCTCTCCTGGTGCCCTGGGGGCTGCTCTGCTGCTGCCCTTGAGCCCCCCAGCCCTTGCTGGCATCTCTGGAGCTGCTGCATTCCCATTTAGGAAGATTCTGGCCCCAGTGGGTCGTGGCGTGAGCCGGTGTGGCAGTGGGGGCTGGGGGTTTATTCCATGGGATGGAGCTGGGCTATGGAGGCACCAAACCAGGGGCTGGGCGCGCCGTCAGTGTCATTTGATGACACTGATGTCATTGGAGCACTGTGTGCAGTTCTGGTGTCCTCAACATGAGAAGGACATGGAGCTGTTGGAGCAAGTCCAGAGGAGGCCACAAGGATGATGAGGGGCTGGAGCACCTCCTGTATGGAGACAGGGTGAGAAAGTTGGGGCTGTTGAGCCTGGAGAAGAGAAGCTTTGTGGAGAGCTTAGAGAAGCTTCCTGTGTCTGAAGGGAGCTACAAGGATGCTGGGGAGGGACTCTTCATCAGGGACTGGAGTGATGGGACAAGGGGTGATGGGTTCAGTCTGCAGGGGGTTGGAACTGGATGAGCTTTAAGGTCCCTTCCAACACAAACCAGGCTGGGATTTGAAGGCTGGAGATACAGGTCGTGGCTTGGGAGGTCAGGGCCCAGGGCTGAGCCGCCCCAGGGCTCTGCCCATCCCATGGTGGGCACTGGGGGCTGCTGACCCAGGTGCAGTGGGGGACAACCTGAAGGTATCACCTGGCCTTGAGCACAGCAGCGCCAGGTATCCCACGGCGCCGAGGCACAGGTGGGTGATGGCCCCACCTTAACACCCCCATGCCTGCAGGCTCTCCCCTTCCCTCTGCTCCCCCTGCCTCAGGGTGCACCCTCCCAGGGGCTATGGCAGCTCCTGTGGGCCCCCCCGCCATGACCCCCTTCCCCAGTGCCCTGCTGGGACGTGCTCCCAGCAGAGAGACCAGGCTGGACACCTGCTGTTAAAAATGGGATGTCTTCTGTTTGCCTTTTTTTTTATTATTTTTCAGTTAATAGAAAACTTCACCCTGGCCTTGCCTTTTTTTTTTTTTTTTGGGTCTTTTCTCTGTATTTTTTTTAAGCAAGATTGATTTGAAAACTAAAAACCTCCCCTGCTGCCCCCTCCCTGGGCAAGGGTCATGAACAGCACCCGCAGGGACCTCACCTTGATATCCCCCCCCCCCCCCACCCCAGGCCCTGAGGGGGGGTCAGGGGGGTCTGTGCAAGAAGCCAGGCTGGATTTGGGAAGCCAGAGGAGGGGCGCATTTGCTGTGGGTGCTGCAAGAAGCACCCAGGGAGTCCAGAGCTGGGGGGGGGGGGGGGGGGGGGGGGGGCAATGGCTCCGTGTCCCCATGGCAACCTCCATCCCTTGATTTTGTGTTATTCCCCCCCCCCGCTTTTCCCTCTCCTGCCCTGCTGCAGGGATGCTGGGGGAAGCCAGAGGGCCCCCCCCCCACGCACACCCAGCAGCTGCCTCCTTCTCTCTGGGTTTATATACATTAGATATATTTATATATTATAGCTATAGATTTAAAAAAGAAAGGGGGGGTGTAAAGGCCCAGCCGGCGCCTCCTGCAGGGGCTCTCGTGCCCCCCCCCCCAAATAATAATAAATCCTAGAAAACGCTTCCAGTGCGCTGCTCAGGGAGCCCCCGCTCCCAACGCCCTGGCCCGGACCCCCCACCCTTCCTTCATCCCCCCCTCCCAATGCCCCCCCCCTCCACCATCCCAGTCTTATCTCTGGCCGTCCATGGTGGCCACGGCTTTCTGTGGAGGGGCAGCGGGAGGGGGCGCGGGGGGCCAGGCGGGCTGCCCGTGGTGGAGGTGGTGGTGCAGGCCATGGGCGGTGGGTGAGGAGGGGGGCAGCCAGGCCGGCTGGTGGCTGGGGGGCGAGGAGGCCCAGAAGGGGCTGAAGCTGCCCGGGGGGGAGCAGGCCATGGAGGTGATGGGGCTGTTGCTGCTCTGCAGGTTCTCGGAGGTCCGCAGCTTGGAGAACATGGCCAGAGCGTCCGGGAAGTTGGGTGGCGTGGCTGGGGTGTTGCTGGGGGTGCACATCTGTGGGGCAGAGGAAAGGGGGGGGTCAGAGCGGTCTGGTCTGGGAGCCCAACCCCATCCATGGGGACCCATCCCACACCCGGCACCCCACAGCCCCTAGGGATGCTCGGAGTCTGCCTCTGGCTTAGTTTGGGGTACCCAAGGGTCTGGTGGCTCCCTTAAAAGGGGGGGGAGGACTGCCTGGGGAGGGCCAGCAGCCCAGGCTGGGAAGGACATTCTGGAGCATCCTGGATGCTCGAAGCCCTGCAGTGAGGCAGGTTTGGGGAGGAAGCCACTGCTCTGGTGCCAGCTGCTCCCCCAGAGAGAAGCAGTGGGGATGGGGCTGATGCAGTGGGGTTTAGGAGGCCCCCAACTCCCCTTCATACCCCACTGCAGCAGAGAGAGTGAAGGGCAGGCATCCCCCTGCCCCAGATGGGGAACCAATTCAGCAAAGCACTCTTGAATATAGGGGTGTTATATATATATGTAGAAAAGTGTGCAGCAAGCTGCTCTAGTGGAAGGTGTCCCTGCCCGTGGCAGGGGTTGGAGCTGGAGGAGCTTTAAGGTCCCTTCACCCCAGTCTATGGCTCTATAAAGGAGCTGCTTGGCTGGTGAAGGATCAGTCCCTGCCCCACAGCTGGATCCTGCGGGGGTTCTGTGGGGTGCTGGGGGTGACGGTGACATCTCCCCCTCCACCAGAGCACTGCTTTGTCCTCTGCTGCTGGGAAAAGAGATGGGAACTGCACCCATGGAGCCCCTCACGTACCCTGAGCTGTGCAGGGGGGGGTGAAACAGCCAAACACCCCCCCCAACTGCAGGGGGGTGTCTGGGGAGAAGGTGAAAGGTGCTTTGTGGGGATGGGGCGAGCTGTCCCCTGTGCCAGGCTGGGAGGCAATGGGGCACCCGCTGTGCTCCATGGGACCCGCTCGGCCCCGGGATGGGTTTCGGCAGAGCTGGTTTAGAGCCCGCTTCCGGCAGCGCCCGCCGGGAATCGTGGTGTGAAAACACAGGGGAGGGCTGTGGAACGACGGTTCTGCATGGGCTGAGCCCCTGCAGGCTGCCCAGGGCAGCAGGAGCGCGCAGGGATGGAGACAGAAGGGGTTTAGGCAGGAGCCGGGCCCTGAAATGGCTTTGTCCAAGGGACAGAGCCGGCGGTGCCGGCTGCTGCTTCCCTCATGGAAAGAGAAAAGGGGTGCGGGGGGGGGTTGAAATCGGCTTAGGCCGGATCCGCTCCTGCAGGAACCGCCGAGTTCCTGCAACAGGAAAAAGGCATCGGGAAACCCAAAGCAAACCCAACGCAAACCGCCCGGAGGGGCCCAGCTCCCTGCCCCGGCCGGGGGCCGTGCCCTCGGCCAAGGTCAAGCGGTGCTCGGGGACAAGGAGGGGCAACAGCGGGGCCGCCCCCCGGCTCCCAGGGCTCTGGGGGCCCCGCTCCGTGGCGATGCTCGCAGGACAGGCTGCTTCCTGGCAGACATCTTAGCTCGTGTTTACATCCGCCGCGCTCCGGGCCCCAGCAATATGGCTGGCAGGGGAGCCCGGAGCCCCGCGCACCCCGGGTGGGGGGTCCTGGGGTGAGGGGTGGGAAGGGGGTTTTGGGGGGGGGGGGTGTTGGACGCTGTTAGAGCGGGTTTGGGTCGGGAGGGGATGGGGTGCGGGCCCCACTCACCATCTGCGGGGGGTGGTGGCTGCTGGGGATGTTGGTCTCCTGGAAGAAGGCGCTCAGGGCTGTCTGTGGGGACAACGCTGTCAGCTCCAGCACCCGGATAGCGGGGGCACACGGCACCGTGCCCCACCGCCGGCACACCCCCCCACCCAACACCCCGGCGGGACCACCACAGGCTGCACCCATAGGTGCTTCCCCCCTGCCTCCCACGCCAGGCCTAACGCGGGGCTGGTGCTGCCCTTCCCCGGCGCACTCGGGATCGTGCCATTCCCCCCCCGCCTCACGTCGGGGGCCCTACGGACGCGGTGCAGCCCACTCTGTGTTTACAGCCGGCCCCGGGCCGCGCTCGGGTTACGGCCGGGGTACAAACAGCCCCGGGGGAGCTCGGGGCCCGTCCCCGTCCCGTCCCGTCCCCCCCCCCCGCCGCGTGTGTGCTGGGGGGGGGGCAGCGGCCCGTCCACGCGTGCCGGTGGGCCGCGGATGAGCCTGCCCGCCCCGCCCCGTGCCTCTGCGGGTGCCCCGGTTGAAGGAGGAGGGGGGGTGTTCGGTCCCGGTGGAGTGCGGAGGTTGGGGGGGGGGTTCCCGTACCTCGAACTGCCAGTGGGCCGCCTGCAGCAGCTGCTTGGCCTGGTCGGCGGCGCAGCCGGCCGCCAGCACGAACTGGTTGATCATCACCTGGTGCCGCAGCTCCTCCATGTTCACGGACATGGCCGGGCGGCCCCGCACGGCCTCGGGCCGCGGGGCGGGGGGGGGGGCACAGAGAGCACCGGGATCCACCGGGGGGGGGGGGGGGGGGGGGGGGGAGGGAGGGAGGGAGG